>NW_026542594.1:93278697-93878697 GCF_028750875.1 Macrosteles quadrilineatus | reverse complement strand
AATAAGTGTAAACAAATAAAAGTAAAAACAATAACAGTTTGTTTTGAAACAGCTGTTTGGTTCAAATAACATTCATTTGAAAAAAAGAACTGGTCACATGTAGCAGGAATATAATAATTTATAAATAAAAAGCTTTTTCCTACAGTCACCCGACAAAGTTGGCTTCCTTGTACTGTTTATAGTACAGAAAGCTGCTAATTGCTGCATATTTATACTTTGCCATACGGTTTATACTTTGCCGTACGGTTTATACTTTGCCGCACATCAGGATTCCAACGAAACAACACACACACACAACAACAGCGTGGTTCTATTATGCACGTAATCCATGTACGCTTGGAAATAGGTTGGCAACACTTAAAGATAATAATAATATGAGCAGCTGATTGACTATTATAACTACGAATTAACCTGTCATTTCGTGTTTATCGTTTCGGTATTTCTGAACTTTCTGGACTTTTCTTTTAAACGTTTTTAAAACATTCCTACGATCTTAATAAACAAGAAAATACCTTTAAAGCATTTTTTAGGCGCGGAAACCACTTCAAATTACAAAAACATACGGAACTATATTCTCAAAACACGGAGCACATTTCTTGCCGAGGAAAAATAGCGGAGTGATACGGACCACGGGTACTACTTTCTCTAGGACACCATTTGTGTTGCCAGCTGAACCTAAAAACGTGTTGTATAGTATTTGAAAGACTAATTAATTATTTATATGCTTTATAGTGACTGTAGGAAAAATATAATGTGTAAACGAGTGAAAAAGGCCTTTGCTGCACTCGAGATCATTCCGCACGAGCCGCAGGCGAGTGCGTAAACATTGCTCTCGTATGCAGCAAAGTGCCACTTTCACCACTAGTTACACAAATAACTATTTCAAAACAAAAAGTTTTTAAACACACTAAAAAGTAGAAAATAATTTATAAATATGTTGAGAGTATAAATACTTGTAAGATTTAAAACGAAAAACGTGGGGTGCATGCATTAGATAATTTACAATTACCTTCACCTATTGAACTAATGTATTATTATCAATTAATTGCATGCACCCAACGTTTTTCGTTTTAAATCTTACAAGTATTTATACTCTCAACATATTTATAAATTATTCTCTACTTTTTAGTGCGTTTATAAACGTTTTGTTTTAAAAAAGCTTTTTATTTATAAATGATTTTCAACTTTTTAGTCTAATGTGTAAATATGTTAAATATATTTTATATGGCCTGTTAATATACAGGGTGGTAAAAAAGTCCCAGGACAGTTAGGTAAATATTTTAAAATATAATGCAGATAGAGCTACAATACTTGGTACAAAGTTACAGGGCATAAAACTCTATTTTAACACATATTCAGTAATACAATAACTCTTCAGGGGGACGGCCCACAAGGAGTCGGAAGAAAATCTTAAATGGAAGCATAGGCCAATATGCACATCAAATTAAAGGTCTTATTAGTAGAATACAATTCTGCAAACCGCACTTCAAAAGGTTGATCCTGCTACGGGGTTTTTATTGTATTTAATTGTAATTAAAATTTGGATGTAATTATTTGGGTTCCAATAAGTTAAGTTAAGCTACCTCGTTTTTTATTTTATACTTAGGGTCTAGATTATTGCTGTACAGTAACCAGGAAAAATAAAAAAAGAAAATTGAGAACAACAATGGACCTTTATTTAAACATAATGATTTAAAAACTACTTACAGAATTCAAAAGCAAGCATAAGTTAAGATATTGATAAATTTAGAGATTGTTTATAAATTTTAAATAATTAGACAAGCCTACCTATCTGAATTTAAATTATTGATATGTGATTTGTGGCTTAGCTAAATCAAATTAAATTAGATTAAATCTGGCCTGTTTGAGTGGTGATCTGAAGTTTTCATCGTTGACTACGGTTCCGCAGCTGAGCTGTAACTAGACAGATCTCCCACTGTAGACGATACGGTGATATCAGAAAGAATAGTTTGATTTCCACAAGACGTTTCTTTGATGCCGAGCCGACTCAGTCTTTGCGTAAATAGTAGAGGTGGAAAATACCCAACGTCGGTCTGAAGATAGATATACGCTGCTAAGTCATCAAATCCACCCTCACCATAGACAGGAAATGTCGATGTATGCTCACAGGTACAACAGCACTATCCTATATTGTCGCTAACAACGTGAAGATCACATAAATCGGTTTCACAACACAGAAGAATGATATAATGTGTAGGCGGCACGAGTTGGAAACACATTCACTTTGTCCACTGCAGCACGAGAGTACTAATCACCCTTACATCGGAGCCAAACAATAATACGTCCATTCATCTACGGTGGTATACCTCGACTCACTTGCCATGTGCCCGCTCAACGCTACCTGCTACACCTAACCCCTATGGTTCGAGCTCTCCCATTGGCTGCCGAACTCACCCTCGGCTCCCGAACCTCCCCGAAGATATACGAGACGGTTTTGCGTCATCGCATTGGCGCCATCTATACAAGCCTGTCCCAACAGGAAAATTGTAGATACTCCTAGACTACATTTTGTCACGTAGGCCAAGTAAATTAATCGAATTATTTTTTATACTAAATATTATCAAATTACCCGTCACAATCCTGCGCAAAATGACAGTTGTTCAAAGATTCATTTAATTTACATCGCTATTATACGCTTACTCCTCAGGGGGCACAGCCCTAGGAATCGGAAGAAAATTGTTAACGTAAGCATAGGTCAATATGCACATCAAATTAAAGGTCTTCACTAGTAGAATACAATGCCTTAAATTCAAGCTCAAAAGAATACCTGAGTAAAAAATGGCAGTCGTTCAAAGATTCAAAATGGCGGATTCAAGAAATATTTGAACATCTGCCATTTTGCGCAGGATCAACCTTTTGAAGTGTAGTTTGCGGCATTGTATTTTACTAAAAAAGACCTTTAATTTGATGTGCATTTTGACATATGCTTCACTTTAAGATTTTCTTCCAACTCCTTGTGGGCCGTCCCCCTGTAGAGTTATTGGATCACTGAATATGTGTTAAAATAGAGTTTTATGCCTGTAACTTTGTACCAAATATTGTAGCTCTATCTACATTATTTTTTAAAATATTTAACTGTCCTGAGACTTTTTTACCACCCTGTATAACCAAAACCTTATTATCTCTTAGCAGATGTTTTATATTTACTTTAAAATGCGACTAGCGAGCTAATAAAAACAAACCCATGGGGCGTAGCCCAAAGGAAATATGAAAACTAAATGATATAATATTGCATTGTCGTCCATTTGTGAGCTATGTTTCAAGTTTCAAATCTCTAGCTCATCGGAAAGTATCAAAATTTGCAAGAAAGCGAGTTAATAAAAACAAGCCCATGGGGCGTAGCCCAAGGCAAATATGAAAATTAAATTATAAAATATTGCATTGTCATCCATTTGTGAGCTATGTTTCAAGTTTCAAGTCTCTAGCTCATCGGGAACTTAGTATAAAATCGATTGCAAAATTTGTACCGGACAAGAAAGCGAGCTAATAAAAACGTTTTAAAAAGTAAACACGCTAGTAAAGGTAATGACGTAATTGTCAATGTTTATCATCCATACCGTTATCAGTTCTATCCTTGATAATTACCCACCCTCATTGAATAAATGTACATCGTAATTTCCCATATTAGTTAATTTAAACTACAATATATTCATAGTTGAAATAAAAGTGATATTTTCACGTTTGGGGGCGCTGATATAGGCACCCCCAAACGTAACCACAACTGAACACGATTTCATAAAAGGATGGTTTGTCTAATTGCAGTATCCTAGGACAATGTTGACGTTGTGTTCAATCTATGTCATCCATCTGTTTATCTTTGTATAAAACCCGGCTGAGGTTGTGGTGGTAATTTAAAATCGTGATTCCTGATTATTCTTGATCTTCTTTTTATGACATCAATATTTCCGGGCCTAATCCAAACAAAGTTAAAGCAGACAAACATTAATTGTAAACAAAAAGCTACCATGAAGAATTAAAACATGTAAACATTGTTATTTTTCTATTCTTTCCTTGAAAAGTGGAGCAATAGGCCCTAAAATAATTTACATTTATCCTTTTTTATTAAGACTCGTGTACAGAGCCTCGATTTGTACTGGTTTAATTAATTTTGGTCTAAACTATTTTAAACTGTGGTCTAATTATCACTACTAATCTTACTTATTTCCTATAATCAATGACAAAATAAGAGTAAATAAAATAACCTCATAGTTCCATAGTTTATATTAAACCAGCTGTTAGTTAAAACAAACTATATTGCTCTAAAACAAATCGAAGATTACAAAGATTGCTTTAAAAAATAATTTGAACATCCTAGTATTTTACTATGTATAATTTAATTAATCCGTCATCCTCTTACAGAAGAATTGAACGTATCAATGATTAGCATTACACATTTTTAAATAAGTCAACCCTAAGTATGTCTTTACATTTTTATCCAAATGCTGAATTTGTGACACAAAAGCTGAATGTTTACAGCTGTTATGTTAAGCAAATTATTTTATGCCAAAAAAGCTAGTTTAGAATCTTAGCGTCGGCTGCTAGACTTTTTAAAAACTAAAACTTAATTTCTAAAAAACTGGGACCCTAAACTAAAATTATGGCTTCGACGTTCCCTAGTTCTCAAAATTATCTTTCTTTCAACACAAAAATCATGAAAATCCGTCGAGTGGTTGATTCAGAATCGTGAAATAAAAAAATACTGTTTTGTTTTAATGTTATAGATGTTTTAATTGTTTTAACTTGGATCATCAAAATAAATAGAAAACCTTTTTATTTTGTCAAATTGTTATTCACATAACTATTACCAATTTTTTCCTTAAATATACTTATATTTGGCCTAAACAATTATCAGAAACCATCAAATCGTGCAATGATAAAAAATCAAAACTTTGCAACTATTTGTGTAATTCATGATTTTCTCTTTTAATCTTAAAATCGCTGTAACTTTATACCTACATCTTATCTATTTACATATTTGTATATACTATTGAAGTAAATTTTATTATCTACAACCTTCTTCCCGTCAATATTTCTGAAAAATAACAGAAAAGGAGAAACAAATAAGTTTTTACAAAAAATGTGAGATGAACTTTTACATTGAACAATTTAAGCTACAACACACACCGTTTTCAAGTAATAAGCAAAAAACCGCAAATTGGGGCATTTACACCTCCCACCACCAGAGAGCGGCAGGGTGATTTTATTCTCACCTATCATATATTCATTAGGGGACCCTCCCTGACACATTTTTGAAAAAATTGGGAATACATAGATTCGTTCCTCTATTTTTCCTTATTTGGACTTATTTGCTTGAACTATATATAAAATCCAATGTATGTTTGTTTGTTTGTTATTCCTTTATGGACTCTGAAACCGCTCGACAGATTGTAATTAAACTTTCAGGCATTATTAAGCATTATTCAATGATGGTTTGTGTGAAGTTTGGTGCAGATCCGTCAAAGGGGAGGGGGTCAAGGGAAGAGAAGGGTCAAGGGGCCCCAGTGGCTCTGGAGTTTCCCATGTTAACCTTATGAGTATACTCGTATTTAAATGGAATTAAAGAATCTTAACAGCTGGTTAAACTAAACAATTTGATTCTGTGATGTTCAATAGCGTTAAAAAGTTAATAGGTTTACCAACAGGGTGCAGCACTATTATTATTTTTAAATTTATGACAACAACTAATTTGCAACCAAAAGGTGAGTGAGCGTAGTTAACGAACTTCAACCTGGAGGCGAGTTAGCGTAGCGAACGAGCTAACCTGAAGGCAAGTGAGCGCAGCGAACGAGCTCCAACCTATAGGTGAGTGAGCGTAGCGAACGAACTTCGACCAGGAACAAGCTCATCTTGAAAATTAACGAGTATTTGACATAAAACAACATTAGGACAGGACGACGTCTGTCGGGCCAGCTAGTCACTAAATAATACCATGGATAAAACATACTGCCTTATTAGATTTCTTATCCTTATGGAACATTTGAAGACAATTTTATAGTTAGTTCTGTACAGTGTACTGTAGAGGTATTTTGTTTACAATTTGTTTCTTGTATTTCAGTAATTTTCATCAAATTTCATTTCATCAAATTTTGTTATTTCAGTAATTTAAAACCTCTTTTAACCAAATAAAAAGATATAATCATAAACAATAATTTGTCCCCTAGTTATATGACCAAACAAACAGTAAGCGCAAATCAAGAAATTAACCCTAAAATAATACAAACAAAACTTTGTTGACACTAGCACCCAGTGTCACCGTACATGAACTAGACACAAAAAACGTGCTTCAAAATTTACAATGGAATGAGAAGTCTACGTGTGTTGGTTAGTTTATTATTATACACAATTACTAAAAAACTGGTATATTTAGGCTTTTTATCAAAACCCATCCTCAGTCTCTGTTAATTTTAGTTTTTACTTTTTATGTTTACATATTTATTACAGTAGGGGAGAATTTAAACGTTGAGTGCACAGGTGTGCTGCAATTGGGGTTTAATATATTTGAACTTATCTAAAAGTAAAATAGTTTTCTGTGCTGCATTCTGTGGAAATATTGTGGCAATATTCTAAATCATGACTAATACAGAATGTTGTGATTATTCAAACCAACAGTTGGTGAAAGTAAACATCTGCTTTTATAGTTCGGCCGCTTAGAAAATGACCTCCTCTAGCATTGGTTTAGCATAAGCGCGCAGGTCGTTTTCTAAGCGGCCGAACTATAAATTATATTTATGTGTAAACATTGTAGTTCCAAAAGTCTGACATTGGACCTCTTAAAACGCTCTGGGGCTGAGCCCTTTTCACGGATCTGCTCCAAACTTCACACAAACCATCCTTGAATAACGCTTAATAATGCCCTGAAAGTTTCCTTACAATCTGTCGAGCGGTTTCGGAATCCATTAGGTACATACATATATACATACATACATACATACATAGTTCCTCTTTAATAGATATAAATGTAATTCTAAAGAACACTTGAAATAACTATAAAATATACAACTCATACTAAAAAATAAAACCATTAGGTAGTTGGACAATACCCAAAAATATTTATGTAAGGGTGGGGATAACTTAAATAAACAAAGGGAACTGTGATGTTAATCTCAAAGTAAACTCTAACTACCGATAACTATATTTCCAAAATTTACCAATTTAAATAAAATACCTCATATGCCTTGGAATGACTAGAAATATCACACAGCACTATAGCCACATACTCTAGAAGATCACAAATATTGATTATGGTTTGTTAAAACCATGATGAAGACTAGGTTTAACTCACTTAACGTTATTGTTGACAGTGCATTGTCTAATCTGTTTTATATATATATAATCACTAACGCAGAGGCAGCTCTGTGAACCCTCTGGCACTAACGCTCCTCCAGTTGCCCTGTAACAGAATGTCATTAGACAACAATGGTGTTAGTGTTTTGGAAGTTATAACATTAAAACTAACCTAACATGATGTGATTATACAGAGATTATACACATGACTAGGGGAAACCCGTCGAAATCGACGGTTACTTTCAAGGCTTACGTTAATTCATCTAGCTGTGATAAATTGGGTGAAATATACATATTTTGAGAATTAAGCATTGTTTAACCCTCCGAGTGTCACGCGTCATAAAAAAGACGCACAACACACTTTGTGTAGGGTCACGCGTCACTTTTAAGACGCACAAACATCGTTTACGGCGAAGGCTCTATGACTGACTGAATCGGATTGAACTGGATCGAGTTAGGTATCGTTCTTTCCGTTTTATTCTAAGCTTTCTCCAGAGTTCTTTTTCAGCGCTGTACGTTCTCTGAGCCGATCGTAATTAATTGTAGCAGACAGCTGACGTGCGTGTGCGTGTATTTGTAAACAGCTAGGTTACCCTCGGACCGATGACTGATGTGTTTTATTACGTTTATCATTGTTTTAGTGTTAAAAATCAAAAGTAGTGATATACGTGTTGCATTATAAGAAGATTTAAGTGGTTTTGAAGTGCTGGTTGATGATCCTGAAGAAGTAGGTAGTGATATTGATGTAAATTATTAGCCAGATTCCTAGCTATGGTTAGGCTATGCATTCTTAGCTAAACGCTATGTACTGAAATCTGTTTTTTGCCCATAACTTATTTATTTGCAAATCTACTTCCTTATATTATTATATATTTGTAATCCTCATAAAATTTAGAACAAAGTGGCTATTTTCAAATATTTGTAGGCCTATAATTTATAAAATTTCATTTCATTGAGCGCGAACTTATTTTTTTTTGAAAATTTTCAAAATTATATTTTTTTTTACCTAAAAATTTTTTTTTTGAAAAAATGTTCCTTATGTTTTATATATAATATTGAAGCCCATGATTTTCCAAACAAAATGGTATATAGAACATTAGAATTAACATTGTTTTAAGCTTCTCAGATCCGTTTTAATAAAACCTTGCAAATGCGCCAAAAATAGGTGGACATTAAGGCCTAAACTATGGACACTCGGAGGGTTAAAGAGTAATAAGTGCAAAAACAATAATGATATTAACCCTAGGAGTGGCAGATCGACAGAAAATGTCGATTTCAAAATGTGCCGCTGGAGTGGAGGGCGACAGAATATGTCGATTTATGTAACGTTTTTTTCAGTTGCATGTTAAGAACATTTAAAGTCGGTGAAATGACATAACTCTTATACCAATGGAAAGATAAGATTCCGAAGTTTCATTTTATTATAAGAATGAACCTTATAACATAAATACATCGATCTTATAATGAGTTACATTTAAACAAAAAATACGCACAAACTCGCGAACGCCATGTTTTGTTGCGCAATCGTAAATGATGAGTCATTTCAAAAATAAATAGCAGACGTAATTTTTGTCTCTGACAAAAGCAAGTGGTACCATTGCAACAAGCATGAAGAAATCTTTTATTCTGTATAAAGTATAATGTCATAATACATTCCAACAGCTGATGAACAATTTTTGTAAATAGCCTATTTTTACGTATTGTTCATGTGGCGGATCGACATAAAATGTCGATTTCTAAATCGCATATATATACAATGTGAAAAGTACAAAAACGTTGTTTTATATACCCTCTTGTAGACGAAGGACAGTAGAATTCAATGTTGTTAGGCTGGTCACACAAATAGAAGCTTTTGATTTTTCAAAGCTAAAGGAACAGAACACTTGTCATCGTCTAACCTAAAATGGCGGTGTCGTCGTGAGTTTTTGTCCGATAACAAAGAAGAAGTGTGGGTTTTATCCCTAATTTTACAATGTAATGTTCGTTTTAGTTTTTTATTTTGTATTAGGCGAAATATTTATGCATTATTTTGCATAAATATTTATACATGTGTGATCCAAAATAGGATAAAAAGTTAGTGAAGTTTTGTGGGCTATAACAGCTGATCAGTTGTTTTGTTTACATTTTTGCTTTTGTGAAAACCAAATATTCTATTACTTATCTTATTTAGTTATTCTTATATAGAATGATATTATTGGCTTCAAAAATGTATGGTTTTATCATATTGATTTATTAGTAGAGGGCATTTGTGGATCTATCAACGTGTAGTTGAAGAAATTGACGTTTTCCAATTTTTCCATATTATTGCTAGTAAATCTATAAAAATAATTCTTTTGTGTATATTATGACATGTCTATGTAGAGGAATAAATTCTGAACAAAATGCATATTTTGAATTGTGCAATAAAAAATTACGTTACATGTGACACGTGTTTGCTTTGGAAATAAAATTTGAAAAATTTATAAATTTTCTTTTTTTTACTTTTTTATAAAAATCTACCTTTCTAAAATTGGTTTGTATTACCATTTTTGAATTCTACTGACTATTACAAACAAAATGAATATACGGTTCAATAGTTTATCTCTACATACTAATTTTATACAGATTTTTGAAGAACTCCCTTACAAATTCACCAAAATGAGCGTGCCACTCCACAAAGCACATACTGAAAATCGGTCTCGCCACTCCTAGGGTTAATTGCGTTAGTTGCCAAATTTGGTTGATCATTCAATGATTAAAATATTTCCTATACTGTACGTCATCGGAGTTATTATTAGTATGTTATATGGTATTTATTCCTTTGGAAGAACCTTTAAATAGTATTAAAATCGTATTGTTGGATATTCTGTAGCTAAACACTTCCGTGATTTCATCAGTGTAATATGATTTTCTTTGAAAAGAAAATAATTTTTGGAAAGACATATTCTAACTTTAAAGGGAAGTATATCCGTCACAGTGCAAGTTTGATTTTTCCTTCGTCACGTCGCGTCAGTTTATATCGTACTTCTGTGCCAATGAATGAACCCTCTAGCATAGTTTTGAGAAATTGATTGTGGGGTTACTGTTAAAGCTGGAATTCCTTGACATGGGGGATGTCAGTTAGTTGTCTCAGCCTTATCAATAACATAAAGTTGTCAATATAATCTCTCTACGGAATGTTAGGTGTAGTGGAATACTTGAAGTGAAGTTGGCTTTTATTCTTCAACTGTTAGGGGCCTCCTAGTTCGTATGGTCTTGGCGGCTTCATTGGCAACAAATAATGCAAATGACATAGCAATTGGACATTTCCAAAAAGCAAAAATACTGTAAATTGGCTGTTACGTATATATCGACGTTTACATATTGTTAATCAACGTATCTTATAAAGGATTATGTGATCTAGTTTAAAAGGAATATGACCTTTCTGTCATGACAGTGGCTGTTTAAATAGTATTTTCTCTTTGTACCATATTTTACAGCCAAAATGTTGTGTTATTTTCAATAATGTTACCAACCCAGTGTGCCAAAGTTCGTAATGTAAGCAGGTGAAAATAATTTGTCTAGATGGGTACCATTTTAGGCAAGGTTTCTATGTTTGGATTTTATTAGACACGATAAGAGCAGATATTTCTACATAAATATTTGATATGTGTCGAATAATATGATAAAATGTAGGCAAAAGTGGTGAAAAAGGCAGACACCAACCCGTACAATAGATATAAGATAGTTCAATAAGAAATTATTTAAGAATTGCTGTGATAAAAGGATTTTCCACAGATTTCATAATCATGGTGTCTACTAAACCTGGTTTGAAAAATTCAAGGAGTTTTCCAGGAGAATTCAAGACAAATTCCTGAATTTTAAGAGCTACTATCGGAACCCGTTCAACTAATCGCAACCCGCTAATAATAATTTATTATTACTATTATGATTATTTTAATTTAAAACAAAACTTTTCCAAAGAAAATATTTTATACAACATAATAAAACAGTATAACTAGTAGGTAAGGCGACACCAGCTATCATCTCCTGCGATCGTGGGAATACCGGTGAGCATATCTTGCAGTCTCGTCAACACAGGCAATCGATCGCGGCAAAATAGGTTTGCATATTTTATGATTTCAGCGACACCGATAATCGTCTCCCGCGATCGCGGCAATACCCGTGAGCATATCCTGCGGTTTCGGCAACACCGATAATCATCTCCCACGATCGCGGCAATACCCGTGAGCATATCCTGCGGTTTCGGCGACACCGATAATCGTCTCCCACGATCGCGGCAATACCCGTGAGCATATCCTGCGGTTTCGGCAACGCCGATAATCGTCTCCCGCGATCGCGGCAATACCCGTGAGCATATCCTGCGGTTTCGGCGACACCGATAATCGTCTCCCGCGATCGCGGCAATACCCGTGAGCATATCCTGCGGTTTCGGCGACACCGATAATCGTCTCCCGCGATCGTGCCAATACCCGTGAGGATATCTTGCCGTTTCGGCGACACCGATAATCGTCTCCCACGATCGCGGCAATACCCGTGAGCATATCCTGCGGTTTCGGCAACACCGATAATCGTCTCCCGCGATCGCGGCAATACCCGTGAGCATATCCTGCGGTTTCGCCGACACCGATAATCGTCTCCCGCGATCGTGCCAATACCCGTGACCATATCTCGCGGTTTCGGCAACACCGATAATCGTCTCCCACGATCGTGCCAATACCCGTGACCATATCTCGCGGTTTCGGCGACACCGATAATCGTCTCCCACGATCGCGGCAATACCCGTGAGAATATCTTGCGGTTTCGGCGACACCGATTATCGTCTCCCGCGATCGTGCCAATACCCGTGACCATATCTCGCGGTTTCGGCAACACCGAAAATCGTCTCCCACGATCGCGGCAATACCCGTGAGAATATCTTGCGGTATCGGCGACACCGATAATCGTCTCCCGCGATCATGCCAATACCCGTGACCATATCTCGCGGTTTCGGCAACACCGATAATCGTCTCCCACGATCGCGGCAATACCCGTGAGCATATCCTGCGGTTTCGGCGACACCGATAATCGTCTCCCGCGATCGTGCCAATACCCGTGAGGATATCTTGCCGTTTCGGCGACACCGATAATTAATTGTCTCCCGCGATTTCGGCAACAAAAGCGGCAGTGTTTGGTTAGCCGACGATTCCGATGACCGGGCTGTGGATTCCCGGAGGTTTGGGTGGATTCCTGGAGTTTTCCAGGACATTTCAAGGTAAGATACAATTCCCGGAGTTTTCCCGGTTTTCCCGAATTTCCCGGAGAGTAGACACCATGATAATGGAACGTTATATGCAAAACATGACATGATAAAGAAGAAAATCTATTTTAAAATCTGAAAATGACAATGCAAATACTTATTTGGTAGAATTCAGTAACTTCCAATAAATATGTGTTGTTTGAAATACAATTTAAAAATGAACAGCTGTTTCATTAAAAAGTATCATTCACATGGCCAAAATGTAAACAACTCTGTGGAGGGATCTTTAAAGGCTTCTGGGGCAGAGTCCTAAGGGATTTTGCTTAGTTTTCCTTTTGATAACTCATCTACAGACCAAGACCTTTCTTTGGACAGCTACCAAGTTTCTACGCCCAGCCGTTCTCTCAAATTAGTGGGGAGAAAGTTTCCAATTAAATATTTAGATTTCCCCATGTTAATCTTATGGGAGAAACTCCAACTTTGATGGCCTGTGGGGCAAAGCCGGAGGATTTTTATTACAGGAATTGGTGAAAGGGGGCGTATACACAAAAAATACCTTATTTTGACACGTCGTTTGTAAAAATCCGTCCATTATTAACGGAGGAGTCGTGTTTCGTAGAAATCGCCTTCACGTATTATATATAAGGATGTACTTACCGTACAAAGAATCTTTCCAAGAAACCGTTTTTTACTTTCTCCCCATATAATATAGTATATTGTGAACGAGTTTGAGTGGATATATCTGTTTTGTAGTTTTTGAAAAAAAAGTGGTTTTTGAAGTGATGTCTGTTTGTGTGTGTGTGTTGGGGAATAATACATTGTGAGGTCCGATGCATGGATACACACCAACAACGTGAGCTCCGTTTTCAATGTGAGCTCCGACCCCCCGGAGCTCGGATTGAGAAAGCCTCTGATTCGTTGTCCTGATGACTTCGGCATCACGGAAATATCCGAAATAACTCGAAATAGGTTGGATCTCACTTTACTGCTATTTACCAAAGTGTGCGAGTGCAACAGCTTCCTGAAATCGACACCACGTCGCACTACGATCGCTTTTACACTCTTCGATACACACCAACATGGTTCCATACAGTCAATGTGAGTTCCGCCATTGTTCTGACTTCCGCTCCGCATTTAGTCATTTTCAGCGCGTTATCTCGAATTTTTTGTGCCAGAACGCGATCCAGTTAGACTATATCCATCAATGTCGTGTTTATACGCACTGAGGAGGGGGGAGGTAGCTTCGTCGTCAGCATAGCATTGTTGTAGTTTGTTGCGTTCTCCAGCTGTGTTTACCGCTGGATATAAAATAGACTGTAAATGAAGATAAGGATAGATTACATAAACCAAAGCCTTCTCTCAGGGTATAGTAATTATTTCCCCGAACAAAGCTCAGTCCCCAGGTACTTATTTATTATTCTAGTTGCTCTACCAATTCTCCGAATCAGTAATTAATAGTCAGCCATCCTGAAACAGCTGTTCCGTCTTCTGTTCTTTAAAATAAAAAAAATTGTATCCACAACTGTTGGTATTTGTTTTTCGGGACGTGATTTTTATTTCCTTCCCAATTTTCGGGGTAAAAAACTAGGTTAAATATTATTGCAGATAGCAATAATATTAAAAACAAACATCGTACTAAAAAACAATACTGTATAAAAAATAAACAAGTAACAAGATCTGTTGTTGACTAAACAAATTTAATTTTTGCTTCAATTAACTATGAAATATCAATCTAATAATTATAAACCACCACATGCTAACCTTAAATGGACATTTAACGTGAATACGACACGAATACAACTACATTTAAAAACTTGAGTAAATTGTTAAGGCCTAAAATATTTTGGTTACTTGTAAAAAAGCAGTAGAGTTTAGCAGGCCCAATCCTAAATTAAAAACGTCCAGTTTTGCTATTTAATGCCTAAAGAATCTGTGAAGCAAACCAGTGCCTAAACCAATTCAGTAATAAGTTGATAACTAATAAAACGTCAAGGATAGAGGAATCTAAATAAAGCCTGATCCACAAAGTTACCTCTAGACCAAAGAGCCAAGAAGTGCCAGCAGGATTGTCAAGGGTGACTCCCAGTCTTCGACTGACGACTCCGCTGTTGGTGATTGCCCACACCTCAGATCCTCCCACTGACACGGACTTCATTACAATATCTGTTCACAAAGAAAAAAAACCAACAATAAGCCTTTCTTTGTTTAAAGAAACCTCTTATGTGATGGTGAGTTCATGTTAGTTAAAAAAGAGATCATTGCAGACACTTTCCATCACGATTAGTAAAAAACAAAAAAAAAAATGGTTAAATGCCATTCCCGGATCCTGTCGCTTTCGCTTCGGCAGCTGCTGGAAGGATATGTGACCTCAGTCTCGCTATAGCCAGCATCAACAGTGCAGTCATGTTCATTGAGTTCTCCATTCTCGTTTGTTACTACTCTTCTATATTTTATCCAAGAGATTGCTTGTTTTTGTTTGACTACTATACAGTTAAATATGTAGTTTTATTTGTAATTTTACAGCTTTTGTTGAGTTTGTGTAGGCCTACTTATCTTGTTATGTGTTATGTACTTTTCAACCCAAGGAGAGGATCAGATTTGAGATCCCAAAACCTTGTGAAAACTTTTTTTAACAAATCGTTATGGAAAATATCCAAAATAAACTCTTAAATAACATGATCAATTAATTATAATGCTGTTTGTAAGAAGTAGTTCAGCATCAAAGAGTAAATTATAATTTTTTTGCCAATATATTGCTATATGTTATATATTGTTAATTCTATATTATTACTGACTTATTATCTACTAGCAGAGTACCCGTCCTTCGTACGGCGTTGGCGTATAAGTATAAAATGTTTATTGTAATTATACTCGAGCTTTGCATTTGCAATGGGGGAGGACACAGTTTGATAAAATTTGGTTCTTTAAATGTATGGTATGCTATAGTATAACACATCTACCATAGCCATAATGTTCTACCACTGCACCTAAACAATAGAAAAAAAATAAATTATCAAACATTTGCACAATATCACAAATTATTCATTGAATTAAAAACATTAACATAACAATCCTACTTTGACAGCTCTCATTGTGTATCACAGCTTTTTTGCTGCTTTTGTTCAAATTAGTTGTTGTCATAAATGCAAAAAAATAATAGTGCTGCACCCTGTTGGTAAACATTTTTAACTTTTTAATGCTAATGCATATCATAGGACCAACTTGTTAAGTTGAAGCAGCTGACTAAACTCTTTTAATTCCTTTTAAATATGAACAAGAGGTTCTACCCGCAAATTCACGGGTGTACAGAAGCTACCATTAAATTGATTTAATCAACTTTGAGTTTATATTTCACTAGCTGTGTACCCGTTCTACGCACGGGGATCTTATAGTATCAGTTGAAACCTTCTTATATAAAGAACAGTAGTTGGTTTGCATATTTTCAGATATGCTGGCCAAACTATTTATTAAACATAACTTCATTTTATGTCGTTTGTTGTTGTTCCGGATCGGTATGACAATCAATAAAAGGCTGAATTACCTGTGTCCGCCGGTCGATCCTAATGTATCCTATTACAGGAGATGCATTTCGGCGAAATTAAATCGCCATCATCAGTCCTAATATAAGGTTTGAGCTTCCCCATTAGGTGCATCTTGGAGTTTTTGAAACACATACACGAACTGTACACTTATACACATAACGAATAAAACATAAATACACGGTAGGCCTACTTTTATTTTTACTATGGACAAGTAGACGTGCGTCGGTCGTGTGCCGAGTCTTGACTGAAAACGCTCATTTAAAAAATGTAAGTTTCCCAGCAATATACAACACTGATTCAAGGTCTATTTCCCGGTTATCAAAACTCAAGAACAATTTTATGCACAGAATCTCTATTTTCATTTACTGTTACCCTACAAATTATTGCACTTGCGATTAATTAAATCCGTTATGTAAGGAAAAACGTTTTTAATCTTAATTGGTTTGGATTTGCTTTCAAAACGTGATCGGAAATGGTTGCGGTATTTGTAAACAACATTCAATGTAAACATATCAGTGACAGCTAGAAGAAATAATCTTGATTTGAACAGCTGTTCGTTATTTCATAGAAGAATATGTGCTAAACATTGGGAGAAAACTTTACAAAAATCGCACAAAATTGGGTTTTTAAACGTCCGTCATTTTATTTACAAAGTGGTGACGCCATATTTAAAATGGCTAAAGACAATCTCGCCAATCCAGTGAATGCATTAAAATGATTTGGAACTTGATATGTACTCTCGTTTTTCAGGAGTAGGCCGCGTAAAATGGCTCTTGGGTGTAACAGACTGGAAGACAGACAGAAATTTAGATGAGACTTGTTTCGGTTTTTCTAATGTACAACACGTAAAAATAACCTAAAAGTTTATGATTCTGAGCAATGTACAGACAAAACTCTAATTTTATTTATATAGATAAAGGGCCCAAGTTCGAGAAATTGTCATCTGAAAGTATGATAAAAGCAGTGGAACCTTCATACCTTACGTCCTAAGGTGGAGTTGATATCTTAAGAAATGTATAAAAAAGTAGGGGGGAACTCATTTGCAACTCACCCTGTATAAAACAATTCACAATTATTTTCCTCATAATTTTTTTTAGTTTTGAACAGCCACCATTTTGAAATGACTCGATGAAACTTGACCATTTTCAACCCAGGCCGAGATAATGTATTCAAGCACTTGTGTGCCAAATTTCATGAAAATCGGTTCAGGCATTCGGTCGTTATAGCCAATTCATGGGGACCCAGCATCCTCTTACGGCCGCCATTTTGATGACGTCATTACGGACGACCCAGGTCCTTAAAAATTGGGGTCTGGGCGGTTTTAGGTTCAGAAACTTGTATACTATAACCACCTAAAATTGCAGCCTCTCTGCCAGAACTGAAATATTTTCCTGCTACCCAACCTGACTATATATGTTAATCGGGAATGTGAGCTATCATCATGCCAAATTTCAGCCCAATCCGTCCAGTAGTTAATGCATGATTGAACTTTAAACAAACAAACAAACACAAATACTTACATAAACATATTAGAAAGATAAGATTTACAATTTTTACTAATTCATTGCTATATAAATTATATTTAGATCTGAATTAGCTACTTACGTAAATATTTACCTTTTAAGACTATATCGTGTATATAGTAATTAATGAAGAAATTATAAGAAAAAGAAATTGAAATTCATATCATTAAGTAGAATTTTATTTCAGTCTAATATTATGGTCAAATATTCAGACGGTAGGCCTACATTGAGGACTATAACTGTTTTACAACCAACAGTTATAACACAGTACAGTATAATAAACAGTTCTCTGGTTTTGCAATTGTAGCCACCTGAATCCTTAGGTCCACTGCCAGCGTCTATGACTGCTTGCCAGTGAGTGCCCTCGGGAAACACTGATGTCACCTCCTTGCGGACAAATATCTTGCCTTCACAGTTGACCACCCAGATACACCACAAGCCCACAGACACTTGCTTCAGCGTGGGACCTAGAGGTGGCTCCACACACTCCCACACCTCACCTGCAATACATACCAAGTCAAACATCTTGCCTTCACAGATGACTACCCAGATACACCACAAGCCCACAGACACTTGCTTCAGCGTGGGACCTAGAGGTGGCTCCACACACTCCCACACCTCACCTGCAATACATACCAAGTCAAACACCTTGCCTTCACAGATGACTACCCAGATATACCACAAGCCCACAGACACTTGCTTCAGCGTGGGACCTAGAGGTGGCTCCACACACTCCCACACCTCACCTGCAATACATACCAAGTCAAACATCTTGCCTTCACAGATGACTACCCAGATATACCACAAGCCCACAGACACTTGCTTCAGCGTGGGACCTAGAGGTGGCTCCACACACTCCCACAACTCACCTGCAATACATACCAAGTCAAACATCTTGCCTTCACAGATGACTACCCAGATATACCACAAGCCCACAGACACTTGCTTCAGCGTGGAACCTAGAGGTGGCTCCACACACTCCCACACCTCACCTGCAATACATACCAAGTCAAACATCTTGCCTTCACAGATGACTACCCAGATACACCACAAGCCCACAGACACTTGCTTCAGCGTGGGACCTAGAGGTGGCTCCACACACTCCCACACCTCACCTGCAATACATACCAAGTCAAACACCTTGCCTTCACAGATGACTACCCAGATACACCACAAGCCCACAGTCACTTGATTCAGTGTGGGACCTAGAGGTGGCCCACACACTCCCAAACCTCACCTGCAATACATACCAAGTCAAACATCTTGCCTTCACAGATGACCACCCAGATACACCACAAGCCCACAGACACTTGATTCAGTGTGGGACCTAGAGGTGGCTCCACACACTTCCACACCTCACCTGCAATACATACCAAGTCAAACACCTTGCCTTCACAGATGACTACCCAGATACACCACAAGCCCACAGACACTTGCTTCAGTGTGGGACCTAGAGGTGGCTCCACACACTCCCACACCTCACCTGCAATACACACCAAGTCAAACATCTTGCATTCACAGATGACTACCCAGATACACCACAAGCCCACAGACACTTGCTTCAGTGTGGGACCTAGAGGTGGCTCCACACACTTCCACACCTCACCTGCAATACATACCAAGTCAAACACCTTGCCTTCACAGATGACTACCCAGATACACCACAAGCCCACAGACACTTGATTCAGTGTGGGACCTAGAGGTGGCTCCACACACTTCCACACCTCACCTGCAATACATACCAAGTCAAACACCTTGCCTTCACAGATGACTACCCAGATACACCACAAGCCCACAGACACTTGATTCAGTGTGGGACCTAGAGGTGGCTCCACACACTTCCACACCTCACCTGCAATACATACCAAGTCAAACATCTTGCCTTCACAATTTACCACCCAGATACACCACGAGCCCACAGACACTTGATTCAGTGTGGGACCTAGAGGCGGCTCCACACACTCCCATACCTCACCTGCAATACATACCAAGTCAAACACCTTGCCTTTACAGATGACTACCCAGATACACAAAGAGCATACATAAACTAGCTTCAGTGTGGGACCTAGAGGTAGCTCCACACTCCCACACCTCACCTGCAATACATAACAAATCAAACAAATCGGCAATTACCTCTGAATACTCATTAGTGGACTTTAATTAAACAACTGAAAGCTTAAAGAGTTTCAAGTGTTGATAAAAGGTGAGGGAAAATAAACTGCACCTTTATTACCAAATTTTCTAAAATAAAAATTACCAATGAATCTTTTTTGGTTTAGTAACTTAGAGAGGTGTAAGCATAGACAAAAAGAATTATATAGACTGTCAGCAGTGCTGCGGTTACCATAGGTTCCGGCGCACACCGCTGTAGTTTACGTAGCGCGTACGCCGTAACTACATGGCGCTCCAAGCGGTGTGCGCCAGAATCTATGGTAACCGCAGCACAGCTGACGGTCTATATTTAATCCTTTTTTTCTATGGCGTAAGTGAGCTCAGATGTCAAATTTGATCTGTTTAAAAATAAACAAAGGGTCAATAACTTGAAGTAAACTTTTTGTAGAACATTGGGCAATAATTCAATGAAAAATATACTTGAGTCGGGTAAGGGTGCGCTCTACCCCTGACGCGCAACTGAATGCAAGGGTTTGCAAGATTACTGTTTTCACCTGCTACATTGAAGGTAGAATCAAAGTTAAGGTCTCATATTAGAGAGGATGAAATTTTCTGTGTTTCATTATTTAATTTATTTTAAATACACACCTTCGATTGGTATTTGCACTACTATAAGCCGTTTAGAGTGCGTAGCTATCATTATTGGTTAATTTGAAAACAGTAATCTAGGAAACCTTTGCAAGCGCTTCTCGGGGCACTGTCCAATGGTGCAACATAGCAACTGAAGCCCGAGCTGAGATTTCCGAGCTGAGGTAGAGCGCACCCTTAAGAGCTAGCTTACTGTATGGTGCTTTAGACACAGAAAAAAGAACATAGAATGTATTTATAGTCCTTAAAATATTTTAAAGAATTTTTACTAAGACTCAAATAAATTATATAAAAAACAAAACATCTTTTTTGTAAACATTTTTGTAAAGAAACAGTCCAAACCCTTCATAGATTGAAAATGATATCAGTGACAGTTAAATATATAAACTTTTATGTACAATGAATACCAATTTAATCAGTCTATGAAAAATACAGAAAATTATAATTGACATTGTCATCATAGTAAAAAGCTACAATAATTATATGCTAAAAATAGACATTAAGAAATTAAAATACTTAGAGGCTGAAATTCATTCAACTGTACAGATGTTAAGATTGGTAAACTTAAATAAATAAATATATCTTTACTAGCCACCATACCCGTGCTTTGCAACGGGAAGAGAACGCTTAAGAGAATAATTATTATTCTATAGATCTGCTGTATGTAAGTCATAAGTCATAAGTATTTTATTGCATAAAACATTCTTCATTACAAAGGCAATGGTGAATAGATGCATGGTCAATCAATAAGTTATAAAAACTAAAAGTAATAAGTTACAACAAAATACAACAAGAACAGCACAATTGAGAGATAGTTACCAATTCAGACAAGTTAGAAAAAAGACAAATTTAAATAAAGATCTTGAAGCAATATCAGAGAAAAATACCCCCGCCGCAGCAAACCTGCAGACTAAGCGAATTTCCATTTGACTGGTTGGATTTACACTGAAATGTCTACTTAAAATATAACATTTATTCCCGATTTAAATAGAATTAGTTTAACAAGTAGCCTACTTAGGTTTGCTGCATCAGGGAGGGTAAAACTGTTTTTTTTTTTTTAAATGTTAATAGTTAGTAAGAAATAAAAACATTTTCCAAATTTGATCAAAATATGTTGATAAACAAGCAAACTACAACAGTTTACTCATTCTCCATAAGAATAACATGGGAATATTAAATTTACAATTTTTTGGAATTTTCTCCGTAACCATTAGGCGCATAATAACGCTTCAATATACTAAATTATTTGTTTTTTGAAGCTCTACAAAATGGTTTGGAAATTAATTGCTAAATTTTATGTTTTTTGGGTCAAAATTGGGAAAAACCTATTTTTACCCCATAAAACCCCCCGTAAACACCCGTTCCCATGGTCCGATCATGCTGGATCGCGAACTCGTTCGAGTAGACGTAGGTTTACACGTTTGTACCAAATTTCATTAAAATCGGATCATTTTTGCTCGAGTTATCGTGCTGACGGACACATATATATATATGAATTTGAACGGATGGTGTTTTTGGCCTCTAGGGACCTCAAAACGAAAAAAAAAATCGGTCCCGCGTTCAGGTCTTACCATGAGTACTACGGTAATAGCTTATTCCCTATATGGGAAATTCGCTAAAACAATTAAAAACATTCTGTGTCATATTTTACATAAACTAATGGTCAATTAATGTCACGGTCATTTAGGAAATCTGCCAGGAAGTAATATGATTTCTCCACCAATAATGATTTAGCCCAAATTTTAAATTTTTGTGGTGTATAGGATTTTATTTTTGAGGGGATCTTATTATATAGACAAATCCCCATATAGATGGGGTTTTTTTCAAAATGAGAGTGTTTATGAATTGGATAATTTAGCAGATTTGGGTTTCGGGTATTATAACTATGAGTGGGTCTAAATTCATCAAAAAGTGGATTATTTAAATGAACAAAATTTACTGTTTCATAGATGTACAAAGAAGTCAATGGCATTATTTTTAATTCCTTAAAAGAACGACGACAGCTTGATCCATATTCTGCCCCTATCATCACTCTAATAATACTTTTTTGGACTTTAAAAACTTTGCTAATATCCCCTGAGTTTCCCCACAGAACAATTCCATAACGAAGCAGAGAGTGTATATAAGCATAATAAATAATTTTTAATGTTGCTAGTGACACTGAATTTTGAATACATTTAATTGCAAACCTAAAAGAAGTCAACTTACTAACCAAATATTGAATGTGTGATTTCCAATTAAAACTTTGATCTATATTAATTCCAAGAAATTTATATTTATCTGTGATATTAAAATCCGTTCCATTGAGTTTGTGGTTATTGTTAATTCTGATGTGGAATTGCATAATGTTAGATTTAGATTCATTTAGTAAAAGTCCATTTGATTCAAACCATTTCTTCAGATCTTTCAGTGTTAATTTCAAAGTGTTTCAGGTTTTTTTCCTGAACTATTACACTTGTATCATAAGCAAATAGTACGAACCTTTTGGAAATATGTGCTGGTAGGTCATTTATATATATAAGAAAGAGTGTGGGTCCTAAAATTTACCAAGGGTCTGATGGGGACGTCAGGCTTATGGATCTTGGGGAGGCCTCTGAGTATAGGGGCTTGTGGATTAGTTACTTTCAGTGAGGTGATTTCACTTTTTGATAAAAGGTTTTTACTTTCTGAAATGGCTTTATTTATCAATTTGCTGTAAATTAAAGTCAGATCTTTATTTAAAGTATGTATTTTGTTAGCGTTCAAAAACGTTGTTACCTTATTTACATAATCGTTTTTGTACATTATCACAATTGAGTTGCCCTTATCAGCTTTGGTGATAAGAGCGTTGTGGTCGGTAAGCTTATGCTTGACGCTCGTTAGGACATGTCTCATGGCGTTGAACTTCAAATGTTTTCTTGTACGTGGGGGATTTTTTGCGATACATCTAGCTTTATCACTCATAATGATTCGAGCAGCTTCACGTACCTCATTATTTTTTATTTGTTTAATTGAAGCTTCAGTGTCTAGTAACTCAGTAAACAGACTATATTTCTTGTTGTTAGGAAAATTAAAATTTAAGCCTTTGCACAGTAAATTTAACTCCTCATTTCCAAATTCAATTTTTGTGTTGTTTACAACTCTTTTAAAAAAGAGTTTCCTTCAGAACAGAAAACAAGCTTGGTTCATTGTTAAAGGAACGCAGTCCCACGATGACGCAATCTTTTGATAAAACTGGCGTTTACAAGATCAATTGCACCGATTGTACGAAATATTACATCGGCCAAACAGCACGTTCCTTTACAAAACGATTCAAAGAGCATATTCCAAAAGCGTCAACAGCCCACTAAACATCATCTTTTGCCGAACATTTAATATCCCAAGGCCACAATTATACCAACATTAGCAGCAATATGGATATTCTACATTTTTGTAAAGACAGATATAAACTTAACACATTGGAAGAGTTTGAGATATATAAGGCAGTAAAATCCGACCACCATAATGTACTAAATGACCAACAATTTTTCTCGTCTAATTTTATGTATGACACTGCCATCGGTTTACTGGAGAGGGGAGGTGTGATTGATAGGACGCAACCTGGGATGATAAGATAACGGACGTACACCACTGCACTGACCACCCGCAGTCTGGACTCAAACTCCGCCGGGTTAGTGTCGTCTGTTTCTTAACTGATCAGTTACCATAAATGTCTCGTGTTCGTGTTTGTGTCGTCTTTAAATGTTTATTTATTTTCGTGTAAATGTGACGCTCTTCGTATGAAGAAAGAAAACTGTCCTTGTGCAGCCTGATGATGGTGTCACACAGACACCGAAACTAGTTGTTCTAACAACAAATTTGGATTGCTTAATAGCAGGTATTTGAACCTTTTAGCGAATTTCCCTATAGGGAAGTAGCTATTACCGTAGGTCTCATGGTAAGACTTAGGCCCGGGACCGATTTACTTTTTCATTTTGATGTCCCCAGAGGCCAAAAACACCACTCGTTCAAATTTTTATATATGTATATATATATATGTGTCCGTGAACACGATAACTTGTGTAATTTTTATCCGATTTTGATGAAATTTGGTTTGAAGGTGTAAGGCGGGATAAACTTGAATGAGTTCGCGATCCGGCATGATCGGACCATGGGAACAGGGTTTTATGGGGTAAAAATAGGTTTTTCACACTTTTGACCCTCAAAACACAAAATTTCCCAATTTTTCTCTAAACCTTCTTAAAGAGCTTAAAAAAACAAACAATTCAGTATATCAAAGTGTTTTTGTACGGTTATTGGTTACGGAGAAAACTAAAAAAATGGTAAATTTAAAATTCCCATGTTATTCTTATGGAGAATATTGTAAAATGTTGTAGTTTGCTTGTTTATGGATATCTTTTGATCAAACTTGGCAAATATATTCATTTTATATTGAGCAATAATTATTTTACTTAAAACACACACTTTATTAGTTTCCTTGTAGCAGCAAACCTAGGTACTCGTTAAACCTAATGTTATTTAAATAGATCAATTGAAAATCAATTCAGCCAAATGGAAATTCGCTTAGGCGTCAGGTTTGCTGCGGCGGGGGTATTTTAATATTATTTGGCAATCCGGAGGCTAACAACTACAATTAAGTTATCAGCTGAGCAAGCAAAAATAGCCTTTCAGTACAAGGACATAAAACTAAAACTTTGCAAAATGATTGAAAACATAAAGTTTAATAAAACATGCCTACAAAATAATTTGGTTCCAAAATACATAAATGTAAAAGTTAGTGGTAAATCAAGAGCCGCCTTAAGAGCTAAAAAGTCTGCTGAAACCATTTGGATTAAAAATGAAATAAAACATCTTTACTTTAAGAAAGATGCTTTAAACAAACTACTATTTAAGAAACATTTAGAGTTAGCGAACAATTTACACATAGCTCAACGAAACAATGTTTTGCTTGAAATCGAACTACAAGTTAGCAGAAAGATCAGTTTCAAAAAGAAAACTCAAATTAAAAAAGTTAAGAGTCTAATGGAATCTCAACATAAAGAAGAAATTATTAAATGCTCGCACACATTTTTTAAAAGAGTTGTAAACAACACAAAAATTGAATTTGGAAATGAGGAGTTAAATTTACTGTGCAAAGGCTTAAATTTTAATTTTCCTAACAACAAGAAAAATAGTCTGTTTACTGAGTTACTAGACACTGAAGCTTCAATTAAACAAATAAAAAATAATGAGGTACGTGAAGCTGCTCGAATCATTATGAGTGATAAAGCTAGATGTATCGCAAAAAATCCCCCACGTACAAGAAAACATTTGAAGTTCAACGCCATGAGACATGTCCTAACGAGCGTCAAGCATAAGCTTGCCGACCACAACGCTCTTATCACCAAAGCTGATAAGGGCAACTCAATTGTGATAATGTACAAAAACGATTATGTAAATAAGGTAACAACGTTTTTGAACGCTAACAAAATACATACTTTAAATAAAGATCCGGCTTTAATTTACAGCAAATTGATAAATAAAGCCATTTCAGAAAGTAAAAACCTTTTATCAAAAAGTGAAATCATCTCACTGAAAGTAACTAATGCACAAGCCCCTATACTCAGAGGCCTCCCCAAGATCCATAAGCCTGACGTCCCCATCAGACCCTTGGTAAATTTTATGCCAAGTCCAGCCTACAAAATTGCCAAGAAGCTAGATAAAATAATAAAAGACCAAATTTTATTGGAGAATAGTCATAGTATAAAAAATAGCCTAGAACTCGTTGATAGAATTAAGAACCATACTGTTAAAGATAACTACAAATTGGCATCATTCGACATTGTAAATTTGTACACCAACGTCCCTGTTCAAGAAACAATAGCTCTCCTACACCAAAACCTCATTAAAAACTCAAGTTTATCCAGAGAGTCAGTAAATGAGTTAGTTTCACTCACAAGATTAGTGCTAAGTCAGAATTACTTCAGATTCAACAATGACTATTATTCCCAGAAAGAAGGGCTGGCAATGGGTTCCCCCCTCTCCAGTATTTTAGCAGAGATTTTTCTCAACAACCTGGAAAATAAACATTTATTTTCTGATTCCAACCGCTACAAAGAAAAGATCCTGTTTTATTTCAGATATGTAGACGACACTATTGTTTTGTTCAACGGAAACAGTAGACAGTTATCGTTACTCAACGCATACTTATGTGGTATTCACAGCAACATGAAGTTTACATTGGAGGAAGAAAACAATAATTGTTTGAATTTTCTGGACCTCACCATAAAAAAGCATCAAAATAAATTTGAGTCTAAAATATACAGGAAACCGACATGCACTGACCAGACCATTCACTCAGAATCCCATCATCCGTACTCACAAAAATTAGCTGCATATAATAGTTTCGTACACCGATTGCTTACAATTCCAATGAATGAACAGGACTACAACGAAGAAGTAATTACAATAAAACATATAGCCGTATCAAATGGTTATCCAAGAAGTATTGTGGATAAACTCATCTACAAACATAAAAATAAAACAGGAACTAATAAACAGAACACTTTCATCTCTGAAAAATTTGGCACCTTTATGAGCAATAAATATAAAAATCTCATGGCAAAAAACAAAATCACAGTTTCCTTCAGAACAGAAAACAAGCTTGGTTCATTGTTAAAGGAACGCAGTCCCACGATGACGCAATCTTTTGATAAAACTGGCGTTTACAAGATCAATTGCACCGATTGTACGAAATATTACATCGGCCAAACAGCACGTTCCTTTACAAAACGATTCAAAGAGCATATTCCAAAAGCGTCAACAGCCCACCAAACATCATCTTTTGCCGAACATTTAATATCCCAAGGCCACAATTATACCAACATTAGCAGCAATATGGATATTCTACATTTTTGTAAAGACAGATATAAACTTAACACATTGGAAGAGTTTGAGATATATAAGGCAGTAAAATCCGACCACCATAATGTACTAAATGACCAACAATTTTTCTCGTCTAATTTTATGTATGACACTGCCATCGGTTTACTGGAGAGGGGAGGTGTGATTGATAGGACGCAACCTGGGATGATAAGATAACGGACGTACACCACTGCACTGACCACCCGCAGTCTGGACTCAAACTCCGCCGGGTTAGCGTCGTCTGTTTCTTAACTGATCAGTTACCATAAATGTCTCGTGTTCGTGTTTGTGTCGTCTTTAAATGTTTATTTATTTTCGTGTAAATGTGACGCTCTTCGTATGAAGAAAGTAAACTGTCCTTGTGCAGCCTGATGATGGTGTCACACAGACACCGAAACTAGTTGTTATAACAACAAATTTGGATTGCTTAATAACAGGTATTTGAACCTTTTTTCAAACCTATTGACTGTTTACAATTAACATATGTTCTTCTTCTCACTTTTAATTACTTACAACAGTTCGAGTTTCATAACAATTTTGGTTCTCATGTTAATCTTATGGAGAAATACGAAACTTCAGGGCTCCAGGGCCTCACTCTCTAATTATTTCCCTAAAAAGAAAATTTCCTGCACAACTTCACGTTACGCTCTTTCCAATGACACCAAAAACATGTCAATCGGTTCAGTAGTTTCGGAGGAGTAATTGCCACAAAAAAACCTGCTTGCGTATTAAATAAGTATAGATTTATTTTTCTAGTTAAGATCATTATCCATGCAGGATTCAGTGTGTCGTGTAATTTGAGTTGGCGATGTAAAGTTAATTTAACTCTTTGGGTCCCAAGCATTGTGTTAATTTTTTATCAGAGGTGACCCAGACCACTAGTTGTGTTGTCACACCAGATGACCCAGTTACTCTATGCACACTATACCCCAGAATCCCAAGCCATTTTCAGCTGTTTTGTACTATTATCAAATAAATATTCATAACTCACCTTAGAAAGCACCTAGAGTTATATTTTTTTTTTATCTTTTAGCTAATAGAATCTTCTTTAACAATGATAAGTAAAATTTTAAAAATATATGAATAAATATATATATACAGTAGGACCTCAATATCTCGAATCTGAAGGGGATATGATAAAAATTCGAGTTATCAAGTTTTTCAAGTTAGTGAGGTTCGAGTTATGAAGGTGCCATATGAAAAAGTTCGAGATACTGAGGTGTTCGGGTCTGATAGTGATGTAACGTTGCGGCCTTTATAACTCGACTTTTACATTCTAAACCTTTATAAATCGAACTCAAACTGTATTTATACGTACTGAAGAGTAACTGTGGAAGCAAAATAAAACAATTTTAATGCACATAAAGTACTTTATTCATTATTGGGCAATATGTTTGATAAAGTACATACGTAAAAAACCTGTTGAATAATAAAGAAAATTTGTTTTAAATACTGAACAAAACACAAAACAATACAAATTCTAAACAAAATACAAGTTTAACTTTTCAAAATGTAGTTAAATAGGCCTACTGAATCTACTTTGGCAAAACGGGATGAAAGAAATCTTCAATTCACTACAAAACAATACGAATTCTAAACAAAATGCAAGTTTAACTTTTCAAAATGTAGTTAAGTAGGCCTACTGAATCTACTTTGGCAAAACGGGTTGAAAGAAATCTTCAATTCTTGCTTGTTTACCTTTTATGTTTACGGCATCCAATGCTATGTCCAAGTTATTGATGCAATTAACAACACTATCACTCATCACTGACTTTTTCTAAAAAAAAACACCGAATCACATGAATTGCAGCACGAGCATCTTTAAGAGTTGGGTCTGGCTGTGTTGATTCGCCCTCATCCTCCTCTCCCTCGTCTGAAGAAACTGCATTCGAACTCGAACCTCCAGCAACCGATGTAATGATGTCTGCGTCAGTCAGCTCCCGCATACAGCAACGTCGTCGTCAAAGTCTACGAAGTCCACGAACGCCAACTCTTCAACATTCAGAGCCTGTGCTGCTACAGTCCATTCAGCCGGTGTCTCATTTATGTCCGCGATAGAAGGTTCATCCTGTACTTCATCCAGTTCATTTCCTGTGGTGTGTTGGGGTACCTCAAAACCACATGCATTAAAGCAGTTTTTGATTGTCACCGAAGTCACACAGTTCCAGGCTTTTGACACCATCCATAGTGCATCGAGTAGATTAATCTGCGTCATTGACTCGTTATCCATATCCCTCAAAAATCGTTTGACAACCTCTCTTCTGTAGTTCACTTTAAAGTTTTTAATGATCCCTTGATCAAGTGGTTGTAGCTTGGAGGTTGTGTTTGGTGGTAGGAATTGTACTTTGACGTTCTTCAGAGGAGGTATGTCCTTGTGTGCTGAGCAGTTGTCAATAAAGAGAAGTATTTTTCTATTCTTCTTCTTCATGGCCTTGTCGATATTTTTCAGCCAAGAACTGAAAAACCCAGAAACCATCCAAGCTTTATGATTTGCTTCATACTCTGTCGGCAAACTTTTCACATTCTTAAAACAGCGTGGATTTTTTGCCTTTCCTATGACAAGGGGCTTGAGTTTGTCTGTTCCGTCGGAGTTAGCACAAAGCAACACAGTTATTCTAACTTTGCTCATTTTCCCACCACTACATGAATCACCTTTAAAAGACAGGGTTCTGTCTGGGAGACACTTAAAAAAAAGGCCAGTTTCGTCGGCATTGTAAATGTTTTCTGGCAAATATGACTCAGTCAGTTTTTTTAGTTCTGTTTTCCATTCGTCACACACATTGGAGTTCACAGAAGCACTTTCTCCACAAACCTTTCTGAAAATAATTTTGTTTCTTTTTTTGAAGTTGTGCAACCATCCGTTGCTGGCGCGGAAGTCTTTCTTTCCTAAGCTCTCTGCATATTGAATGGCCTTCTCTTGCAAAATCGGTCCTGATACAGGGATGTTCTTATCTCGGCACTGTTTCAACCACGTTAAAACACATTCGTCCACGTCTTTAAACTCACCGCTTTTACATCTCTTCTTATTGGTTAGTCCACCTTCAGCCTCATACTTTTCCCGGTTTTTCATAATTGTTGATAAAGTGTTAGGCGGAATTCCGAACTCCTTAGCGATTTCACTTTTTTTCTTTAATCCCTCGTCAACTGACTTAATAACTCTTCTTTTTTCATCGTGTGTCAACGTTTTGCACTTACGCTTAACCGACGACATGACGTCCGACGCACACAAAACTATCAACAACTGGCAGACTACAGTACGTATCCAAACAGACACAGGAAGCAACCACCGGAAGTTGGATTTTCACGTCTCGACAGGAATCAAAACACTACCGACTTGCACTGTAAGGCAAAACTTCGAATTATTGAGGCTCACTCGTGCGAACTTCGACTTATAAAGGTAAACTTCGAGTTACTGAGGCTCGACAACGGGAAAATTCGACTTATAGAGGTGGAATATTACCGTTCAAAAGTTGTTAAAAATCGACTTATTGAGGTTAAATATTTAGAAACTTCGACTTATAAAGGTACTTTTAACATTATGATAAATGTGGATTTCAAGGGGATTTAAAAAAAATCGAGATATTGAGGAATTCGAGATATTAAGGTTCGAGTAATTGAGGTTCTACTGTATATACAATTTATATGTATGAACGGCCTAATATTTTCTCTAATTTTCATTTTGTAACCCATAAAAAGAATGTTAGCTGTATCTTTTTTCCTATAAGTTTATTATTTTATTAAATACCACTGAATAAAGAACATATTGTGAAAGTTTTAGCAAAAAATAATAATAAATAAGTATTTTTTTTATAAAAATCAAAAACGTTACTTTTTTGCCGAAATCAACATATAATAAAAAGAACACATAAAGTAATTATAAAACCCAATTTTATTAAATATTTACCACATACTACATAAATACTTTTACAATAACATTTCTACATGCATTTATAAGCCTGGATATATTTTCAGTAATTAAAAATAAGTATCATGGCAGAAATAAACAGGTAAAATGAATCATGATTGATTTGTAGCAAACAGATTGATGTTTGAATTAACAATTGTAACTTACGTCAATCAATCCAGTTGTGTATTGGAGGGACGTACGTTTCGACCTTTAGGCCATCTTCAGCCCCGCTGTTACACTAAGTTCCATCCTTAGTTGCATTGTTGGTGTGGCAACCGCGTCAAATATTTACAATTAAGAACATAAAAAACACGAAAACACGACATTGACGAAGACGAACACATATTAACAAAACTATCACCGTGCGCACGGCTGAACGGGCTCGGGACTGCGGCGGCACTGACTTGTCTAAGTGCCCTGCTTTAGACTTTGGACCATGACGTCACTCACTCCTTCTTGCATTATCTGTCAGTCGAATAATGGTATCATATACAGGATTGGCGTCTGAATGAATTCTTTCATTTAAAATATTTTTATTTAGCTTGAAACCCTTGTATATGGCCATTTCTTCTATTCTGTCAAGCCGCTGTCATTTCTTTTCCTTCGCTAAGATTTCCAAATTACTGCCTATATTTGTATAAGTGTGCCCCTGTTCATTTATAAGTGCTCCACATATTTTGATTTAATATTTGTTCCTGGTGTTCTACTAATATTCTCAAGCTCTTTAACATGTTCTTTAAATCTCAATTCAAAAGATCTGCCCGTTTGTCCTATATAAAATGCGTTGCAGTCGTTACAATTAAGTTGGTATACACCTGAACCTTTGTATTTATTTATATTGTTGGGTTTATTCGTACTGCTTAATATTTTCTGCAAATTGTTTTCTGATCTGAAAGATGGGGTGATATTTTGTTTTCTAAACGTTTTCTTGATAATATGTTCAGTTTTCTTTGAATACCTGACAGATGCATACTTCTTGTTTGATTCTGAATGTGATACATTAGGTGATATATATTTTGCCATACGTTTATTATACATTCTGTCAATAAGAGCTGGATCGTAACCATTTTGCTGGGCAATGTATTTTATGGTGTTCAGTTCCTTCTGTTTGTCTGTAGTACTCATTGGTATGTTAATTAGTCTATGTAACATGGAATTGAAAGCTGAGAGTTTATGTGATAACGGGTGATAAGAAGTTGCGTGGATTAGTTGATCAGATTGTGTGGGCTTCCTGTATATTTTAAATTGGTGCTTATTGTCAATATTGGATATGGATAGATCTAAGTAGTTTATGTTACCATTAGATTCGGTTTCTGAAGTAAAGGATATATTGTTATGTATGGAATTCAAATATTTTTCAAAGATGGCTGTTTGCCTCTTGTTGCCTTTGTATAAACACAAAACATCGTCCACATACCTCCACCAATAAATTATTTTACTATGGTATTGATTCCCTGCAAGTATTTTATTATTTTCTAAATTATGAAGAAATATTTCGCTTAGAATTGCTGATAGTGGTGAGCCCATTGCCATTGCCGGGTATTGCATTGACTTTCTGCAGGCGTTTTTAATTTTTAATTTTTTTTGTATTCTCATCTCGATAAAAATCTCGGCCAAAAATAAATCTCGTCTCGTGTAACGAGATTTAAAATTTCCCGAAAAGTTCCCGAAATTTCGAGACTTGACCATCCCTACTAAAAACTGAAATAAAACAACTTTATTCCAAAAAAGACAGGTTAAATAAAAAATTGTTTAACCTACATATACAAATAGGGCAATCAATGAACAATGAAAATATGAATTCATTCTTACAAAAGGTCAATGATAGGATTGAACCTATCATAAGTAAAAAACGTGATATTCAAAGAAATAAATTAAATAAACTTTTAAGCATTCAGAAACCTAAACAAACAATTGTTTCTGACCATGAATTTTACCCCAGAGTTGTAAACAATACTGATATAAGTTTTGATAAAGATGAACACGATCTATTAAATAAAGGTTTGAAATATTGTGTTAACATAAATGAAACAAAAAGTATTGTTAGCTCTCTTCTTGACGCAGAAAGTGCCACCCAATATGTAACACATGACAAAAGAAATCAGATAAGATATGATATAGTTAATAAGGTCAATAGCATGCATCATATCCCCCAAAATAAGGACAACATTCACAAAACTGTCAAATCAATTAGAAATAAACTAGAAAATAACAATGCTTTGATTGTAAAAGCAGATAAAGGAAATACAACAGTGGTTTTACACAGAGATGTTTACAACAAAAGGGTCTTGGACTTTATTAATGACAATAACATAAATAGACTAAACAAAGATCCTACACCTAAATATACTAGGGAAGTAAATAGGTTTATTAATGAAAGTAAAGAGCTTTTTAAGGACTCCACAAAAAGGTTTCTAAAGGTGGCAAACTCAAAAGCCCCCAAGATAACTGGCCTCCCAAAAGTACACAAAAAGAGGGAACCCCAATTCGACCTCTTATCAATTTCAAAGAAGCCCCATCTTATCTTTTAGCAAAGAAAATTGACAAAATCATCAGAGAATCCATCACTTTGCAGGACAGTAAGAATTTAAAAAACACATCTGACCTAGTTGACAAAATCAAAGATCACAACATACCACAAGGTACCACAATGATTTCGTACGATATTAAAAGTTTGTACACTAGTATCCCAGTAAAAGAAACATTAACTATTTTGAAGGAGAGATTAACAGAAGGGGGGAAGCTAAGTGATAATGAGATAAAGGAAGTGATTAACACAACCAGTATTATCGTCCAGCAAAACTATTTTGTGTTTAATAACAACTACTATGAACAATCTGAGGGATTGGCAATGGGCTCACCACTATCAGCAATTCTAAGCGAAATATTTCTTCATAATTTAGAAAATAATAAAATACTTGCAGGGAATCAATACCATAGTAAAATAATTTATTGGTGGAGGTATGTGGACGATGTTTTGTGTTTATACAAAGGCAACAAGAGGCAAACAGCCATCTTTGAAAAATATTTGAATTCCATACATAACAATATATCCTTTACTTCAGAAACCGAATCTAATGGTAACATAAACTACTTAGATCTATCCATATCCAATATTGACAATAAGCACCAATTTAAAATATACAGGAAGCCCACACAATCTGATCAACTAATCCACGCAACTTCTTATCACCCGTTATCACATAAACTCTCAGCTTTCAATTCCATGTTACATAGACTAATTAACATACCAATGAGTACTACAGACAAACAGAAGGAACTGAACACCATAAAATACATTGCCCAGCAAAATGGTTACGATCCAGCTCTTATTGACAGAATGTATAATAAACGTATGGCAAAATATATATCACCTAATGTATCACATTCAGAATCAAACAAGAAGTATGCATCTGTCAGGTATTCAAAGAAAACTGAACATATTATCAAGAAAACGTTTAGAAAACAAAATATCACCCCATCTTTCAGATCAGAAAACAATTTGCAGAAAATATTAAGCAGTACGAATAAACCCAACAATATAAATAAATACAAAGGTTCAGGTGTATACCAACTTAATTGTAACGACTGCAACGCATTTTATATAGGACAAACGGGCAGATCTTTTGAATTGAGATTTAAAGAACATGTTAAAGAGCTTGAGAATATTAGTAGAACACCAGGAACAAATATTAAATCAAAATATGTGGAGCACTTATAAATGAACAGGGGCACACTTATACAAATATAGGCAGTAATTTGGAAATCTTAGCGAAGGAAAAGAAATGACAGCGGCTTGACAGAATAGAAGAAATGGCCATATACAAGGGTTTCAAGCTAAATAAAAATATTTTAAATGAAAGAATTCATTCAGACGCCAATCCTGTATATGATACCATTATTCGACTGACAGATAATGCAAGAAGGAGTGAGTGACGTCATGGTCCAAAGTCTAAAGCAGGGCACTTAGACAAGTCAGTGCCGCCGCAGTCCCGAGCCCGTTCAGCCGTGCGCACGGTGATAGTTTTGTTAATATGTGTTCGTCTTCGTCAATGTCGTGTTTTCGTGTTTTTTATGTTCTTAATTGTAAATATTTGACGCGGTTGCCACACCAACAATGCAACTAAGGATGGAACTTAGTGTAACAGCGGGGCTGAAGATGGCCTAAAGGTCGAAACGTACGTCCCTCCAATACACAACTGGATTGATTGACGTAAGTTACAATTGTTAAGGTAAAATGAAGTTTCTCACCTATTTTAGACACTGAGAAGCTACTGAGAAGAATAGTGAGAAGAATGTGAAAGCAGTTCATTATATGCACATCTTTCTTATGTTATAATGTTTTCTGTTAATCAATTGAAATAAAACATTTAGAAATAACACATTTAGAGCTAAAACTATTTACATATTTACATTTTTTCTGGAACGGCTCATATATTTACATTTGTGTCGAGGAAGACAGTCCACCTATTTCATCTATTTTAGACACTGAGAAGCTACTGAGAAGAATGTGAAAGCAGTTCATTTTATGCACATCTTTCTTATGTTATAATGTTTTCTGTTAAAAAATTGAAATTAAATATTTAGAGCCAAAACTATTAACATATTTACATTTTTCTGGAACGGCTCATATATTTACATTTGTGTCGAGGAAGACAGTCCACCCATTTCACCTATTTTAGACACTGAGAAGCTACTGAGAAGAATGTGAAAGCAGTTCATTTTATGCACATATCTCTTACAGGTTATAATGTTTTCTGTTAAAAAATTGAAATAAAACGTTTAGCGCTAAAACTATTTACATAGGCTATTTACATTTTTTCTTGAACGGCTCATCTATTTACATTTGTGTCGAGGAAGACAGTCCAAGTTACATCCACGCCTACAATTAACACAAATTGTTTTTGACCTTCTTCTTTTACCCATGGGGTCATTTTTCCCACTGCACACACAACAATTGCTTTCCTTATTCCCTTCTAGTTTTTCTTATCCAAATTTCCTGTTGGGTGAAAATCCATCGCCGCCCCCTCTATTTTCAGCAACCGGAGCTTTTTCTAAAAACCATTCATTTGCCAACTCCTCAATTATGGATACCTGGAAGTGAAGTCTGGAGAGGGGTCTGTCTGTATTCAACTTATACAGGACATATGCATTTAAGACCATTCTACCAAAAATATTAAAAATTACCTTTTTGAAATGCTTCATACACCTACGCTCATCCAGATAGGTGTAGAGCATCTGGTCTGTCCCGTCTATACCTCCCATCCCGTGATTATACTCGTAAACTATGTGAGGTTTGCACTTAATTAACAGTTTTCCTCCTCTTTTCGCTGTGTAACGCACACTCTTTGCTCGGGCATTGGATGATAGTAAAATGAATTGAGTTTTGTTGGTTGCCTTTTCACGAAAGGCCATGAATAAGAAAGGTCCTTTACGAACGTAAACTCTTTTGCCTACAGGGAACTTGCCTAATAGCTTTTTAGGGACTCCTTTTCTATCGGTACGAACTGTGCCAGTCAACCATGTAAAATTTTGATACAAAAATCTAGCTAATTTTTTTGAAGTGAAGAAATTATCAAGGTATAGATGGTATCCTTTGTTTAGGAAATTTCCCATCTCTAACAACTTTTTAACAACCGAGTAGCCCTGCCCTAGACCCTGAATTTCTTCTCTATTGTCTTCATATTTGGCTCCTTTATAACAATAAAATTTTAAACAGTAGTTGGTCAAAGCATCACAAAGCACCCACAATTTTATCCTCCATCTGTGATGTTTTTTTTTTTGGAAGATACTGTGTGAGAGCGACTCGCTTTTTGGTGCCAACTAGTGACTCGTCCACAGACAACTTTTGGTGAAGTATGTAGTAATGATGGAAAAGGCGGTTCGCATGATCTATCAGAGGTTGAAATCGTCCACAGGGGTTGTAATTTGGGGAATCAAGTGGTGCTAGAGCGGTTGAGTCTGTTAGATGGAAAAATTTCAAAATGGCTTGGAATCGATTTCGGCTAAGTACTTTACCAAACCAATCACATTTTTGAGAGGAAGAAGTGTACCAGTAACTTCGTATTGAGGGTTTTATAATAATGCCCATGTTGAGTACAATAGCTATGAAAGCTTTCATTTCTCCTAGACTAACCTGGACCCAATCTTTCATGCGGTTTCTTACACCAGGATTATTTCTGAAAAACTGCCCAGCATATCTGTTTGTTTCAGTTACTAAGGTATTTAGTAGATTTACAGTAAAAAAAGGTTGAAATACTCAATGGGCTTTGAATTCCTAGGTGGGCAATGTTTAGGACCAGGTAATTCTGAGAATCCAAAGTTGTGGTTGTATTCATTGTCAGTGTCGGAGTCAAGCTTCTCCCATTCGCTGCTTTCTGGGCCTTCCGGTTGTTTTTTTTATTTTGATTTGGGATTTGTAGGCCTATTACATCTAGTTTTATTGTTTTGGTTCTTCTTCTGTCTACCGGTAGGCCTATTGTTTAGGGTCCTCGACACAACATGAGACCTCCCTGTAGAAGTGCTTGGCTCATCAATAGGAAGGCCTACAGGATCATCAGGATCTAGAATATTATCTTCACTGTTTGACGTAGAACAGGTTTGGTGTACACTTACATCACATTCAGTCCTATCCTGCATTGGAGGGCTGTCACTGTCACTACCGGTATCAGACATCAAGTTTCTTCCATTTTGCCTAAAGTTGGATAAAAAACTATATCTGTTAGGGGTAAGTCCATCTTTACCACTAGGGTCGTAGTCGGGATCTTCATCAGTGTCGTCTACGTCCTCTCTTGAAGAAGAAGAAATATCTAATAGTGAATCATCACTTTTATTTCCATCAATAAATGTTACACCGGACTCCAGTATATTTGAAATAAGTGTTTGTTCACTTTCAGGGGAATGTTTTCTTTTTGATTTTTTCTCACTCATTTTGATTGGCTGTAAGTTTTAACTAGGCCTGCTTTTATACTTATTTTTAGATACATACAACTTTATATAGGCATGTAGGATAATTATAAGTAACTATACTTCATAAAAAGTTAAGTTCTCTCATGATAAATGAAGGACAGAGATCTCAAGTTAGGCCTAGGCATACCCTAGTTCAAACGGTAAGATAGGCAGCCTAATTTATCAATGAAAAGTAAGGAATAGAGTATTAGTTTGGAGTAATAAGAGCTTTTAAAAAGAAATAAAACAACAGAGGACAGAGAAGTCAGGTTAGTCCTAGTTCAAATGTTCAAACAAAGCTTCTAATACTCAAGACATAATCAGTGCAAATTGAAAAACTTTCTGTACGTACACATTCTATTTTAGCAATAATAGTTTATATAGAAACTTGTTTTACTTCATTTCATAATAAAATTCACTAAACAAACTCACGAATAACAACAAACAACATTTAGTACTTCACAGTGAATGTCAACAACGTCGAGTTAATGTTTTGATGCGCAACAGCTGTACAGACAGACCGGTCAACGCCACGCAAATTTCGTCGTTCTTCTTACTCTCAAGCTCTATATAAAGTACGTTTCGAGCGTGTTGTTGAATTTACTTGCTTTGAGAATTTAATTTTGCTCTCGTTTGATATATCTTTCGGTGGAATCCCAGTCAGCACACGAGGTATTATATACATATATTTTAGGTCAATCTTGGTAAACTATGTGGGGTGGCGGAATTGTACCCCCCTGGAATTGTACCCCCTGCAGGTTAGTGACGCCACGATGACGTCTCATTTTCTCGACCAAAACGGCGTGTACGGGCTGGAATTGTACCCCCCTCATAAAACTTTGATATTGTTATGCACGAGTGGTTTGATTAAATCCACTGGCATCTAAAAAACTGTACGGACCGGAATTGTACCCCCCTGGAATTGTACCCCCTCAGTTAGAATTCACTCAAAGCCAGTGTACGGGGTGGAATTGTACCCCCCTGGAATTGTACCCCCTGGCAGTCTAGCTCTTCTTATAGGACCGGAATTGTACCCCCCTGGAATTGTACCCCCTGGTGACTGCAGAAGAAGATGTACGGCCCAGAATTGTACCCCCTGGAATTGTACCCCCCCCATTTCACCCAGGAGCTTGTCTATTATGATTACCAAGTAAAATCAAAACAATAATTATGTTGGACATTAGAGGGGAATCACACGAAAGTGAACTGAACCAAGTTACCGGACACCTAATGAATTGCTTGTTGTGAAAGGATATTCTAAGAAACTGAAAATTAAGGCCATTCCGAGTGCGAGAGGCCTAACAGACTTCTTTGTAAGTTATTCATTTATATTTTTTTAACCTTCCCAAGTAGGCTACTAACTGTTCATGGGTTAGCTTAAATTCACAAAGGTTAAAACTTTGACAAACCGTGAAATACTTTGTACCAGATACCTACAACTAAATTTTACAACAGGTATTTGTCCACCTTTGCCAGTAATAGCTGTTCATAATTTGTTACCGTGGGAATAATAATGCATATTATGTTTGAATGAACAAAAATGAAATACATTAACTTCTTTTCACGTCCATATTAAATTACGTTGAAAAGAGTGACGTGAATAAATAACCATTCCATTCTTATAGCATAGTTATTGTATACAAACTAGTTTAGCTTAGTTATTAGGCCTATGTGCAGTAATCAAAAGGTAAGTATTTCAAATTTATATAACTGAGCCGAAATTCGCTGCTTGCGACTCCTCTTGAAAACAAAGTTTGTTAGGATTAACAGTAACAGCTGTTTTGTTTGGAAGCAGCTAATGGTATTTTTGTTTTTACCAAATATTGATTACTGGACTATGACAATATTGACTCTGCTTAAAATGTACAGATATAGATTTTTTATTCATATTGTTTCGGTTTTCAATTCTGTAGGGTACCTATGTTTTATTTTAATAACTGTATGTTCTTAAATTTAAATCTATAAATCACGAATTAATGAGCTGATGTTACCTGTTCGCCATGTTATCTTATGGGACGTCTGTCACTAAACAACACCACTTGCGACGTTACCAATTCTACCAGGCCGCGGCCTGTAGTTAAAGGTGGCCGTGGTACGAGCCGGACTCTGTTTCTTTTTACACAAGTTGTTTGTGGCTTTGCTGGGTGCAATTTTTCAGTGAAAACTATGTCTGTATAATAGCAAAGCCATTAAAACAACGTATATGACCATATTGTTTAAAACACGGTCTTCAAAGAGGCTCTGTAAACATGCAAAAACGTAGCTTAACATTATATTTTGAATAAGTTAACTATCCAAAATGTAAACCCACGTCTATTCCTGAAGTAAGGACGCATACTTAAATCAACGATGCGTTTACTGCCTAGTATTAACTGTATGATGTGTACTTGGACGAAAGCCAGGATAATAAATAAAAAACTCCTAAACAAACTTGAAGAAGACATTGTGTACAATAACGGCTACGTTAAAATTATATTGTTCAGAGATAATTATTTCTTAATTATTTATTTCTGTAGTTCACTTGAAAAACAACCTATAACTCCAAGATTACATACTATATGAAAGTTTCTAAAGACAGGGGTTGGTGTAGTAGTCATTAAAGAAAATTTGGTAAAATTGAAATGATCAGTATTAAGAATCTATTTTTCAGGTGTCTGTACAGAGATTCAAATAATTTTTGTATATCGACATATCACTATTTCTAAGAAGTTATTGATAAATTCCAGGTTTAGCATTAGTTTTTAATTTTCGGATGATTTAAACAGTAATATATAAAAATTGAATACTTGTGCCAGGCAATATTACAGTAATCATAAATTTTGTTTCTTTAACTGAGAATGCTCTATCCGATAACTAAAATAGCGAGCTGTGTTAGCGCTAAAACAGCAATGCGAGAGTTGGCGCAGAACACGTTGGAAATTTTAGTTTGAAAAGTACGAACTGTACTCTGTACTACCGGTACTGGATTTTTTTACTCACGAATTACTCATAATTAATCATAATTTACAATTACCTTAACCTATTGAACTAATGTATTATTATCAATTGCATGCACCCCACGTTTTTCGTTTTAAATCTTACAAGTATTTATACTCTCCACATATTTAAAAATTATTTTCTACTTTTTAGTGTGTTTAAAAACGTTTTGTTTTAAAAAAGTTTTTTATTTATAAATTATTTTCTACTTTTTAGTTTTTAATGTGTGCAGATGTTAAATCTATTTCAAGCATCTATATCAGATTAAGACAGAGGCATGTGGGAAATCTAAGGATTATTTGAGTTTCTTTTCATATAATTATGTATTAGATTGAATGTATGGCCTACCTACTAACTATAAACATAGACTAACCTCTACCTCTTGTCTTCGAACTGTCAAATTTAAGTATTTACAGCTGACTTAAATTAATTGATATATTTATGGAAAATTTGGAAGCCCATGGGGCGTAGCCCAAGGGAAGTATACAAATTTAATGATATAATATTGCATTGTCATCCATTTGTGAGCTATGTTTCAAATTTAAAGTCTCTAGCTCATTGGGAACTTCGTTTAAAATTGATATAAAAAATTTTAGGAAAGCGAGCTAATAAAAACAAAAAAAAAACAATCCCATGGGGCGTAGCCCAAGGGAAATATGAAAATTAAATTATATAATATTGCATTGTCATCCATTTGTGAGCTATGTTTCAAGTTTCAAGTCTCCAGCTCATCGGGAAGTATCAAAATTTGCAAGAAAGCGAGTTAATAAAAACAAGCCCATGGGGCGTAGCCCAAGGGAAATATGAAAATTAAATGATATAATATTGCATTGTCTTCCATTTGTGAGCTATGTTTCAAGTTTCAAGTCTCTAGCTCATCGGGAAGTTTTAAATTGATTGCAAAGTTTGTACCGGACAAGAAAGCGAGCTAATAAAAACGTTTTAAAAAGCCTTATTAAATATAAATCCATACAAAGTTTCATGTCGCATATTAAATATATAGATAGATGTAATCAGGCTGTTCATGGTTTAAAGAAGATTAATAAAATAGGCATATGGCCCGAGGCGAAGTTTAGTGGCGAAGCCAGATTTTTGGATAATCTCTTCACAATTATAGTTCCTTAGTACAATCACTATATTCTGTACAGGTTTGAAAATAAAACATATGTCACTGTAGAAGGCATTCTCTACTACTTCTTTTTCATAATACCAATTAAGTTTATCGAGTGGGTTGGGGGGGGGGGGCAATTCCAGCCCGTACACAAGCCAAGCTAGCTGTCCAAGAGGGGGGTACAATTCCGGGGGGTACAATTCCACCCCGTACACATTTGGCTTTCTGATGGGGGGTACAATTCCAGGGGGGTACAACTCCACCCCGTACGTAAATATTTTGAATTGATGTTGACAGGGGGTACAATTCCGGGGGGTACAATTCCAGGGGGGTACTATTCCGGGCCGTACATCTCCTGCTCTTTTTAATATCTAATATAATTATCCGGTTCACTGATCACTTGCCCACATTAAATAGATTAGATTTCGTTCAAATCAAAGTGTACGGGGTGGAATTGTACCCCCCCTAGGCGTGACGTCAACGATCACCGGGGGGTACAATTCCAAGGGGGTACAATTCCGGCGACCCAACTATGTAAAGTATATTGAAATATGTAAAATTTACATATAATTTACTCGCTGATATTTACATAGAAAATATCGTTACATATTGTTTTAGGTCAACATGAAATACTGTCTTAATTAATATGTGATTGATTTAAACCTATTTTATGGCCTATTTCTCGATACATTTTATGTATACTGAATAAGACATAAGACAGACATAAGACATATTTTATTTACACAAAACGTTCTTTATAAAGTACATTTCATACATAAGAACAGGTGTTTCGTCATAGTGATGTTTTTTATAATAAAATTAATAGTTAAAATAATTAAAATAAACTTATGTAGGATATCAGAGAATTTTTATCTACATTATAGGGTTCTCCAAAAATTCTTCAAGTGAATAGTAGGCTTTCTCAATTATTTTATCTTTGAATTGAGTAGCATTTAAATTTTTAAGATACAGGGGTAATTCATTGTACAATCTAAGTCCCATATATTGAGGGCTGTTCCTAAAAGTCGTCAATTTGTGATGTGGTAATCTGAAATTATATTTATTCCTTGTATTATAATTATGTGTAAATTTGACTACATCTGACAAATTTTCCTTAGTGTTATGTATACAATTTAGAATTTCATTTATGTATAATCCAAAAATGGTGTGAATTCTAAGATTTTTAAACAGGTTTTTACATGATTTTCTCCTTCTTGATTTGGTTAATATTCTAATAATTTTTTTCTGTAAAACTAGTAGGGATTTGACTTCTGTTGACACTCCCCACAGTATGATTCCATACCTCAAGATGGATTCAACGTATCCATAGTAAACTGTGATACATGTATCCTGGGGTACACAGTTTATCAGGTGAAAGAAAGCAAAAGAAATAGATCTTAGTTTGCCTTTCATCTTATCTATGTGAATCTTCCAATTAATATGAGTATCAAGCAATACACCCAAAAATCTATGAGATTCTACTGAATTTGGAATTTTATCAAGAATTACATTGTTTTTTAAAGAAAATTTAATTATATGAGTTTTGTCAATATTCAGCTTTAAACCATTATCTGTAAACCAATTTTTCATACAATCCAAAGTGTTTTCTATTGATACAATTAAGTTATTTACTGAATCCTCTCTTATGATTGCTGTTGTATCATCAGCAAATAAGATTAAATCTCTGCCAATAGCTTTTGGAAGGTCGTTAATAAAGATCAGGAAAAACAGAGGGCCCAATATTGACCCTTGAGGTACACCATAATTAGATAAATTCCAGTTTGACATATGTTTCACACCGTTTTTGGTCACTATTGTTCTATACTTTCTGTTCTGTAAATAAGAGTCTAATAAAGAAAAATTTTTACCCTTTATACCATAGTCTTTTAATTTAGAAAGCAAAATTGAATGATCCACACAATCAAAGGCTTTAGACAGGTCACAGAAAACACCAGCAGTAGTTTCAGACCTGTCCAAAGCCTTTGTAACATCATTGATAAATTCAATCAGTGCACTGTTGGTGCTGAATGTCTTTCTAAACCCAAACTGTTTTTCATAAAACAAATCATTGCTGTTAAAATAGTTTACTAGCCGGAAATTGATAACTTTTTCAAATATCTTTGAAAAATTACTTAAAACAGATATTGGGCGGTAGTTATTTATATCGGTTCTAGCCCCTTTTTTGTATATCGGAGTAATATGAGAGTATTTCAATTTTTCCGGGAAAATACCACATTCAAAACATTTATTAATTATATCTGAGAGGGGTTCAGCAATTTTATTTGCTACTGCTTTGATGAGTGAAATGGGAACTTCATCCCAACCCACCGATGTCTTATTTTTCAAAGAAAATATTATTTTTAAAATTTCATTTTTGTTGGTTGGTTCAAAGTTGTACAGTGAACACCCCTTTATATCCACAGATATTTTCATATTTGGATGGACACCCTTACAATAGGATTTGGCAAGTTTAAGCTATTAACAACATTAAAAAAAAGAATTAAAAGTTTTGGCAACAACATTTTGGTCTTCAATTAATTCATTTTAGAGACTTTTAATGAAATATGATTGCCACAACTATCCTCTTTTCTAATGCCTAATTCGTTATTTACAACCTTCCACATTGCTTTTGGTTTATTTAATGCATTATTTATATATTTGCTGTTAGACCTTTTTTAGAACTGTTTACAACTTTACGAAATATCTTTTTATAAGACTTTACATAGTTAAGAAAAATTGGGTCTGTACTGTTTTTGGCTTGCCAATGCAACTCACGCTTTCTTTTGCTAGAAACCTTGATACCTGTTGTTACCCAATCCAATATAACAGTTTTTATCTTAGATTTCTTTTTTACAGCCTTTAGTGGGAAATAATGATTCAACTGCCCTATAAAATACCTCAAAAAATGGTTGTAACTATCATTAACATTACAATTATTCAAACATAGTTGGCTTTTGTCAATTTCAAAAGTTTTTACATATTCGTTCATAGCATTTTCACTAAAAGTTCTTTTATAAAAAACCTTTTTGTTGTTGTCATTTATCAATTTGTTAGGTAGATTTATAAACAGTGCATTATGGTCAGATACACAAAGACCAATATTATATTTACAGATAACCTTGAGTTTTGTTTGAGTCGCAATGTTATCAATGCAAGTACGAGAGTTACCTGATATTCTTGTAGGTTCATTGAAGTTTAGATTAAATCCATTACATTCAATAATATCATAGAATTTTGAAATTAAGTTGTTACTTTTGAGAATATCTATATTGAAATCAGAGGCCAGTATGATAGATTTAGTTTTGTTTTCATTTTTTAATTGATTCATTAAAAGTTCTAGTTTAGTGAGGAAAAGCTTTCTTATGTTATATTCAGGAACTGTATAAATTGATACCACTAGTAAATTCATTTCCACAATTTCAACAAATGAACCTTCAAAAATGAAATCCTCATTTAATACTTCCAGGTCTGCTCTTGTTTTAAAGTTATATTCTTTATGCACTAATATACAAGAACCTCCTCTTTTTTTATTATTTTTTCTTATAAATACATTTCCCAAATTAAAATTATCAAAGGTGTTAAAAATATTAAATGAGTCCTCATTGATCCAATGCTCATTTAGTGCAAAAATCTTTATTTTATGTCCAAACTGTGATAGAAACATATTTAAATCAGCCACTTTACCTGGATGTAACTTATTCACATCCCATATACTTTAATATTGACGTAAAATATACATATATTTACGTCCAATATACATAAACCATTTTCCTGGATTCATACCAGATAGATTTGTAAATTTTGCTCAAAGACTTGAGAAAGAGATATTTTTCACTCAGACCAAACAGTTACTTTTAGAGAAAGTTTTTCTTAGAAGAAGGGATAGTAGGAATTTACAATACAGGCAGCTAGACAAAGAGCTGTAATACAAAGGGGTGGCAAGTGCGAAGGTCACTTGTAGAATTCCTTCACCAAGCCAAGAAGAAGTGTAGTTAGACCGAAGACCGAACCGGTTTGGGATTGGGGTTGCAGCGTTGACTTATTGGATCCGAATAAAAATATCGAAGCTAGACTGATAGATACTAGAATTATATCGATAGTCAATATTAACATTGAATGTGATAGGCTCAATATTTCTATTCGATAGCTTACTGGGCAGTTATGATTAATTTAAATTGATGTAACTACTTCAGTCTAAGTTAGAAAAACTAAATAACTTAATAATTAATAACTAATATTATTATTATTACTAAGGTATAACTGAAATAAATCATAAATCCTTTGTCCTTTCTACACGGAGCATTACTGGTCTTTCGATATGCATTGAAAATCGTATTAGCACGATAGTCTCGAATGGGTCGGACAGTACCGTAACGCCCACTAGCCGTCAGCCGAGGCCGCCATTGTTGTTTTTGTTTAGTTCTGCGTTTCTGCTGCAGTTCGATTTATTTACTTAATCTCTTCTGCTTTTTATTCTGTGTAGTCTCTGCCCTCTTCGAGATCATTATTTCAATCGTTGTTTGAATAACTTAGCTGTTAATTATTCAGTTTTTTAGTTAGTTTTAAAAGTTTATTTTACAGTTGTATTTTAAGTTCAAGAATCAAGAAGTTTATTGGCCATCGGTGTTACCGTTGGTCCTAGGCCTACTTTTAAGATTTTCGCTAGATTAAGCTAACTTATTTATGTTTTCAATTCATCATTAATTTTCTACAACCCTCAAAGGTAAGTGTTCTGCTTTTTATTTATGGTCTAAACTTAAAAATACTGGATTTGAATTATAGGCTAGGCTAAGTTAAGTTGCATCACAGACAATTGGATAAAGAAGGTTTACATCTTCATTTTTACTGGTCTTGGATGATATTTTCGGTAGGTGTGTATTCTTTCAAGATTTCAGTTGCACTTTAGTTTCTGTCCTACCTACATTTACTATTATAGGACTACCAGCCACGAATACTAGAACATGTTTTCTAGTACCTATTTAGGTAAGTTACTTCACAAATAGGTAGGCCTATTTGTGCTACCAGCTGATGAAACTGTTCTAAACTTAACTGAACCTTAACCAAACATGCAGTAAGTACTAGGTAACTTAAGTTATGTGAGTAAATATAGGACAGAAACTAAAGTGCAGGCAAGATTTTATCAAGTAGGCCTACGATATTAACTAACTTAAGTTAGGCCTATTAATAAGCACATTAGTAAGTTACAGGGTTTTTAAATTCACAGAGGATACACGTCCGGTAACTGGACGTGGATTAGGCGTCCAGCAGTTACTGTCATAACCTAACCTAACCAACCAAACTTGCTGATAATGAAACCTAATGAATGAAGGTTAAATTATGTTCATAAAATAAAATTATAAATTCCAAAAATTCTAACAAAAGATGTAGGGGTACAGTTAATGGCATTCAAAGCAAAATCTTTGACAAAAAGTTAAAGTTACCGATGTGATTCGAACCAGGGACCTCTATCCACTACACCACAAACACCGATGGTTGTATATTGTATCGTTGTGGTAATGGCGTTCCGGGCCCTCACAACCCTGTGACGTCACTGCCGGACGCCTAAGTTAATCCACGCCCGGTTACTGGACGAGTATCCTCTGTGTTTTAAGTTACGCTTGATGTTTTTTAAATTTACAGTACGGTAATGGTAATTCCCAGGCCTACACTAAGATTTTAACGCAACTAATTATATGCTTCCTTATGTTAAATTATCAAGAGATAAGTTAATTTGATGGCTAAGGGTTTTTGAACCTGTCCAGTTTTTGTTAGAGGGTTTGTTTATTTACAAATGACTAATAGGTAACTATACTATAGCCTATGCTAATTAACTTAGGCCCATGTTATACGGACAGCAAGAACGCGACAGATAAAACACCGACGCTGAACTAAAAATTCAGTGCTGTTATACGAGCAGCAATAACGCTGCGTCATCGACGCCAGGGAGCTGTTATACGAACAGTAAACACGCCGCGAAGGGCTCCGAGGGAGCCCGAAGGTCGCCGAACTGTGAATTTCCACTCCAAGCACGGATCTGCCGTGTAAAAGCTGCCCGTATAGCAGTACTCGCATCATTTCTGTCGCGTTTTTTCTGCCAGTTTTACCGGTTCGGTCACTTTGTCGACGCTGACGCCAGGTTTACAGTGTCCGACACGACAGATAAAACGTTCGTATAACTTGCACACAGTGACGTCCATTGCTCGGTAGGCTTGGCGTCTACGCGGCGAAAAATCTGTCAACGTTTTTTCTGTCCGTATAACATGGGCCTTAGGCATACACAATTTCATTCAACAATTAGTAGCCTACAAGGAATTAAGTTAACTTATGCATGGTTAGGTATATCTGTCACAAGTTAATAAGATAAACTGAATTAATTGTGAATGCAACAAATAGGCCTAATTTAAAAAAAACATATCTTCTGTTGCTGTATCTAGGTTATGTTATGTTCACTCCTAGGGGCCAGTTGTGGAATCAGGTCTGGGTTTACTTATTGTTTTGGGAAATAGAATGGTTATAACAGTCAAACACACCTAAGAAGGCACTTAGCCAAAAGTATAAAACCATTAAATATGACTGAAAAATTTTTTTTGTTTTTGTAGATCGACTTCTTCCAAAGGATAGGGGGCGCAACAGTGGAGGACTCTGGCTGTCGAGCCCTCATCAGATCGCGGACAAACGAAGTAGGTGTTAACTTCAGTTGGGAGGGAAGGAAGGGAAAGAGGACCCTCCACAGCCTCAACTTCATAAAACACTGGAGAGTGAGTATAATAGTTACCTACCTACTAATAGTTACTGGAATCTAATGGAATTTAAATAATAGTCCCTGAAAAGTAATTTTACCTGGGGAGCAGTGATTAACTCTTTTGTTTGAGTTATAATTTTAAATCTATTTTTAAAAAGCTACCCAACTTAATATTTACTAGTGTACATGTTGTTCGAATTCGAGCAATTGCAAAGTATTACAGGAGTTATTTCAAAACGAATAACAGTCATATTTACAATGAGTTTAAAAGAGTCAACTCAAAGATTACCGGCGTGTAACTCAGAACACGATTATCTTCGTTATTGATAAACCTAAAGAATTCCGGCCGGTTTTCTCCTTCTCAAAATGCCTCGATGTACAGGCAACACAGGTCATTGATAGATGGCCAATTGAAAACGAAAAGTCATTTTGGATTAGTGTTAGGGTGCATTTGTAACCTAATAGTTGAGATTGTCCAGGGTCAGGTGCTGACTGTGATGAGTTAAGCCTATTACGCGCCACTGTTCTGTAGCTGCGGTCGTTATCACGATTACGCCTCCTGTCTACGTTTCGTTGTTGTCGCGTCAGAGGCATTTAAAAGAAAAAAAACAACAAATAAACAAATTATAGCTACACAAAATAACGATAAATTCAGAAATTTAAGTTACAATCGTGCTAACACGACCCGTCGTAGCGGCACAAAACGACGATAAATATACAATTTTAAGATACAACCATACTAACACGATCCGTCTTGGGGGTTATGTTTACACAAACTCAAATAGTAAATATTGAATTTAAAAATAAATAACAGCAATTAAATTATACAGCTGATCAAAATGTAAACAATAATGTTCTTCATGGGAACTTTCAAAGCCACTGGGGCAGAGTCCAAGGGACTTTTTCAAAAATGTAAGGCCAGTTTGCAAATCTACGCGACACGCTCTTTCCAATGAGACGTCAACGGATAAAATCGGTTAAGAAATGGCGGAGGAGTTCAACCGACAAAGTTTCATGTAGCGTATTAATTATATAGATGAACATTCTTTTTTTAAAGGTGTGTGAAATATTTGATTTATTTAAATCTGATCTGTATCCAATTATGGGGAGACTGTGGGAGAAATTTGTAAGGATGAGATGCCGTTTTTTTTTTCTAAAACTAATAATGTTAACATGAAACCGTTTCTATATTCATCGTTAGATTCAATTGCTTACCCTTTTATGTTCCCAACCGGAGACTTTATTTGGGGCCCCTAATTTAAACCAACTAAAACAGAAAATATCAAAAAGAAAAAGAAGAAATAGTTATAAAAAAGTTAAAGGAAAATTTTAACAAGCTTACAACAAGTTAACAAGTTCAAATTCTTTTAGCGAATTACCTATATAGGGAATAAGCTATTACTGTAGGTCTCATGGTAAGACCTCAACCCGGGAACGATTTACTTTTTCATTTTGGGGTCCTCCATAGGCCAAAAATACCCTCCGTTCAAATTCATATATATATACATATGTATGTAGGCCTATATGTCCGTTAGCGCGTTAACTCGAGCAAAAATGAACCGATTTTGATCAAATTTGGTACTAATGTATAAACCTACGGTTATTCAAAATAATTTGAACAGACTATGGGAACGAGGGTTTATGGGGGGTTTTATAGGGTAAAAATTGGGTTTTCTGATTTTTGACTCTAAAAACACAAAACTTACGATTTCTTTCCAAACCATTTTGTATAGCTTAAAAAATAAATAATTTTGTATATTGAAGCGTTGTTGTATGCCTATCGGTTACGGAGAAAATAGAAAAATATTGTAAATTAACAATTTCTATGTTATTCTCATGGAGAAAAACTGTTGTAGGCTAGTTTGCTTGTAGGCTATATAAATATATTTTTGTCAAATTTGACAATTTTGTTTGTTTCATTCTAGTTTAAGAACATTTCAATTGAAAAAAAAAAACACTTCAATACCTTCCTTGTAGCAGCAAACCTAAGTACAGTACTCATTATAATCAATGTTACCTATTTAAATAGGAAATAAATCTGACAATTTTAAGGGAATGCAGTAGAGTCCCGAAAACTTGACGTAAGGAAGGGTGTAGAGTTTGTGAAATGTCGGGTTATTGGGAACTAGGGTTATAAATGAGAACAATACAATTTGTAATCCTTTTAGCTGCCTTATTTATTTATATTTATATTACAAGTACTAAGTCATCAGATATCTATACTATTATAAAAAAGAGGTGGTTGCTGTACGTGTGTATGTGTGTATGTGTGTATGGGAAAAGTAAACTCGAAAAATACTGGTCGGATTGGGCTGAAATTTGGCATGATGATAGCTCACATTCCCGATTAACATATAGGCACATTCTTATTTCAAAAATCCTTTCAGGCTCCGCCCCAGTGGCTCTGGAGATTCCCATGTTAGGCTAGGATTATACTAGGACGCTGGCGTCCGGGATGCTGGCGTCCGAGAGGCTAGCGTCCCACCTCGAGCCGAAAAATGACGTGATTTGTGTTGGGATGCTAGCCTCTCGGACTGCCATTTTATTTCAATGTTTAGTCCCTTTTTTTACATTAAATAACATTAGGTTTAACGAGTACTAAGGTTTTATGATTTAAGGGGGCTAATAAAGTGTGTTTTTTAGTAAAATACTGTATTATTAGCTTAGTATAAAACAAATTGGCCAAGTTTAATCGAAATATATCCATACACAATCAAATTCCAACACTTAACAACATTTTCTATAAGAATAACATGGCAATTTTAATATACTCTTTTTTTAATTTTCTCCATAACTAATAACAGTACAAAAACACTTAAATATAGGTACTAAATTATTTGTTTTTAAGCTCATTAAAATTATCTAGAGAGAAATTGTGATTTTTTTTAGTTTTATGGGTCAAAAATGACACACCCCCCTTTTTAGCACATAAACCCCGTTCCCAAGGTATGTTCATGCTGGTTCGCGAACTCATTCAAATTTATCCCACCCTTCACCTTAAAACCAAACTTCTTCAAGATAGAACAAAAGTTACTCCAGTTGTTTACAGACATATATATATAATATTTAAATCTATACGAACGGATGGTGTTTTTGGCCTCTGGGGACATCAAAATGAAAAAGTAAATCGGTCCCGGGCCTAGATTTTACCATGCCACTTACGGTAATAATTTCGAGCTTTCGGTGGTTTTTTTTAGCATCCGACGCTAGCATCCATAGTATAATCGCCCCCATTTGATTTAATGCCCCGCTAGCGTCCCGGACGCTGGCCTCTCGGACGCCAGCGTCCTAGTATAATCCTAGCCTTAACCTTATGAGAAATGGAATTATTGAATCTTAACAGCTGTTTCAATTAAACAAGTTGGTTCTGTTCTATGATGTTCAATAGCATTAAAGTTAGAAGGATTACCAACAGGGTGCAGCACTATTATTTCTTTTACATTTATGACAACAGCTAATTTGCAACCAAAAGGTGAGTGAGCGTAGCGAACGAACTTCAACCTGGAGGCGAGTTAGCGTAGCGAACGAGCTAACCTGAAGGCAAGTGAGCGCAGCGAATGAGCTCCAACCTAAAGGTGAGTGAGCGTAGCGAACGAGCTCCAACCTAACGGTGAGTGAGCGTAGCGAACAAACTTCAACCAGGACGTGATTGAGCCATGCGAACGAGATAATCTTGAAAATTAAGAAGTTAAACGGGGCAAAGCCCGCGGGTTACAGCTAGTAGTACAATAAAAATCCTTGGTACAAGTTGGGAATGATTTAACTTGAGCCCATGCTCATACTCAAAAATCACTAATTTTCTGAGCCAGGTGATAGCCGAGTTATCCAGACTGCCGGGCTATCGATTGCCGAGTTTGCGAGACTCTACTGTACTTAAATAGAAATCCAGCCCAGTAAATATAAATTTGCTTAGTCTGCAGGGTTGCTGTGGCGGGGGTATTTGATATCCATAACATAAAAAAACTTTTTGTAAATCATTACTTGGCCTCTATTAATCTAGGTAACTACAGTTGGCTCTCAATAATCGGACATTTACTTAAATAGGCCCATTAGAATGTCAGTTTGCCAAAAATGTTTGACTACCAATGTGTGGTGATTTTCCCAATTTCATGGCGATCGTAGGTGGCAATGGTTTCATGATCACAGGATATGTTAACGATTTCGCCGTGATCGTAGGTTAACTGAGGTTAGTTTGACCTAGGTCCGCAAGTACTCTAATTACGGCACTGTTATTAGTAATGATTTCTGGATACACGAATAAGCTAGAGTACTGTGTATAAAAATGCTTATGTAGGCTACGTCTAAAACGTGCAAAGGTCTACCAGACCAGTCCAAGTAGATGACAGAGAAGTGTTGATGAACGAGTCTATTTGTGGGTCTCCTTAATCCTGAACATTGGACGCGCCATTTTACTTTGCTTCGACCACGTACTATGCTTACTACTCAAACCGGCCCTGCAAAATATTCCCGAGTTTATACTCATAAAGTATTTAGTATTAACTAATTAGTGTCCATCAGTGGCATCACCGCCATGTCGGATTATCAAGGGTAAATTGTTTTGAACCCCCGTAAAAAGTCTTCTTCTAAGTTAAAGGACAAAGTAGAAACGACCTTATGAGAAAAAACTGAATCAAACACATTAACACTTGCTTATATCATAACAATTATAGTGAAAACTCTGTGGTATCACATTGTAAAATCATGTTTCAGGTGTTGTTGCAGCGTCTCACGGAGACAATGTCACATACAAGGCATTTGAAACCAAGATTAAAGAATGGTTCCGGCAGGCAGGCTCGAAGATTAAATTTTCAAATGTAAAGCTGTACTTGATTTATTAAGATTACATTTTTAATTGTAAAGCTGTACTTTGTACTTATTGCCTACTGTTCTGATTTTAGTTTTGTTGGGTACAAATGCAATTCTAGTATTTACTAATTATATGATATTATGTTAATAATTCTAGAATTATTAGTTTTCCTTTTGATTAATGAGAATTTGTTTCCTATAAAATAACACATTTTTTATGCATTCAAACAAATACTAATACACCATGAATGAGTTAAGACGGTTTAAAAAAATAAATTACAACTTACCACATTTTTCATAGTACTACCGTACTGACCATAGTTTATTGCCTAAAGAGTCACCCTTAAAAGTGCCTCAAGTTTTTAGGATGAGTAATATTTTTATAATAATTGACTTTAGCTGAGAACTAATCCATCTTTCTTATGTTGATTACTGACAGAACATTTATTATTATGTTTATTTAGGTGCTCAACATAATTGGAGAAATTGATTCTTAATACAATTTAATTAATTAGATTCAGATATTTTTTGCATTACTGTACATAATTAAGATGATTTACATAAATAATACTTAAATTTACATATTATTGCTTTAGTTTAGCTTGTACAAAATTTACATTCCATATACATATATCATTGACGTATTATTTTTGTATATGGTTTACGTAAATTGACGTATTAGTAATACGTATTATTTACAAAATAAAGTGGGACGTATAGATGTAAAATAGATGTATTCAATATCAATTCAATACGTATAATTTATTTTGGATTTACTTTGGCTCAAAGTAAATAATACATATTATATACTTCTGTGTGCTGACTGGGATAGCTTTATAAATAATTTTGTAGTAGCAGATTTACGAAAAGCCGATGACATTGGCACTTGGGTTTTTTCGCATACATACATAGTGCCGATAACATCGGCACCGGGGCTTTTTCGATCGTAACGGCAGTGCAGATGTGATCGGCACTCGGGTCTTTTCAGATAAAACTGAAGTGCCGATGTGATCGGCACTTGGGACCCAAAGGGTTAAAACCCATATTGGTTTAACAGAGCAATAAAATCTTGTTTTTGATTTGGATGGCTACAGTCCTCCAACAAATCAATGTTAAAATCCTCAGCTATGTATACATTTCTTATTTTTTACCTAAACTAGGAATGAGAGTGGGTCATTCAATGTGATATAGAACGACCTGTTTCCTGTGCTGGTGTAGACTATTTCCCACCCAAAAAATAAAATGTATTTTGTTATTTGCTATTGACTCCAACATTATGTCTGATCACTGACCCATCGGGTTTGAGGAGGTGATGCCGAACCTCCAGTAGACAGAGCCGTTCCTTCCTACGGCCCACATCTGGTTGTTGGGGCCGCAGCTGACACTACACAGCGGCTGGTCACATGACACATGTTCCCACGACTCTCCCTGCACACAGAATAATTACACTGACTGCAGCAAAAGGTCCCATTAAACTAGTTGCATTATACACTATTTTTAAATATAAAAATACACATAACCCTCAGGATGGCTCAGTAATTAATGTAGGTTGTTGATTTTACTAAATTGTTAGAAAAAAGTAAAAATAAAGGATCAGGTCACATAAAACCGAGGTTCAGTTTATCGGTTGTTGTACAAATGGAGTAGTTGGTTAGGCCGGGGCCACACTTGTAATTTTTAACCAGCGAGACTGTTTTTCCGTTTTCACGTGCGACGCACGTGGAACAGTTTGACTGTGGCCACACTTGTCTTACGAGATAGGTCTTTTGGGCAAACCAGTAAGACTGATAGAGCATGCCACACTGGCAATAAAAATTGTCCGTGTCCGTGTTCCGGCTTACCCCTCTCCACGCTCACTGTACAGTAAATCAGTCAGGTTAAAACTAGAAACGTCCGCGGAAAAAATTCAGCGAGATAAGATGAGTGTGTTCACTCCCATAACGCAATGCCCCGCGACTAGTTTTACGTGCAACGCCCGTGGAATGTTAGTAGAGAATACACGTCCAATTCCGTTTGTCAAACGCGTTCACGGACGTTTTTACTCTAGTGTGGCCTGCCCGATATACCGTAATGTATCTCTCAAACCCACGGGTAACGCCTGTGGAAAGAATTCAGCGAGATAAGATGAGTGTGGCCCCGGCCTTAGGAAGCACAAAAAAGGTTTATCAGATGATTGATTGGACCTTCGTTTATTTATAGCGATGAAATTACAATCTCATTAATATTATCATGACAACAAACACTGTGACGTTTCAAGCAGGCCAAGTGCTAATATTCATCATCATATTTATTTAAACGTGACAGGGTTTTTTTATTTAACTATTCTGAATCAACCACTTGACGTATTTTTCTAATTTTTGTGTTGTGTTGTAAGAAAGATTATTTTGAGAACTAGGGAATGTCGAAGCCATAATTTTAGTTTAGGGTTTTAGTTTTTAAGAAATCAAGTTTTAATTTTAGCGAATTTCTCTAAACAAAAAAAGTTAACAGGCAGTTAACTTAGTTTAACAAATTTCTAGAGCCCCTTTTCTTCCTAGATTAGTAGCATATGTTAAATTTATTGGTTTAACAGTGAATCATTTCAACAAATAGGCCTATATATAACACTTCTGGTATGGTATATATTGTTTTGATTTGTATGTGTTTGGTTGTCAAAGTGTTGTTTGTACAAATAGGCCTGTTTTCTTTTATAACCCTTAATATAACCAACCTACACTAATGAAAAAAATACCGTAGTTTAAAAAATTGAAATAGGGACATATTTTTTTTAATAAAACAATTAACTTAAGTAGCCTAATTTAAATTGAGGTACTGATAACCGAGAATCGATTTTATTTAGGAACTGGTACCGGAACCGACATTGAAAAGGTGGAACCCATCACTTATTTGTAATATGTAGCAAATTTTGTGGAATAAATCAATCATTAATGCATTTCCAAGCAAAATCTTCAGACAAAAATTAATACTGTGTATTGTTTCCCTGAAATCTTTCAGAATAACACAGCTATCTTTGCAGGTAGAAAGGAACTGATGCGGTTTACATATACTTGTTGGGTACAGTTCTAGTATCTGAATTTCTAACAATCAAGGACTTCTTGCAAACATTTCAGTGAACAAATCAAGGTACACAACAAGCAACTTGTTATGAGTTAAATATTAGTCACTAAACTGTTGAAGTTTAAATAAGCCATCTTCACTGGTTCACATGTGAAATCATCAACATGAAAAATTGACTTTCATTTACAATTCTGCAAAGAATAAAAGTTGTAGTGACATCATCTTAAGTGACAGTAATTAGTAACAGGTATATTTACAATTGGGTTATCCAGAGAAACTCCTTTTCTATAAAGTGCGTCACCGTTAGCTCCAACTCCCCACACTGCCACACTGTTGCTGGCTGCCAAGCTCTACATGCAACAAAATACGTGTTCAAAAAGTCACCAGGGTATTGTAATATACTTAGTCTAATACTCTATGGCAATCATAGTTAAAAAAAGTTGAAATATGGTTTATGGGGGTGTGAAATTTAGTTTTCTCAAAAGTTCATGGGTATTTTGGGATTTATATATGGATATGAAGAACTGTATCCAAACAAACATCGTCAGCTTATCTGAGAGAATATTTTGTGTTATGACCAATGGTATCTATACTAAGATATTAAACTATTTTACATTGTTTGCTAATATATAATACAAGATGAAATGAAATGAAAATGAAATGAAAAATCATTTATTTACACAGGCAAAGTTAGGGCCACATGGCCCTTTCTTACACTTAACCTGTACTTTAAAACATAATATAAATATTTTAACATAATCAGCTTATACAATAAAACAAAACAGAAATCATAGGGCGCGTTCTGGGAACATGTACCGGTGTACCGGTGCAGATTAACCGGTGACTTACTCACCGGTACCGCCCTGGGGCAAGAGTCTTGGTATCCCAGAACGGTTATTCACCGGTTTACGGTACACATCGGATTATAATTTACACATTCACCTATTATTTACTTTATAATATTTAAACCAAACAAACTTGTCCTCACAGAATAAATTATTAAAAAATTATTCACTTAATACGTAATTTAACCCCCTCATAGAATAAATTATTCACTCATTACGCAACATAACCTATAAAACTGATGAACATTATTCGATGGACCCGCCATCTTGCCGTCTGCATGCTGTTGTCCAAGAAACAGACCAATCAGAGGCCGCCTGTGTATTATGCACCGTACAATTTCTCCGGTGCATAAATCTTGCACCGGTGGAGGAAAAAGAGGAAATAGCTGTCTGCTAGGTTAACTCACCGGTCTCCCGGAACGACACATTTTTTGCACCGGGGCAACACCGGTGCACCGGTGCATGTTCCCAGAACGCGCTCATCGATACAGAAACTTTGATCTAAAATCAGTAAATTTTAAAAATACTTATTCACATACACTCACACATACATACATACAAGTCAGCGACCGCCATGCGCACAGGCCCCTACGACAAACCTACCATGGCCATACATTCAAAATAGAGATTTTTTAGTGCTGCCACAAACCGAGAACGACTATCGAGGGATTTAATAGCTTAAGGGAGATCGTTCCAAAGACAACAAGCAGTTACAACAAACGCTCCGTCGTAAACTGCGGTCCTATGGTGAGGCATACGCAAAGTTAATGATGCATGGCGTGAGTATCTGACACTTTCTTCAGCTACAAACCTAAAATCATCTACAAAATATGTTGGAAAATTGTTTTTTAATATTGAATAGGTTAGCAAAAGAATTTTGATTGATCTCAGGTCACATAGCTTTAATAACTTAGAATGAATGAAGAAAGGGGTGATGCGCTCACTGCGTCTTAGATCATAAATGAATCTTAGGCAGTAGTTCTGAGCGCGTTGGAGAGCATCAGCGAGGTTTACAGTCATGTCATTGATCACAGAGCTGCAGTAAGTGAAGTGGGGAAAAACAAGTGATTTAACCAGGTGTAGCTTTATGTGCAAAGGCAAGAAATTCTGTAAATTTTTAAGTGAGTGGATTGATGCAAAAACATTTTTATGGATGTCTACTACCGCATCGCCCCAAGTAAGTGTCGAGTTGATAGTATGCCCTAAGTTTTTGACCTTGTCACTGTAAAGCAAATTTGTTCCATTTATAGTTATTGGATTCGTCGTCAGAAAGTCAATAGAGTTCCGTAAACGTGGATGACAAATTATGATCGGTTTAGTTTTTTCGTGGTTAAGTCTGAGTCCGTGTTTATTAGTCCAAGTAATGATTTTCTCAATATCTTCGTTCACTCTCAGAACACTTTCGTTAATCTGTTTGATGTAGATTTTTGTGGGCTTCACTCACCTTTATTTTTGTTCGTGATGTCCGGGACTCGTCAAAACACATAACACACATATATACAACACAAAAATCGTCCACGGCATCAAGGTCCGACGTTTCGCGGAACTCAAAACAACGTTCCGCTTCTTCAGGGTATTAAAAACTATTTTTAGCCCGCACGCGGGTCGAACGCCTAACCACGACTGCCGGATCAGCTGAGCTTAACAAAATACACCATTTTAAACCTAGCAATAGTACTATATTGGTTAGCTTTGATGTAACCAACTTGTTTCCTAACGTTCCCATTGAACCATGCCTGGCGATAGTACGTGAAAAACTTGAAAATGACCTGATGCTGGAAGGTAGAACCAAAATTCCTGTGTCTAATATAATGGAACTGTTGACAGTCTGCGTTAGGTCAAACTACTTTCTAGTAGAGAATAAATATTATGAACAAACTACAGGAATGGCAATGGGCGGCGTTTTAAGCCCGATCCTATCTAATATTTTCATGGAAAAGTTTGAACAGGACGCAATTGAATCATTTGAAACTAAGCCTAGAGTCTGGTTACGGTATGTTGATGATGTTTTCTGTATTTGGGAAGATTCAATGTCAGAACTATTAAAATTTAAAGAACACCTTAACAGTCAGGTTGAATCCATACAATTTACTATTGAACTGGAAAAAGATGATAAATTACCGTTTTTAGACGTATTGGTCCAGAAACAGTCACAAGGTTGGATCACTAGTGTGTTCAGGAAACCTACTGCTACAGGCTAATACCTCAACTTTGCCTCCAATCACCCCACACACGTTAAGACAGGTCTAGCCATTGGTTTGATTAAACGGGCCGAATCCATCTGTAGTACTGAGGAAATTTTTAAAACAGAGCTGGAAAACATAAAAACACATCTCCAAAACTGTGGATACCCTCCCTTCGTTTTTGCTAAGGCCTTAAAAAGCTTAAATAGGGTAAACATTCCAGAAGACCCTAGCACCAAGATAAAACCCCTGACCACTGTATGTATTCCATACGTTAAAAATGTTTCGGAAAAATTGAGACGGGTGAATTCCAAATACAATATAAGAACTGTCTTCAAAAATAAATATACTATCCGTAGTCGTGTCACAAAACTAAGACCCGTTAATGAGCAACAAAATACAAAAGACATTGTCTACAAAATCCCGTGTTCTTGTGGCAGAAATTATGTGGGCCAAACTTCTAGACCAGTTAAAGTTTGAATAAATGAACACATAAAAAAAGTCAAAAACAAGGATAAGTATGGCTCTAAGATATGTGAACACGTTGTAGAAACGAATCATATTGTTGATTGGGGTTCGTCTGCAATTCTATACAAGGAGTCTGATTGGAGGAAACGAAATACGGCAGAGTCGCTTTTCATGGCAATAGAAGACGAGCCACTCTCACGACCATCGGTGGATGTCAGTACGGTGTACTTAAACATTGTTAAAAACGAACTAGAACAACTACGAGATAAGGCCAGGAGCGTGAATGGCTTATCAACAATGGACAATGCACCTACCCCCGCCCCCGCCCGTCCTCCTCCAAGCTCAGCTGATCCGGCAGTCGTGGTTAGGCGTTCGACCCGCGTGCGGGCTAAAAATAGTTTTTAATACCCTGAAGAAGCGGAACGTTGTTTTGAGTTCCGCGAAACGTCGGACCTTGATGCCGTGGACGATTTTTGTGTTGTATATATGTGTGTTATGTGTTTTGACGAGTCCCGGACATCACGAACAAAAATAAAGGTGAGTGAAGCCCACAAAAATCTACATCAATAATAACACCTCGCCTAAAAAGCATGTCGTTCAAAAAACATTAATCTGTTTGGGTGAAAAATGTGTATACATCTGTAAGTCGTCAGCATACATGTGGTATTTGCAGTGTGTGAGGACTGAGCTCAAGTCATTTATGTATAGTACGAACAGCAGAGGGCCAAGGATGGACCCCTGAGGCACACCACTAGTAACTGTCTCCCAGTCAGAACGTAAGTCATCAACCTCAACACACTGCCGCCTGTCTGACAGATAGGATCCCAGCCAGTCCAATACACCATTTGAAAACCCTATGGCCCTTAGCTTTTCCAAGAGGAGCTTATGATTTACACAGTCAAAGGCTTTAGAAAAATCAAAAAGGGTAAGAATCGTACCCTGCCGATGTTCCATTGCTAGTCTAATGTCCTCTGTCACACGTAAGAGTGCTGTTTCTGTACTGTGAGCTGTTCGAAAGCCAGACTGTGAGTTGCATAAGATATTGTTTTCAGTCAGAAACTCAGTTATTTGGCAGTGCACGATTCTTTCAAGGCCTTTAGATAATGCGGGCAATATACTGATCGGCCTGAAATCCTGGCAAGAAGCAGGTGCTGGAATCTTATTTAAGGGACGAATTAGGGCTTCCAAGAAATCGGGAATATGCTTTGACTTAGAGATGTGTTGAAAATGCAGGTGATAGTGGGGAGTATAGCAAAGAGAATGTCCTTAATAAAGCGAATTGGAATGCCATCAGATCCAATAGCATTACTGCGGATACGTCGAATAGATTTCAGAACATCAGACTGCAGTACAGGTTTGAAAGTGAACTTGGGGTATCCTGATTCTTGTACAGGGGAGTTTCTTAACTCCGTTATGTAACTTTCAACTTGTTGTTGATTGATGCTTTGACCAAAGGAAGAGAAGAAAGATTTTAATTCATTAAGAGGAATATTGACTCTCTGTGCGTCAGGTTGTTTCCCAAGCCCAAGACTTTTTTACGTTACGCCATAAAACTCTAGATGGTTGGTTATTATTTTCAAAAAGCATACAAATATATCGTAATTTTGAATTCCGCAAAAGTTGTTTAACTCTTTTTCGTAAATAACGATACTGTTCCATTTCTTCTTGATTCCGGGAACGTTTTGGTCTCCTGAAAAGATGACAGTCGCGTCTAGCCATCAAACTACATATTTCAGGGGTAATCCAAAGCACTGGTTGTTTTTTGGTCAAACGTTTTGAAACAATTGGAACATGTTTGTCAAACAGATTTATAATTTTGCTGTTTAGTTCATTTAACATTTCATCAAGAGATTGAGAATTTTCTATTAAGTGCCATGGCATTTTCTGAATATCTGGCATAAACTCAACTTCATTCATATTCTTAAAATCCCTATATTTTATAAATTTAGTCTTGGGTTTAGGTGCCTTAACTGAATACACACAAAATATGAGGTCATGCTTGGATACTGCTGGAACTGGAAGCTGCCCATGATGTACAATGTCTTCAACATCTGATACTACTATTAAGTCAAGAAGAGTGTCAGACTCGGCAGCATGATGTGTAGGGTCAAGTGGGAGTATGTTAAAGTTACATGAGTCGAACAATGTAGTCAGTTGTCTGTATTCATAGTTTTCATTGGTTGAAAGAAGGTTAATATTGAAGTCCCCCATGATCAAGACATGACTGTATCCAAACAAACGATTTAAGAGAGCGTTTTCAAAATATAATAGATTGCCTGCTCTAGGTGGACGATAACATACACATAACAACAAATTCTCAGCCCCAGATAGGCTAACTTCAATAATTAAAAATTCCTGTTTTGCCGAGTACTCAAAGTGTGAGCAATTTACCAGTTTAAAATTGATTCCCTCCCTGATATAAACTGCAACACCGCCACCCTGCTTGCCAGTTCTGTCATTGCACTGCAGAATATAACCAGGGAGGTTCACTTCCTGTGATGGAATACTCGGCTTCAACCACAACTCAGAAACTGCGATTAAATCAAAATCTTTGTATCTGAAAATCTCCCTCACCAATGTGCGCACGTAACGACTGAGCGTTGATGTGCGCCGCCTTTAGATGCTTGGGAAAAGGAGATAAGGAGCGAGAGAGATAGTCGGCGGTAGACAGTGGGTGTTGAGGGAGGGGTGAGGGGGGAGTGATAAGCCGGCCGGCGTGACGAGCACTAGGAGGACGTGGACTCGCTATCCCGGGTCCACGAGTCGCAGCGCCACGGCAGGCACATCACAGGCGCACACACACACACCGCGATCACTGACACATTCACACACACACACATACACTTACCAAAAGTAAAAACATACAACATAGTTTAAATTACAGAATTTTTTACACGTGCAACAATTTTGGCTCCGAAAAACATGGTGATGAAGTTGTTGAAATATTAAATTAGGTATCCAAAATGTGAGTAAATAGTGCAATATAATTAATATGTACGTAACGAAAGAAGATATGATTTTCCTTTAGTTTAACTAAACTTAATCAAACACTTATAAAAATAAAATATTTTGCATGTTTATTTAAACAGTTAAGACAAAAAATTAATACTAAAATTAAAAATAATTATAATTAAATTAAATAAATGACTTGATGTAACATAAATAAAGTACTGCTTAGTAATTATTTTCCTCAAACATAAATTAACTGATAAAAATATACATACATATACACATGCATATACACACTCACACATGCATAACACGCATGCATACACACACAAAATACACACATACATACACACAATGATACACAAGATTTGACTACCAAGAAAATTCTATTCAAGGTAACTATGGTAGAGTGTTTGTTGTCTGTTACGCAATCTACAAAGTACAAAGTAATTTATTAATAAAAGGGTTTGACATAACTAAATATAAAATAAAAGGGTAAAGTATGAGAATAATTACACATAAAATGATTGAATATATTTGTTTTTGAAGTAGTCTAGTTCTATTCTCTCTAAAGCTTGTGTTATAATGTTGCTGTCGGTAAATAGGATATAGCCTGTCAGTATTTTTTTCATTACTGTGGTATTTAGGGAATGTCGTAACCAAACATTAAAACTCTTTAAAACAATAAGAGCAAGTGTTTTCCTTTAATATATTAGTGTTTTCTGAAAGATAATTTTACGGGGAAACTAAAAAATCCTTAATAAAGACACAAGTTTTACATAACCTAAAAATAATTTTCCTAATGTGAATAACTTAAACTGTACCTTTAAGGTGTCGGTATTTAGGGCATTTACCTTAATTGACTCTCAACTCAAGGGCATTGATTATCATATCAGATATTTGATTTAGGTCTTTCATGGTATGATTTAATTTGATGTTGTTTGAACCGACCATCAAGAGGATCCAGTAATTCTTATTATAAGATTTTAGGAGAGTGCTATTAGAGGCAGTATTTACATCGTACTCCAAAGGCACTCCTGGCATTAAGTGTCCATACACATCAATGAGTCATTGACCACTTTGACCATGGTAGTGGAAATATCCCTTTCCTGACTATCCACCAGAATAACTAAACTGTGTTGTTTATTAGCACTTGAAGATCTAGTTTTAATGTTTAATTTGTTTCTTTGTCTTTTTTAGCGAATTTCCCATATAGGGAATAAGCTATTACCGTAGTACTCATGGTAAGACCTAGACCCGGGATCGATTTACTTTTTTGTTTTGAGGTCCCTAGAGGCCAAAAACACCATCCGTTCAAATTCATATATATATATATTAAATTATGTAGTAAATAAGTACAACTGAGCACCCTAGGGTGCTCAGTTGTACTTATTTACTACAATAATTTAATATATCAGCAGCCCTATTACGTGAACACCTAAATTAAAATATATTATATTTATATATGTGTCCGTTAGCGCGATAACTCGAGCAAAAATCATCCGATTTTGATGAAATTTGGTACACATGCGTAAACCTACATTTATTCAAACGAGTTCGCGAACCAGCATGATCGGACTATGGGAACAGGGGTTTATGGGGGGTTTTAAGGGGTAAAAATTGGTTTTTCCCATTTTTGACCCTAAAAACTTAAAATTTAACATTTTCTTTCCAAAACATTTTGTAGAGCTTAAAAAACAAATAATTTAGTATATTGAAGCGTTATTATGCGCCTAATGGTTACTGAGAAAATTTCAAAAAACTGTAAATTTAAAATTCCCATGTTATTCTTATGGAGAATAAGTAAACTGTTGTAGTTTGCTTGTTTATGAACATATTTTGATCAAATTTGGAAAATGCATTCATTTCATACTAAACTATTAACATTTAAAAAAAAAACGCCTTTTTACCCTCCCTGTTGCAGCAACCTAAGTCCTTGTTAAACTAATGTTATTTAAATAGGGAATAAATTTGATGTTTTTAAGGAGACATTTTAGTGTAAATCCAATCAGGCAAATAGAAATTCGCTTAGTCTGCAGGTTTGCTGCGGCGGGGGTATTTTACTTATGCTAAGACGTGGTTTACTGTTGACTGAAGCTACTGTAAATAAAGAAGTGATATTGGATATTGAAATTAATTATCATGCAATGATTAGTTACAAACCTGAAGAGAAACATCAGTGATCTTGGTGTTGCCAACTTCCTGCCATGGCCCAGTAGTGGTTAGACGACACCGACGCACCCAGCGGCGCCTACGAACATAGTCTGTCAAATGCTTGGTCGCATGGTAGCAACGGGGGAAGTCTACTGCATACTGCCACCCCTCCTTGTCTACTCCTCCAGGAGTACTGAAGTCTATAGACCAGTCTCCCAACTGAGGAACAATGAAAAGTGTCAGCTCCAGTATTGAGTGTTATGAAGCATAGTCTGTCAGCTGCTTTGTTGTATGGTAGCTTTGGGGCAAGGCGTATGAAAGAAGGTGTGTGCATAGTGACGTCAGTGCGAGCAAAACGTGTTTTATTTTACCAAATCATATGTTTTCTTGTAATTTTCCAAAGACTTTCGAATGACAATCATTACGAATTAGCATTGAATATATAACACTATTTAGCGTTTTATATACAATATAGTGTTGTATTCAATATTGAATATAGTCATAGTGTTTAGTGTTATACAGGATATTCAATGGTGGTAGTATATAACATTTTGATAAAACAGTAAAGCAGTAAATACTGTAACTGTGGCTGCCTAGCAGGCAATACATTTTTAGGTGACCATACAAATAGTTTTAACATAATACCTTTTTTGCAGCTCCTACTTTTGTTTTATGTAATTGAAAAACTCTCATTTAAGTAGCCTTAATGGAAAATAAATAGTTACAAATAAATTGACAAGATTGTATTTACATATATTTAACAAAACAGCACAAAACTACATAATAATTGCAGTCACGACTCACGTTGTGTCTTACACAATCGCGGCAGCATCCCCGATTATCTCAGAATCTATGACAATATTTGTGATTGCGGGCATATCTCGGATCATATCTCAATCGCGGCAACAGCCGTGATGATTTCTTGTGATTGCGGTGACGTCCTGTATTCGCAATGGTTTGCTGCGGTTGCGATTTTACACTTCGCAAAACGAGAGAGGCCATTCGGTAAGCGTCTAGTAAATTTTTGAAGTTATTAAGAAAAACCATAGTTCGAGGGGCTTCCCTACGGGCTTAGTAGTTTAGCACTTGGGTATGTCACTAAAGTGTAATAAAGTTTCTAGCCTACAACTTAGGCTATATATTTCGTTTTGTGTTGTTTTTGTTAAATATACGTAAATACAATCTTGTCAATTTATTTGTAACTATTTATTTTTGACTAAGGGTACTTAAATGAGTTTTTCAATTAGGAAAACATAAGTAGAGGCTGCAAAAAAGGTATTATACTAAAAACTATTTGTATATGGTCACTTAAAAATATATTGTCTGTTTGGCAGCCACAGTTACAGTATTTACCGCTTTACTTTTTTCGATTAAAAGGTACTCAAAATCAAAATGTTATATACTACCACCCTAGAATATACTCTAAAACAGTATGACTAGCCTATATTCAATATTGAATACAACACCATATATATCGGATATAAAACGCTAAATAGTGTTATATATTCAATGCTAATTCGTAATGATTGTCATTCGAAGTTCTTTGGAAAATTACAAGAAAACATTTGGTAAAACAATACACGTTTTGCTCGCACTGACGTCACTATGCGCACACCTTCTTTCATTTCATACGCCTTGGCTTTGGGGGAAGTCTTCTGCCACCCATCCTTGTCTATTCCAATAGGAGTACTGAAGTCTACCTGAGAATTAAGCAAAATCTCGGTAGACTGGGACCATTTTGGGCCTTCAGCTATAGGAAAGGGGATTATTTTTTTAAATTAGGTGCTTGGAAACATGTTTTTCCATTATTTTGGAACTTATAAAGAAGAAGGAATTCAGCTAGGTTATTAATGATTTTCCCAAGGAACATGCTATTACCGTAGGTCTCAACTCTCAAGGTAAGACCTCGACCCAGGACAGGACCAATTACTTTTTCGTGACACACCATCCGTTAAAATTCATATACATATACGTTATTCATATACATACATGTTATTCATATACATATATGATATTCATATACATGTAAATTCATATACATATTTTTGTAGAGCTTAAAAAAAAACAAATAATTTAGTATACTGGAGCGTTGTCATGCACTAATGGTTAATGGGAAAAAACTAAAAACTGTACGTTTAAAATTCTTATGTTATTCTTATAAAACAATAAGTAAATTGCTATAGTTTGCTTGATTATGAACATATTTCAATCAAATTTGGAAAATGTTTTATCTATTGACCTTTTGCCAGAAAACACTTTCTTACCTTCCCTGTAGCGTCAAGACAGCTACTCTTTTCATTTTTTGTGCTTATTTTTGAGCCTATATTTTAATTTATAAAGGGATTCTGTACATCTACACGAAAATATCTTTAATTTGGTACCAACCAGTGTTGGGAAGTAGCGCGTTACTTTTTTTGTAGCCTTAGCTGTAGCTACGCTACTTTTAAGATTTTGTAGCTTTAGCTGTAGCTAGCTACATTTTAAAAGTAGTTGTAGCGGAATTTTAGCTACTTCTCTCGTTACATCCCATTTTATCCTAGCGTTACCGTATGGTCACGGTGAACATGCGCTGGAAAAAGTGGAGGGAATTTTAGGTTATGTTTGATTTTGGTTGGTCACACTGATCAGTCCACAGGTAGAGGTCCAGTTTATAACCTCAAACTGTTAGTTGTGTTTAGAACTGTGTGCAAATGTTTTCTTACTGCCTTTACTTATGAACACCAACCAATGGACTTGAATCACCATGTCAATTCGATTTGAGTGAGTACCTACCTATACTATTTCAATGTAGATAAGCCTAAATGTACATGAAACGCAAAAAGTAATACTTACCTGATATTTTGGTGTAGTAATAATGAAATTGTTTAGCTTTTAGCGAATTTCCCTATAGGGAAGTAGCTATTACCGTAGGTGGCACGGTAAGACCTAGACCCGGGACCGATTTACTTTTTCATTTAGATGTCCCCAGAGGCCAAAAACACTATTCGTTCAAATTTTTATATATGTATATAGACTTATATATATATATATACGTCCGTGAACGCGATAACTTGAGTAATTTTTGTCCGATTTTGATGAAATTTGGTTTAAAGGTGTAAAGCGGGATAAACTTGAATGAGTTTGCAAACCAGCACGATCAGACCATGGGAACGGGGCTTTACGGGGGGTTTTAAGGGGTAAAAATTGGTTTTTTTCACTTTTGACCCTCAAAACACAAAAGTTCCCAATTTCTCTTTAGACCTTTTTAAAGAGCTTAAAAAACAAATAATTTAGTATATAAAAGTATTTTTGTTCGATTATTAGTAACGGAGAAAATTAAAAAAATTGTAAATTTAAAATTCCCATGTTATTCTTATGGAGAATATTGTCAAATGTTGTAGTTTGCTTGTTTATGAATATATTTTGATCAAACTTGTCAAATTTATTCATTTTGTACTAAGCTATCAATATTTTACTCAAAAACACACTTTATTAGTTTCCTTGTAGCAACAAACCTAGGTACTTGTTAAACCTAATGTTATTAAAATATATTTAACTGAAAATCAATTCAGACAAATGGAAATTCGCTTAGTCGGCAGGTTTGCTGCGGCGGGGGTATTTGGTGCTTACAATCGAATAATTTCTTTTGATGTTACCATATGGTAACGCTAGGACATTCCACTGCCAACGGTGATTTCTTGGTAATGGATTGTCAATTTATTTTTCTTTTCGTTTCAGACATGGATTTACTCTTCAAGATGCCTTGAACATACTTCAGGAAAATGATGAAGATGGGGGAGACGTAGAGGGAATTTATATAGCCCCTCCAGAGAGTGCAGTTCTTACTAACGAGGACTCTGGTGACGAAGATATAGGGGGGTTGGTGGATAATTTATCCGGGAAACAATTACTAGCTCCTGCGGAGATTAGGTTCAATCGAAATACTAATAGATTGGTGAATGAGAACGAGGAAAATGATGGTGCAAATAATATTGAGGATCAACCTACTGAACAAGAGGTTAGCGTGGATGAAACTGAGAGTTTACGTGTAAGAAATAATCCTACTGAAGGTTTCATTTTGAAAAAAAAAACTGCTATGTTACAGGAAATTAAAGATGAGTATATTCAGGAGTTGGGACAAAAAAGGAATTCGCCAAGAAAAAGAAAAAGTATAAGAATTTGAAACCCCAAAGCAAAAGTTGGGTTGAGGGAGATATAGAGGACAGAAATGCAGCTTTTCCTATTGGCGATTTCTCAAAATATAGGGACTTTTCTGTAAGTGAATTATTTGAGCTTTTTTTGACGATGAAATATTTCATCTCATAGAGGAAGAGACACGCTATGCTCTCTTCAAGAATTGTCCAGACCCAAATATTACTATAAACAATATCAAGCGTTTCTTGGCAATTTTGCTTTACACAGGCTATAAGGTACTACCAGGGAAAAGGTTTTATTGGGATTCCCAGTCGGACCTTCAACAAGGATTTGTATCAAGTGCGATGAGGAGGAACAAGTTTGAAACCATTATGAAATTCCTGCATCTAGCCGACAACACCAACCCTGACCTGCAAGACAAAATGTGGAAGCTTAGGCCTCTGATTGATAAAATCCAAAAGAAAAATTTTGATCATTTTGTGCCAGTATGATGAGAGTATGATTGAATATTTCGGCCGACTTGGATGCAAGCAATGCATAAGGGGAAAACCTATTCGTTTCGGTTATAAAGTGTGGTGCGTTAATTCCCCTAATGGCTATCTAATTAACTTTGACGTATAGGTACCAAGTCAAGTCCTTATAGCAGTACCAACTGATTACCAATTTACTTTTGGAAAATCAGCAGCTCCCCTTTTACATCTACTTGACAGCCTTCCAACAGAAAAATCTGAAGTCCCATACAGAATTTATATTGATAATCTATTTACTAACTTTCGATTATTGAAGTACCTTTTTGGGATTGGATATAGTGGTATAGGAACGATCCGTGAAGACCGCATACCGAAATGTTGCCCAATCAGGAAGAAAAAGGACATGAAGGAAACCGAAAGAGTCTCTTATGAATATGCTTTATGTAAAGATGATGGAATTTTGGTATGTAGCTGGCATGATAATGGAGTAGTTTCCATTGCAAATAACTCATATGGTGTCCAGCCTGTAACTAAAGTAAAACGATACTCTCGAGCACAAAAAAAGCATATTCATGTGGATCGACCGGCAGTTTGTGGTAAATACAATGAGAGCATGGGTGGAACTGATCGTATGGATCAAAATGTTGCTAATTATCGGATTAGTATTCGAAGCAAGAAATGGTACTGGCCCATCCTTACATGGCTGATAGACATCTGTGTTCACAATGCATGGCAGCTGCAAAGAAGAGCTGGAAATTTACAGCCTCAGCTTGATTTTCGTCAAGAACTAGTGACATACATCATAAGATTTGGCGAAGCAAGTAAAGGACCCGGAAGACCTATTACTTCCAAAAGATTGATGTGTTCCAATTAATGTGTTTCGAAAGTATATAATTTACTTACTACTGTCAACACATTTAAGAAAAAAAAGCCATTGCCCATACCCACTGCCAATGCATGGACAAGAGCCGTGTTGTCTCTTTGGATCGTTTGACGCGGCCAGTTGAGTCGCTCCACATGGGTCGGTCTGTAGGGAGACCTCGCGTTGTGAAGCCACTCAGAGGGTTCCATCTCTGGTTCTCATACACGTAACAGTGGTAAGTGTCAGTCATCGGGTGAATCCCCACCATGGTGCGCTCCAGACCTGCATCCAACCAGAGATTGATCGATTGTAAAGAAAATACAAAACAATAATGTATTCTGCAGGTATTATCTTTTGATAGGAGACAACATACTGCATTTAGCACTTTTTATGTTTTCATAATCAACAGATGCAAAATTAAAATTAAAAATACTAAGCTGCCTGAATTTAACTTTCTCCTCCTATACATAGTGCATGGATATAAGTATTGTTTAAGCTTATTTAAAAAGTGAACAAATTTTAAATTAAAATATTGGCATATAATAAAAGATTTAGTGGTACAAGACCTTTCCCAAAACCATTTTCCATGGTTGAATCAGACTTGGACCCTAGGTATCCAGTGTGTGACTCACCAAGCAGTACAGATCCGCCCCATCCACCAGTGTACGCCCAGGGTGTGTTGTCTGCCCCTACTCCCCATGTCACCCCACTCTCTGTGGTTTCAACCCTCTGTAAGTGTCCTCCCATCTGACGCCAGAATATCTCCGACATTGGCACTACAGGCTGTAACAACATACATGTCAACTTACTCAGACATGACATTGTGTTATGTAATTTTAAGAATAGTCATAGTCATAGTCTTTGATATGTTAAAAAGTGTTAGCCCTTATTGCCTCCCAGCAATAACTCATCTGATTAATGTGTCACTAGAGACTGGAGTTTTCTCTGTTCTACCAGTGTTATTTTGTGCAAGTGCTATGTGTCATGTGCGGGTTGCACGTGAGTTAGATATGTGTTCGTGTTCGGTTACATGAGTGTTCAAAAAATGACACCAAACTTGATCGAAGCAACAATCATCAGTGGTAAGTTTAAAGAAGAAATAGTCTTAATCCCAAGAATACCGATGATTTTATCCGGATTACCCTTTGAATTGAAGCGACTACAATTTCCTTTGCGTCTTGCTTTTGCAATCACCATTATAAGGCACAAGGCCAATCCCTGACTATCGCCAATATTTATCGTAAAGATCAAATTACCATTTAACAGAATAGATGTTAGCGCAGCAACGCGCAACATGTAACTGCTAAATATTAAAAAAACAAAAAAACGTTGTAACGAGTTATTTTTCCTAGGGGGGTAAATATTTGCTATTTGACCGCGCACCTATTGCTGGCATCAGCAAGAGGCGGCGGCGGCGAAGCTAGCGAGCGCCCTTTGACCCGGCTTATCAGTGCCGATAAGCCTGGGATATCCTAGTTTCTCAGGACAGTCTAGGACAGAGACATTCGAGTCGTGGATCCCGGACAGTGAGGATAGTTTGGTGTCTTGTGGAGACGACTGTGATACGTCGGTGGTGTACGTAGAGAGGAGTGTACGTGACAGTGGTGTCGGAGTACGTTGGTGGTGTGATCGCGCCGAGTGTTGGTGTAAGTTGGGTACAGACCCACTATTGGTGAGTGGACGACGTTCCTTACATTTTGGTTTAAGAGTTGATAATATTAATATCTGATTTTATTGCGAGAGTTAAGAGTTGTAACCGTGCTGGTCAAAGCCTGACGGTAGTTAGGATTTATATTAGTCAGGAATAATATTAAAGTGTATTCCTGACGGTTCTGGGCAGGTGCTAGAGCGCAAATAATATAATTTAATTGACTGTAGTAGGTTATTATTTTGCGTTGTACCAAGAGTTAGTTATATTACTAATAACTCTGAGGCCCGACAAACCTAGGCTGCACGATTTAGCGTGCGTAGTTGGAAGCACGTGGCCAGTAGGCTAGTAGCTAATATTATTAGCCTATTAACAGAAGCCCAGCTAAGTAACATAAAGTTGGTAGTAGCAGTAGCAGTAGTAGGATTGTTATTGTTTATTCATTTGATTATTTTAATTTATCCTGAACAGCTTGTTTGGTATTCCAACACGTTATCTTGGTAGCTTGGATAGCGGAGTACCGGCTATCAGATAATATATTTATCTAGTGTTTGGAACGTATTTAATATTTATTTATCTGCTACTAAGTAGCTCAATAATTTAATAGTAGTGCAATTGAAATTTAGCTTTGCTTGTTTGGCTTGGTATTTATTGAGACCAGCTACTAGTGGTGTAGTCACTGGTGTAGTCACTAGTGATGCACTTGTATTGTTATCTGGTATTATTATTGAGTGAACTGTTTGATCGTTAGCTTGGGCAATAGAGTTGTGTATTGGATTATAGTGGCCTAGTAGACCCCGCCTGGTGATAACTCGCGTTGTGGTTTTTATTGGCAGGTTGTCGTGTAACTCACCGTGTTTTAGGCACTCTGGGCTTAACTATTGGATAGTTAGGACGAAGCCCGAGTTGCGTAGTCAGCAACGACCCCCTAGGAGTGTGGAGAATCGGCGTAGGCCTGGTAGTGATTATTGCACGTTTGTTTTGGTGACTTGTTTTTGACTTGTTCACAGTGCCCGTGTATGAGCCAGTCCTATACCGGTTAGACCCGGCTTTTGGCCTAGTGGTTTCCCTGACCTTATCGCAGACCCTGGAACTTTACCCGGCCATTGTAGGCTGAGCTATCCCCGGCAAACGGTTGCGACTGCACTTACTTGTAATATATTTTTCCAGTGCAGAAAACAGCGTTGCAACGTTCTAAAAACTATTTGAATATAAGATCATATCAGAGTTCTGAGTCTCACTTAGATGAATCAAAATTTGGTGGTCTATATGATTTTAAGATCCTTGACTCCTTTTACTATCGGATTGACCGTTAATACCCTCTAACGTTGTTTTTATTGCTGACATTATTCCATTCCCGTGGCGGAGCACGGGCGGTTAACTAGTTTGTTTTTACATTTAAACTTTCAATTATTTATATTTATTAAATTTACTTTCTCCAATATTATTATCTCTTTAGATCCATTTATAGCAAAATTTGTTTAATGGATTATCACAAACTAGTGTATTGAAATACTCATTAAGTGTTAAGTTAAAAAGTACAAATAGTATGCTGTCTAAATATCCTTGTCCCATTCAAAAAAAATTTTTTTTAGTTTATACTCAGGGGTGCCCATTCCCCCCTAGACTCATGACGCACCCCCCCCCCCAATTGAGCACTAGCCCCCCCTCCCATAAATGAGGTAAACAACAAATGACAAACATTATTCCCCCGCCCAGCATTTTTGTGTCATATGCTTAAATAATCAGATGATTATTGTTATTTTTATCTGTTACTAGTGTCCCTGTTGCTCGAATTCGAGCAATTGCTAAGTATTACAGGCGTTGTTTTAAAACGAATTTCAACCAAGTCAGAAAGTTTGCAGCAAACTTTTAAATTAGCAAACTTATTGACTTTTTTTTACAATTAACATATGCTCTTCTTCTCACTTTTGATTTCTGACAACAGCAGGAGTTTCATAACAATTTTTGTTTCCAATGTTAATCTTATGGGGAAATACAAAACTTTAAAGGGCTCCATGGCCTCACTCTCTCATTATTTCCCTAAAAAGAAAGTTTCCTGCACAACTTCAAGTTACCCTCTTTCCAATGACACCAAAAACATGTCAATCGGTTCAGTAGTTTCGGAGGAGTAATTGTCACAAAAAACCTGCTTCCATATTAAATAAGTATAGATTGTTTACATTTATTTTTTGTGTTGAATTAGTTCTACAATAAAGTTTACCAATTAATTTACGTGTATTTTGTGTATTTTATGAAGATATATCAATGGCGACGAGTGATAAAAGTGAAAATGAAACTAGAAAATTAAAACAACAAAGAGGAATCATAAAGTCTCAAATTACAAGGACTTTACATGTGCTGAACACCAAAGGTTCGTCTATATACGATGCTTTGGGCAGACAAACTCTACTGGATGAAACGTGGAAAAGATTCACTTTGTTACATGAAGAGATTATAACAACTACAGACGATGAAGATGAAATTGAAAGAGAAGAAGATTACCGTACAGATGTAGAGGAAACATACCTCGAGGCAAGAGCTTTATTACAACCATTCTTTGTCACTATTAAGCAAACAGGAGTAGAGAGGAATGACTCTAGTGATGAAAATAATCCGCATAAGTTGAACATACCGAATGTGAGTTTCACACCCTACACAGAAAATGAAACCTTTCGGAATTTCCTAATGCGGTTTACAAATTTCTTGGACCTAAAACAAATCACAGAGTCCAAAACCAAAACACAACTGTTTCTTAGTACTCTTACACCCGAAATGCATCAGGCATTATGTGACGCGATTGCTCCCGAGGCACCAGGTGACAGATCGTTTGAAGAACTTTCAGATATACTGCAAAACTGTTTGGAACCTACTCCAAGTGTACTTGCTAACCAAAATAGGTTCATCAGTAAAGTTCAAGATACTGAAGAGGGAATTTCTACGTAAGCTCGAGAACTAAAACGTTTGGCAATTGACTGTGATTTTAAGTGTTACAACTGTGAACGTTCAGTTTGTGATATGTTCTTGAAGATGCAATTCATAAGCGGATTAAGAGATAATGAAGTGAGAGTTAGGCTTCTTCAAGAAAAAGGAAATACACTATCATTTAAAGAAGTGGTAGAAATGGCCATTTCTATTGAACAGTCTAAACTGGAAAGTTATGCAATAAAACCTAAGTACTCTCATTACGTTACAGAACAAACTAAGGATGTTAACTATGTGAGTAAACAATCTAGGTTAACAAGAAAGAGTAGAAATGAAGAAATCAAACCGCATATTACCTTTCAAGATTTAAGAGGTAAATGTTACAGATGTGGCAGTACTCAACATAAAGCTGATACTTGCAAATTTAAAAATGAATTTTGTAGGAAGTGTAACAAGATTGGACACATTGCGAATGTTTGTCTCACACGCAACAGGGTTAGCAATGCAAGCGAGAACGCTTACAAGTTAAAATCAAATAAAATTGATGTTGAAGATGATAATGACAACGTTCATGAGGTTTACATGATGGGGACACCAAATGTGAATGACAAGTTTATAATTAACGTTTCTATTGAAGGCAAGTCATTGAACATGGAACTTGATACTGGAGCGGCTTTGAGCTCATTATCATACAGTGATTTTCTTAAACTTGAACTTAATAAACGTCTATTCAAGACGGAAGTGGAAATGAGAACATACACTGGAGAAATTATAAGGCCTGTGGGAGTCTGTTTTGTTGAGTGCAAGTACAAAAATTTCAGTTTTCATGGGAAGCTCTATGTTTTAAAACAAAATGTAGACCCAATTTTTGGACGTGAGTGGCTCCGAGAAGTCAAGATGGATTGGGCTGACATAAAACTTACGGATACTAACACATCAGAGGAACTTGATAAACTCCTAACAAACTTTCAAGACATTTTCAAGGCAGAAATTGGTGAAATAAATTCAGAGCAAGGACATATACAGCTAAAGGAAGGGGCAAAACCAATTTTCGTCAAACCATGACAAGTACCTTATGCTCTAAGGAAAGCTGTTGAAGATGAGCTACATCGACTAGAGAGCAGTGGTATAATCTCTAAAGTTGAAAACTCACAATGGGGAACACCAATTGTTCCCGTAAAAAAGCCTAATGGAAGTGTAAGGCTCTGCGCTGACTACAAGGTAACAGCCAACGAACTAATATTAGATGAGAAGTACCCTATACCTCGCATTGAAGACATCTTTACACACATGAACAAAGGGAAATTTTTCTGCACCTTGGACATTAGTAATGCCTATTTGCACCTTCCAATGGATGAAGAATCAAGAGAAATACAAACCATAAGTACTCATTTAGGTTTGTACAAAGTAAATCGCCTAATGTTCGGCATAAAAGTAGCGCCAAGTATATGGCAACGATTTATGGACAAGGTTCTCCATGGACTAGAAGGCACTGTATGTTTATTTGACGACGTACTTATTCAAGGGAGCACATTCCAAGAAACTATGAGTCGACTAAAAGAAGTTTTTCAAAGAATTAGACAATACAACTTACGAATGAATCGGGACAAATGCAAATTCTTCAAGAAAAGTTTAAAGTATTTAGGTCATATTATAGACGAGAATATATTTCATAAATCACCTGAAAATGTCGAAGCTATAAGTAAAGCAAAGAGACCAGAAGATATTACTCAACTAAGGAGTTTCCTAGGACTCACAAATTACTACACACGATTTGTGCCTAACATCTCAACCTATCTGGAACCATTAAATAATCTACTAAGACATGGAAAGAAGTTTACATGGAACAAAGAGTGCGAAGATGCCTTTGTGAAGATCAAAGCTGAAATCACCAGTGAACGAATATTAGCTCATTATGATCCCAGTGAAACATTGGTACTTGCTACAGATGTGAGTCCTACTGGCTTAGGTGCTTGTTTATCTCACAGATACCAAGATGGATCAGAGAAACCAATAGCATTCGCCTCAAGAACTCTCACAAAAGCAGAAAGAAAGTACAGCCAAATCGACAAAGAAGCTGTAGGAATTTACTGGGGTTTGAAGAAATTTTTCGCCTATTGTTATGGAAGACATTTTGTTCTAATAACAGATCACAAACCCCTCGTTTCCATTTTTGATCCTGCAAAAACCTTACCTTCAATGACAGCTTCGAGAATGTTTATGTTCACTTTTTATCAGGATTTGATTACACGATTGAATACCGCAATACAACAGAACTTGCTAATGCAGATTTCTTATCTCGATTTCCGGTCACTGAGGTTTCAGAAAATGTAATTGTTGATCTTGAGCAGTACCTGATAAACCAGTGGAAGTAATGCCAGTGACAAGAAAAAAGATTGAAGAGGAAACAAGGAAACATGAAAATCTCAAAGTGTTATTACACTATTTAAACACAGGGAAGAGTTTAAAAGAACTTGGATTAAGTGACAATGAGTTTTGCTTAATGGATGGCTGTGTGTTCAGAGGGAATAGCATCTGTGTACCTTTAACATTAAGAAAACAAGTTCTAAACGAGTTGCATGCCGGTCATATGGGCATGACGAAGATGAAACTTCTGGCTAGAAGTTACTGCTATTGGCAAAATATTGATCAGGAGATAGAACATTTAGTCAAACATTGTAATTCATGCCAACAGAAACTCAAAAGTCCACCTAAGGAAACGATCCATCCATGGGACCATCCAAGCGGGCCATGGGAACGTATTCACGTAGACTTTGCAGGACCACTAAAAGGCTGGAGTTACTTCATTGTTGTCGATGCTTACAGTAAATGGGTAGAGGCGATCCCGACTAAATCGACAACAACTGACTGGTGCTTAAAACAACTTGACAAACTATTTGCAAAATTTGGTTTTCCTCATGTCCTCGTTTCAGACAACGGGACTCAGTTTATTACATCAACTTTGTTTGAAAATTACCTCAAGAAATATCAAATAACACATAAAACCATCGCTCCTTTTTGTCCTAAATCTAATGGTCAAGCAGAAAGGGTAGTTCAAACGGTGAAGAACCTCTTACATGCTTGTGGGGGAGGACACAATGAGGATAAGATAAACATGATACTGAAACAGCTAAGGAAGACACGTCATTCGGCGACAGGACAATCTCCATACTTGCTTATGTTTGGGAGAAACATAAGAACCGAAATGGACTAAATGGTTGAGATTAAACCTACCCAGAAGAAGTTTCTCAAAGGGACAAGGTGTTTTAATGAGAAATTACTCAAACATCTCAGGAGAAAAGTGGTCAACAGGAACAGTAGAAAGGCCGCTTGGGCATTTGATGTACCTCGTTAAATCAGAAGACGGGCGGTTATTTAAGAGACACTGTGACCAACTAAGAGCAGTTTAATAGGTGGGAGGATTATCATATGCTTAAATAATCAGATGATTATTGTTGTTTTTATCTGTTATTGTTTACATTTATTTTTTGAGTTGAATTAGTTCTACAATAAAGTTTACCAATTAATTTATGTGTATTTTGTGTATTTTATGAAGATATATCAATTTGTAAAACCAAAAGAAGTCTTTTTATACATTTTTTAGATATTGAAAATTCAAACCCAGTTAATCTATATAAATAAAGTTATAGTTTTGTCTGTACATTGCTCAGAATTATACATATTTTGGATTATTTTTATGTTTTATACATGAGAAGTTGAAACATGACTTATCTCAATTTATGTCCGTCTGTCACCATCCAGAAGGCATTTTACGCAGCCTACTCTAAAGAAAACTAGAGTACCGATTATGATTCTAATGGTTTACTTGTATTCACAGGATTGGCGAGTGTCCTTAGCCATTAAGTTAAAATATGGCCTCACTATAAAAAAAAAATAAATAACGGACGATCAAAAAACCCAGTTTTGTATGTTTTTCTCCATGTTTACTACATACGTCATTTATGAAATACTAATAATCTGTTAAGAGAACACGTAATATATGAAATTACGAGCAGCTGTTTTGATAAAGATTTATTTTTCTAGCTGTCACTGATATGTTTACATAAATGTTGTTTACGAATACTGTGTAACATAGGCGTGCTATTCCCCTCATATTCTGACGTCACTCGGATTGCAAACAAAAGATCACCTGATTGTAACTGTCAAATTAGTATGTATTTGTTTTACTTACTACTTTCCGTATCCGGAAATCAGACTTCGCTTTTCCAAAAATTAGCTACCGATATGGCTTTGTCATTCGCTTGTAAAAGATCATCTAATGTGCATGACTAGTCTAGGCGTGGACACTGGACAGATCAGCAGATGGCCAGGATCCTGAACAGCACCACACGCGCACAAGATATTTTCTTCGTCTGGTAAGAGACCCCATTTCTGCATGTTTGTCTTGCATTTTAGTACCTCGACTCTGATTCGATTTAGGGTCTTCCACACCTTGTAATGAAGGCCTCCACCAGGAGCCAGTTCCTCCCTGGCTGGTATGGGAGGGTTAGTCAACGTGGCCACCCACCTTGCCTGATTGCTTGAGAGTGATCCATCCAGGACTCGTGTCCGTGATAAAAAGCTCTTTCTGGACCGAAGCCGTCGCTCTGCAGGTTGGTGGCAGTGTAATGGGTGACAAGGGTCTGTCTCTTGCTTAGTCCTTTCTGCGTTGGCAGCGACATCACGTCGGATTGATGGAGGGGCGATCCCTACGATAGGATAGAGTTTGTGTACTGGGGTTGGTTTCAAACACCCAGTTACAATCCGAGCCATGTCATCGACTGCAATGTCAACCTTTTTTGCATGTGACGATGCATTCCATACTGGTGCAGCGTACTCCAAAGCCGACACACTGAGCGCTAAAGCTGAGGCTCTGAGGACATTAGGGTTAGCACCCCAGCATCTGCTGGTGAGTTTCCTGATGATATTATTGATATTATTCCTCACTGAGACTTTACCTCTTTGTCGCAATACAATGCGCCTTAAATGTCAGTGTGCGGTCCAGTATGACACCAAGATATTTGGGTGTAGGACAATGCTGAAGATGGTCTCCCCGCCACCTCACATTCAACTCACGGCCTGCTTCTCTATTGTTTAGGTGAAAGGCACAAACTTGGGTATTAGCAGGGTTCGGCTTGAGGTGATTTGCGTCATAGTACTGAGAAAGTTCATTTAGAGTCATAGTCAGCTTCTGTTCCACCTCTTCAAAACTCCTACCTTGTGCCGCCACCGCCGTATCATCGGCATATATATACTGACGTCTAGCGTTTGGCAACGGTTGGTCGTTAGTGTAAATGTTATAAAGAGCTGGGGCTATTTGTATTTCTTTTGATTTGATTGTTATTGTTTTTTTATAAAAAAAAAAACACATTATAAAAACAATAACAACCAAATCAAAACAAATACATACTAATTTGACAGTTACAATCAGGTGATCTTTTGTTTGCAATCCGAGTGACGTCAGAATATGACGGGAATAGCACACCTATGTAGACCCTAACCACTTCCGATCACGTTTGTAAGCAAATCCAAAACCAAGTGAGATTAATAACCGTGTGGCTTTTATAATGGGTTTGATTTATCACGGGTAGGTACTAATATGTAACTGTAAATTAAATTAACTAGCCATCATCCAGGTCGGAAACCGGAGATTTTGTGTGTATCAAGTTTTACTTGAATTTTGATTACTGGGAAAAGACCGTGAATCAGTGTTGTACAGGACTGGAAAACTTATCTTTCTATATAAATAAAATTACAGTTTTATAAGTAACCTCAATTTAAGGAATTTTTTATTGCCAGAATGTCTACATAGCGTTTGTAACGTCTGCTTAACAAATTGTCAGCGTGTTTCTCTTAATATAACGACCCCCTCTCCCTACCACACAATCGTTTTGGAAACATCACAGCTCCTTTGATGAAAATGAAATGGAAAAATGACTTCAACTTCAACGCCTGCTTCAACAATCGTCTGCTCTGTTTTACACTTCTGTCTGCTGTGCGCTATGTTACAACATATTTCAGATACAACAGCTGGGGAATGATGACGATATGCTTAGTAAACTGTGATTGAGTGATTAGTAACCATGGTAACTTTGAGCTGTGATTGGGCAACAAGTAGGCCTAAATATGGTGACTTTTTGAATTTGTGTATGAATTGAAGAGAAACCTAATAAAGAACAGAAGAACAAAGAAAAAGAATTGTTCTCGTTACATTCTTTTTATCATCTCTAAATATAATTTTACACTTTTTTATGACAAAGGCTATCTATCAATTCCTATGTTGTGATACAGCAACTACAGGTAGCTTATCTGTCTATCATGAGCAGTAGCTTATAACGCTTGCTAAGGTTTAATATTTACGTTATTTATAGCATTGCAGTGTTGGCTAGTTATTAGTTGAGTTTGAGTGAGCTATAATTTTAAACGTTGCCGTTTGTACAACTGAACCAAGATAAATGATTTGAAATGTCATTATTGCACAATAATAATGATTGTGCAATAATGAATTTCGTTGATAAAAATGCAAATCGTGACGTTAATGGCTGTTTACAGCGATTTAATGGGTTTGGTCAACTGTTTTTATACTATATTGTATTTTTCATTACCCCCCCCCCCCTATTCTACACAATAGTGTAAAGTATTGTAGCCTATGCTACTTGATTGTATTTTAACGAGCTTTATGTCTACAAAGCGTTCTTTGCTGAGTCGCGGTGTAGCTGGACGTGTCTGTACCACGCGTTATCTTTATCTATCTCAGCAGTTGAGCCATTCCGTGCCCTCCCTCTTAGATCTTAATCTCTTAGATCTGCTAATCTTGAATAATAACTTCCTACACGAATCCTAAACTATCCTAAAATCCTATTTGAACTGTGACGGCCCCATAAATTCCCAGACCCATTACATATCAGTTGGGGAGGTTTTTGCTACACCCTCAAGAAACCCTGTCAGTACCGTCACAAGAGCTTTGCTTTATTTCAAATATAAAAGGAGGGTCTGTAATATTGGACTGTTAACCTCACAACTTTCTGTGTCAGCCAGTTGCCTCACCATGGAATGTTCCATCAGCCGTGGCTCAGCGCTAGGCCAGGCCAACATTCTCGGAAGTGTAACGCACGTGGCTGGAATTTGCTGAGCCAGCTCAGCAAAGCAAGTCGCTCGATGAAATCACTGCGCAACTGCAGTTTGCCTAACGCCCCGATTGATCGTTAGGCAGCAGCACTATCCAGTGTTTGCGCTGACGTCACGCGGCATAGCAACGAGATTGGCTGGTGCCCCTCCACGGTCAACTTGACGATGGACGGAAGGCACTCAGTTGAGTGAGTCTAAATTCTAAATTCAATTCGGTCGGTCATGTAAATTTCCGCGTAGCGTCACCTTATCATGAAAATCTGTACCTTAACTTTGTATACCTAAAAAACTCATTTCGAAATTGTATTCTCTCTTTCTTCTCAAAGTTTGTAAACTAAACGTAGATTAATCATACAGCAAGTCGGAAGCTACATATTATTGTTTTGTCATAAGTATAATAAATAATTTATCCGTAGCGCATTTTCGTTGTTTCATTTGGCCTGTCACAGAACTAATTGAATTCAATAATATAACTATTATCATTAATTAATCGACTTCCTATCTGGTGACGTAATATATTTTTGATTGTCATCACGTTGAACACTGTTGCAATTAACTTTAGCCACCCCCCCCCCATTTGAATTTTTTGCAACCCCCCCCAAGAATTTCAATGACACAGTCTGTGTCACAGCCCCCCCTTGTGGGCACCCCTGTTATACTGGAACATGTTTGATGTGCTCAACTGACCCTCTTGGAGTAGTAGAAGCCTTCATGTAGTTGAGCATCTCCTCTTAGTTCCAGGTGAGTGATTCCTTGAGGCTTGTGGCGATGCTCAAAGTAGGTGAACACCATTCCATTAACAAGAACCTACAGAACAAGTAACAGATAATGTTATTACAACAATAGTAAAGATTGGAATCGTATCTCTTTATTTAAGACAAATTTAACTTATAAGTGTGTAACTATAATAAAGATTTTTTTTCATTGAATTGGAATCAAATGTTTGTCACACTGAATTTATATAATTTGTGATACATCACCAGTAAACATATGCAAATGTCAGTTAATGGTATGGTTTTGTCTTACAACTAAATACATTATTATACATTTTAAAAATTGTAATTAGTAATTAAATCTCATATATTAAAACGTGCATGGTTTTTTTCATTCTATGATTTTGAATCAACCACGAGACGGATTTTTATGATTCGTCTGTTGAAGCAAAGATAATTTTGAGAGGAAGGGAATGTCAAAGCTATATTTTTAAACGTGGGTTTCTGTTTTTTAGATGTTAATTTTTTATTTTTTTTTAAATCTGGCAGCAAATGGTTATATTTTTTAGTTTGTTTCGGTGTAATCTATATAAATAAAATTAAAGGTTTATCTGTACTTTGCGTAGAATCATGAAGTTTTTGGTTATTTTCACGTTTCATAGCCTAAGAGAGCCGAAACGAGTCTTATCTCAATTTCTGTCTGCAACGCCAAAATGTCAATTTGTGCGGCCTACTCCGAGAAAACTAGAGTACCGATCACGATTCAAATCCTTTTTCTGTATTTACTGGATTGGTGAGAGTATTTTTGGCTTTTAAAATATGGCCTCCCTACTTTGGAAATAAAATAACAAACTATCAAAAACCCAATTTTGTGAGATTTTTGTACAGTTTTCTTCCAATGTTTACTACATACGTCATTTATGAAATAACTAATAGCTGTTTGGATTAAGATTCTCACTTCTAGCTGTCACTGATATGTTTACATTAAATGTTGTTTACAAATACTGGAACATTTTCAACCACATTTTGTAATCAAATCGAAAACAAAGTGAGATAAATTAAGTGACCTTTTGACTTACAACACAGATTTAATTGATCGCAAGTACATGTGTATCGCGATCATTAATGTGTAACTGTAATTTAAATAATCATCATGTCAATCAAATTCTACTTGAGTTTTGATAACCGGGAAAAATACCGTAAATCAGTATTGTATAAGACTGGGAAACTTACATTTTTAAATGATCGTCACCAATAGCCTACAATAGAGTATTAGACTCATTAATGGTGTTTCAATGGCTGTTGTATCAAGTAAATAGTCACAACTGCAGTGGATGATCTACTTGAGTTTTGATAACCGAGAAAAATACCGTAAATCAGTGTTGTATAAGACTGGGAAACTTACATTTTTAAATCATCGTCACCAATAGCCTACAATAGAGTATTACACTTGTAACGAGTTATTTTCCCTAGGGGGGTATATTTTTGCTATTTGGCCGCGCACCGATTGTTGAGGTGAGCGAGCGGCGGCAGCGAGGCTAGCGAGCGCCCTTTGACCCGGCTTATCAGTGCCGATAAGCCTGGGATATCCTAGATCTTCAGGACAGTATAGGACGGACATTCGAGTCGTGGATCCCGTGCAGTGAAGAGTGTTGGTGTCTGGCTGATATGTCGGTGGTGTACGTAGAGAGGAGTGTACGTGACAGTGGTGTCGGAGAACGTTGGTGGTGTGATCGCGCCGAGTGTTGATGTAAGTTGGGTACAGACCCACTATCGGTGAGTGGACGACGTTCCTTACTTTTTGGTTTTAAGAGTTGAAAGTTGTTACTAAAACACTCATCTCTGCTTTGATTGCGAGAGTTAGAGTTGTAACCGTGCTGGTCAAAGCCTGACGGTAGTTAGGATTTATATTACTCAGGAATAATATTAAAGTGTATTCCTGACGGTTCTGGGCAGGTGCTAGAGCGCAAATAATATAATTTAATTGACTGTAGTAGATATTATTTTGCGTTGTACCTAGAGTTAGTTATATTACTAATAACTCTGAGGCCCGACAAACCTAGGCTGCACGATTTAGCGTGCGTAGTTGGAAGCACGAGGCCAGTAGGCTAGTAGCTAGTTTTATTAGCCTATTAACAGAAGCCCGGCTAAGCAATATAACGTTGATATAGTAGCAGTAGTGGTAGTAGCAGTAGGGTTGGTATTGATTAATCATTTAATTATTTTAATCTAACCTGAACAGCTTGCTTAGTAATCCAACACGTTAGCTTGGTAGCTTGGATAGCGGAGTACCGGCTATCAGATAATATATTTATCTAGTGTTTGGAACGTATTTAATATTTATTTATCTGCTACTAAGTAGCTCAATATTTTAATAGTGCAATTGCCATTTAGTTTTGCTTGTTTGGCTTGGTATTTATTGAGACCAGCTACTAGTGGTGTAGTCACTCTACACATAGTGTACTTGTATATTATTATGTGGTACGATTATTGAGTGATCTGTTTGATTCTTAGCTTGGGCATTAGAGTTGTGTATTGGATTATAGTGGCCTAGTAGACCCCGCCTGGTGATAACACGCGTTGTGGTTTTTATTGGCAAGTCGTAGTGTAACTCACCGTGTTTAAGGCACTCTGGGCTTAACTATTGGATAGTTAGGACGAAGCCCGAGTTGCGTAGTCAGCAACGACCCCCTAGGAGTGTGGAGAATCGGCGTAGGCCTGGTAGTGATTATTGCACGTTTGTTTTGGTGACTTGTTTTTGACTTGTTCACAGTGCCCGTGTATGAGCCAGTCCTATACCGGTTAGACCCGGCTTTTGGCCTAGTGGTTTCCCTGACCTTGTCGCAGACCCTGGAACTTTACCCAGCCATTGTAGGCTGAGCTATCCCCGGCAAACGTTTGCGACTGCACTTTTAATATATTTTTCCCAGTGCAGAAAGGCTGCGTCGCAAGATGGCGCCCGAACAGGGACTGAGGTTGGCAGTGGTGCTGAGTTGCTGACGTATTAACGGCGCCCGAACAAAATAATTTTATTCGTGCAGATTTGCTACGGACTTGTGCAGATTGGCTGCGGACCTGAGCTGTTGAGCAGAGTTTTAGGCAGACCTGCTGTGATTTTATAGTCGGTTGGGTAGGCCTAACCTGTTTTCTGTTACAGCGTGGTGTGTTGTGAACCCTAATTTATTTAGTGGTTGTATACATAGATATTAGTAATTTTAATTTTGCTAATTAATTGAGCCTTATCATTGAATATTATTTGAGTGAGAACCCTTATTGTGTATTTGTGGTTTGACTTTCACACCCATAATTGGTTTGATTTATTATTTTGCTAATTAATTGAGCTTTATCATTGAATATTATTTGAGTGAGAACCCTTATTGTGTATTTGTGGTTTGACTTTCACACCTATAATTGGTTTGATTTATTATAACGGTGTTAAGTATATTTTGATTGGTTTCGCTCTTATTTTTGGGGATTAGTCGTGATATTTGGATTTTAAATATGGTTGTGACTACGAGTACGACGTCTGTGCTAGGCGGTACGCCTATCACGTCTGCTATTGTTACAACTAGTTCTGGGGTTAGCTCCGAACTGTCGGTCATGACGACATCGTCATTGTGGCCTGCGTCTGCGCCTGTTTGGCGGACTATTTCATCGGTCGTGGGTACGACGGTGACAACGTCTCTGACCTATTCCGCGCCAGCGACTATGTCCTAGGGGTCGCAGCCCCGGGACGGTCGCGTGGGTTGGATCTATGACCTCTCGAAAGGGGAGCTCATGAGAACGATGGACCAGTATGGTTTGGTGACCACTGGTACTTCTGCGGATTTACGGCAGCGATTCTCGTCGTTTTGGAAGCAGCGGAATGCCCGTCGGTATAGCGATGATAGGCTGTGTACAGTTGGGGCTGCTGCACCGACATATTTACCGCTGGCTACTACAACTGTGGAGCTTCCTGACCCCCCGAGAACCGTACCTCAGGTACTGGGTAATACGGAATCTGACCAAGCCCAGGTAGTGGGAATTAGCAGGGAGTTAGAGGCGGTCAAAGAGATTCTTGGGTTGTCTTTGGAGACTGATACCCAGACTCTTCGAGAATATCTGGCCTCGGTGGTGCGACAGGCGAGAGGCTCGCCGAGTAATGAGGTCGGCTATGGGTTCGAAAGACCCGCCAACCCTATGTCCCCTGTTGTGGCTGCTCCCATGCCTACCTTTGGGTTAGCAAGTAGACCCGAGGGATGGCAGCGACCTAGTGTGGAGGTGCCACGTGGATCGGGTATGCTCTCGAGTGAGGCCAGCAGGGTGGAGCCGAAGAATTGCTCCAAGATATGTGACATTGTCCGAAAGTGGGGTTTGAAGTTTGATGGCCGTAGAGACCCAGTGTCGTTCCTGGAGCGCCTAGAAGAGCTGATGGTGTCCTACTCAGTATCATCAGAGGACCTTCTCAGAGCGCTACCGGAGCTGCTGCAAGGCTCAGCACTTCTTTGGTACAGGAACTGCAAGGAGCTCCTATATTCCTTTGAAGCTTTCCGGCGTCAGTTTGAAATCCAGTTCTTCCTACCAGGATATTGGAGGAACTTGGATGAGGAGATCCGGAAAAGGACACAGGGGGAAGGCGAGCACTTCCGGGACTACGTCGTTGCCATAAGTACCTTGCTTAGGCGTAGCGGTACGTTGTCGGAGCATGGTAGATTGGACCTAATCTACAATAATATGCGTCCAGAGTACAAGCTGATGGTACGCCGGCGTGACTTCAGCAACCTGGCCGAGATGGTGGAGTTGGCTGAAGACTACGAGGCCTATTTGCGAGAGAAGGCCGCCTTCCGACCTCCTCCTTCACCAAACATAGCGCTGGTTTTGGAAACCGCCTATGTTCCCAAGAAGAAGGCTGAGAAGAATCTTGAGACTGTCACGTTCGAAAGAGATAGTTTTGAGAGACCGTCTCCTGAAGCCAAGTCAGTTGGGCAGCGGGTTAGTTCATACTCGATTGAGACTCGTGTACGAAGGCCCGCAATGAAAAGGAAAGATGCTGATGGTGTACGGTGCTTCAGGTGCCAGGAGACTGGTCACTTTGCCAAAGAATGTGGCAAGCCGAGGACCGTCTCCTGTTATGGATGTGGCAAACCCGGCATGACAGTGAATCGGTGTGGATGTCGTGCGGGAAACGGCAGGCCAGCTCAGACATCAGGAGGTCAACTGGGCAAGGCCACCCAAAACGAACGACCTCAGAAGAGTGGTCCGAGTGGCTCGGAAAACTAAACAGCCTGGTTGGTGGAGTAGACGAGAACCGGCTGGTTTCGGAGACAAGGCCCTTTGTTGAAGTTGTGCTGATGGGCAGCGTTTTTAAGGCGTTATTGGACACTGGGTCCGTAGTTAACCTGGTTGGGCGTGAAGTCGCCGATCATCTTCAACGCCAGGGGGTAGAACCTTCTAAGAAACCCTCTCCTCTGAGGATGGCAGATGGGTCGCGGTCTAGGGCCGAGTATTCGTTCCGATTGGCAGGGGAGGCTGCGGGAAGACGGTGGGTTGGAGACGCCTTGTACGTTCCCACTCTTACCACGGATATGATTTTGGGTATGGATGTCATACGACATCTCGGACTTGTGACGGTCGTGACGGAGGTGATAAGAATGGGCGTGGGTGAGGACTGTTCTGGTCAAGTGGGCTGCCTAGATACAGTCGAAATTAGTGACCAAGACCCCAGAGGCCCTGACGATGGAGATCCCCGTCTTATTCCTGAAGCCGAAGTATCTGACACTTCGTTGGCTGGTAGTGGCGTGGATTATGATCCCGCTTGTGATGACGTCAAGGGCGAAGGAGTGATAAAGCCGTTGACGGAAACCCAAAGCCAGTCGTTGGCGATATTCTTGAAGGGAGAGCTGTCAAAATTTGACGATGTGCCCGGGAAGACCCATCTCTTGGAGCACGTTATTAGGCTGAAAGAGGGAGTGGTTCCGGTGAAGCAGAGGCATTACCCGAGAAATCCAGCTATGCAAGCTGTGGTTAATGGGGAGGTGGAGGTTATGTTGAAGGATGGGATTATAGAACCTTCTTCGTCTCCATGGAGCTCACCGATCGTGCTGGTAAAAAAGGCCTCGGGCAAATTTAGGATGTGCCTTGATTTGCGAAAGGTTAATGAGGCTAGCGTGCCGGACGCTTACCCCCTGCCGAGGATAAACACCATTTTACAAAAGCTTCGGCGGGCCCGGTACATAAGTACTCTCGATTTGTACCGTGGCTATTGGCAGGTACCTCTCAATGAACGGAGTCGCCCGGTTACCGCCTTCACGGTGCCCGGGATTGGCTTATTTCAGTTTAAAGTGATGCCTTTTGGTTTGCATTCAGCGGGGGCCACGTTTCAGCGTTTGCTGGACAGGGTGATCGGCCCGGACCTAGAACCATCGGCGTTTGCGTATCTGGATGACTTGGTCTTGGTTTCTGAAACTTTTGAGAAACATCTGGAATTGTTGAGGACCGTCTTCGCCAGATTGAGAGGGGCGGGATTGCGCCTGAATCCTGACAAGTGTCATTTTTGTAAGACCCGGTTAAAATACCTGGGTCACGTAGTCAGTGATGCTGGAATCGCGACCGATCCAGAGAAGGTCAGGGCAATCAATGACTTTCCTACACCGCGAAGCGTGAGGAATCTTCGAAGTTTTCTTGGGCTGGCCAGCTGGTACAGGAGATTTGTTGACGGATTTGCGTCGTTGGTCAGGCCTTTGACCAAGTTATTAAAGAAGGGGGAGAAATGGCAGTGGGGCTCAGATCAGGAGATTGCTTTCGAAGCAATGAAGAACCGCCTGAGCTCAACACCAGTTTTGGCATGCCCGGATTTCTCGAAGACGTTCGTGCTGCAGGTAGATGCCTCGAACGATGGCCTCGGTGCGGCTTTGACGCAAGACCAGGCCGGTAAAGAGGCCGTAGTTGCATACGCGAGCCGTCTATTAACAGACCAAGAGCGGAAATATACGACTACCGAGAAGGAGTGTTTGGCTCTGGTCTGGGCGGTGCGGAAGTTCCGACCATATCTGGAGGGTTATCGCTTCGTGGCCATAACGGACCATGTGGCATTGAGATGGTTGATGAAGCTGCAAGAACCGTCCGGTCGGCTTGCTCGTTGGGTTATGGAGTTGCAACAGCATGATTTCGAAAACCGGTACCGCAAGGGTACGTTGAATCGTGTTGCAGATGCTCTCTCCCGTCAGCCCGTGGGTGGAGAAGATGACGATACCCCGGCTGACGTAGCTGTGATGGGAGGAGAACCACGAGAGGCCGAATTAGAGACCGAGGGTATGCAGCCAGAAGATGGCACCTGGTACCAGCGCACAAAACAGTGTGTGTTGTCCAATCCCAGACGTGTCCCGAGTTATTGTATTAGGGATGGGGAGTTATACAGGCGTCTTGGGAAAGATAAGAATGATGAAGGCGGAGTAGTATGGAGGGCTTGTGTACCACCATCTAAGGTTAAGGATGTGTTGGTAGAGAACCATGACTCTCCTATGGCGGGCCACCTGGGAGTTAAGAAAACAATTGCCCGGGTTGGGGAAAACTATTTCTGGCCGGGTTGGCGGCGTGCCGTGAAAGAATACGTTAGGTCCTGTGTCACGTGCCAGGAGTTCAAGGTATTACAGCAGAAACCGGCAGGACAATTGTACTTTCGAAACCCTCAAGGACCTTAGCATTCCGTGTCGGTCGACTTGATGGGTCCATTCCCCAGATCCAAAGGTGGGCATCGTTTTCTTGCAGTTTTCCAGGACCTGTTTAGCAAGTGGGTTGAAATAAGACCCCTGCGGTCAGCTACGGCCAAGGCCGTAGCTAGTGCATTCAAGGACGGGCTATTGCTGCGTTTTGGCGCCCCTGTGATTCTTATGAGTGACAATGGAACCCAGTTCGTCTCTAAGGTGTTCCGAGACCTGACGAAAGAGTGGGGAATCGAGTTCCGACAGACTGCCCCTTACAGCCCGCAGTCCAATCCGGTTGAGCGGCCAAACCGGGTTATCAAAACTATGATAGCCCAGTTTGTTCAGGATAATCATCGTACTTGGGATGCACTCGTTGCCGAGTTCCAGTACGCGATGAACACCGCCGTTCACGACTCCACTGGGTTTTCACCCGCCAAACTGTGTTTTGGGAGAGATCTCAGGCTACCTAGGGCAATCGGGTCGTCTCTGACCACAGGACCGGAGCCTGGAGATGACCGTGAGAGAACCGTGGACGAGCTATATAGTGACCGGGAGCGGGCGTTTAAGAGGTTGTACGATAATTGTCGACAGAACTTGAAGAGGGCTTTCCAGCGCCAGTCTAAATATTATAATCTTAGACGACGTGAGGTGCAATACCATCGAGGTGATCAAGTCATGAGAAGACTACATGTCTTGTCCTCAGCGGCTGAAGCTATAGTGGGCAAACTGGCCCCTAAGTTTCAGGGTCCTTGTACCGTAGTCAAGCGAGTGGCCCCTAGTATGTATGAGGTAAAGGACGAGGGTAGGAGAGAGACCCATGTCGTCCATGTTAAAGACCTTAAGACCTACCACGAAAGAACCGATGCTTAGTCATTCTTGGTTATGCATGGTGGTGGTTGGTTAGATAGGACGTTTGTGCTTGCTATTCTTTTGATGTTTTGTTTAATCAAGTAGTTTTGTTTTTGTTTTGCTTTGAGACCCGTGGTAAAAGAGGAATCATTGGGTTAAGAGCCGGAGTATTTTGTTTTGGCCGGAGTTCAAAGATTTTTTTTCTTTTTGGCCGTTTTCTTTTTTTCATCTTGATGTAAGTGGGGGATGTAACGAGTTATTTTCCCTAGGGGGGTATATTTTTGCTATTTGGCCGCGCACCGATTGTTGAGGTGAGCGAGCGGCGGCAGCGAGGCTAGCGAGCGCCCTTTGACCCGGCTTATCAGTGCCGATAAGCCTGGGATATCCTAGATCTTCAGGACAGTATAGGACGGACATTCGAGTCAATTCAACGACGTTCGGGTCATTAATGGAGTTTCAATGGCTGTTGTATCAAGTAGGGATGGACGAGATTGGATTTTTAGTTCGAGACGAGACGAGACGAGATTTTTTATTTCTCATAAAATTTCGAGACGAGATCGAGACGAGATTTCTCTTCTCATACACAACGGGAAATGCACGTTCGAAATTTTTACCTGATTTTGTAACATTGTTAGATGACTGTTTAAATACTAAAATAATGATAATAGGCAAGAATATTTACAATCTTTCATTAAATAACATTAGCATAACATTTTTTTATTAATCACGCCTAACTTATTAAAAATGCCTACGATTAGGAAACATGGTGATATCAGTTAGGATAGAGTTCAACTTATCCTAAAATAAAATAAATCATAAAATAAAAGCAATATTAATTTTTATAAAATAGTTACTTGTTTTGACTTTTTTTATAGTAATAAAACATTCCTCACACTGCTTACACTTAACAAAACTTCTCAAATGTTATTAAAGTAATATTATTAAAATAATGAAAGTAATATTTACATTAAAAGAATTAATTAAATAAGAACGCCTTCGAAAAGGAAACACAACTACAACACGCTCCTGTATTGCGGGTATTGCATTGACTTTCTGCAGGCGTTTTTAATTTTTTTTTTTTTTTTTTTTTTTTATTCTCGTCTCGATAAAAATCTCGGCCAAAAAGTAATCTCGTCTCGTGTAACGAGATTGAAAATTTCCCGAAAATTTCCCGAAATTTCGAGACTTGACCATCCCTAGTATCAAGTAAATATAGTCACAACTGCAGTGGCTGATCTACTTGAGTTTTGATAACCGAGAAAAATACCGTAAATCAGTGTTGTATAAGACTGGGAAACTTACATTTTTAAATCATCGTCACCAATAGCCTACAATAGAGTATTACACTCATTAATGGTGTTTCAATGGCTGTTGTATCAAGTAAATAGTCACAACTGCAGTGGATGATCTACTTGAGTTTTGATAACCGAGAAAAATACCGTAAATCAGTGTTGTATAAGACTGGGAAACTTACATTTTTAAATCATCGTCACCAATAGCCTACAATAGAGTATTACACTCATTAATGGTGTTTCAATGGCTGTTGTATCAAGTAAATAGTCACAACTGCAGTGGATGATCTACTTGAGTTTTGATAACCGAGAAAAATACCGTAAATCAGTGTTGTATAAGACTGGGAAACTTACATTTTTAAATCATCGTCACCAATAGCCTACAATAGAGTATTACACTCATTAATGGTGTTTCAATGGCTGTTGTATCAAGTAAATAGTCACAACTGCAGTGGATGATCTACTTGAGTTTTGATAACCGAGAAAAATACCGTAAATCAGTGTTGTATAAGACTGGGAAACTTACATTTTTAAATCATCGTCACCAATAGCCTACAATAGAGTATTGCACTCATTAATGGTGTTTCAATGGCTGTTGTATCAAGTAAATAGTCAAAACTGCAGTGGATGATCTACTTGAGTTTTGATAACCGAGAAAAATACCGTAAATCAGTGTTGTATAAGACTGGGAAACATACATTTTTAAATCATCGTCACCAATAGCCTACAATAGAGTATTACACTCATTAATGGTGTTTCAATGGCTGTTGTATCAAGTAAATAGTCACAACTGCAGTGGATGATCTACTTGAGTTTTGATAACCGAGAAAAATACCGTAAATCAGTGTTGTATAAGACTGGGAAACTTACATTTTTAAATCATCGTCACCAATAGCCTACAATAGAGTATTACACTCATTAATGGTGTTTCAATGGCTGTTGTATCAAGTAAATAGTCACAACTGCAGTGGATGATCTACTTGAGTTTTGATAACCGAGAAAAATACCGTAAATCAGTGTTGTATAAGACTGGGAAACTTACATTTTTAAATCATCAACACCAACAGACTACAATCGAGGATTTCACTCATTAACGGTGTTGTATCATGGCTGTTGTATCAAGTAAATAACCACAACTGCAGTGGGTGATTGCAGGTGTTGCTGCGATCCCAGAAGACCTTTACTATTTCGTTGTGGTCGTTACAGTGTTTTTTTTCTGCTAAACTCTCTTTTCCAATATGTCACTTTTGATTTGACTCACCGTATTGCGCTGCCATCATTAGACCATAAGTAGTTAGGGCAGGTATGTTGGGTCCACCAGGTCTCTTATGGGGAATAGATTTGTCTAGTTAAATAGTAGGAATTTGATGATGTCACATTGACAATAATGTGTGGTACAGTAATTGTTGTAAGAAAACCATGAATGTAGGATAATATCCATTTCCATAGTAATATCAATGTATTAAAATTTAAAATAATGGTTTAATGGTTTAGATACAATTCTGAGAAGAAAACAAAAAAAATTTGGTAGCAGCATACCGTACCGATTTTGTACTGAGAACCAAGGTACAGAATATTGTACCGTACCGAACCGTGCCGACCTTAAATTTTCTATACTACAAACCCCTAAAAAATAGGTATGTTTTGTAGACATGAAATAAAATTCTATCAATAACACGCTCTAAATGCAAAATAATCACACATATACCCATAGCCTACTTGGGTAGTATTTAGTAAGATACAATGTACATGTGATTTTCATCTGTTTATGTGATGTATATACAAAACCTACCAACTAAAACATTGTCCCGTGACTGGTGTGAAATATAATGGTGGGCATATTTAAAGCAAGATACAGAGGTAAATATTATAATCATTATTAATTATAGTTCATATTGGTCTGGTTCAAAAAGCCCTAGATAAACTAAATTAAACTTGTAAATGTGACAGTTTGCGATATGATTCTTTACAATAAGGCTAGCATCCGCTTCAGCTCGTGGAATAATATCTCTGTCATGCGACCGATGTTATAAAAAAAGTTATCTTGATTCAACTTAAAATTTCAAAATCGTGGCCATTTTGAAATATTTATTTAAATCAAGATATATTTTTTTTTTTTCAAAAATGGATCTCTTCTATCTTAACATAATTACCAAGCTTTAAAAAGATCGGTTGAAAAAATTCAAAGATAAAAATGTTTAAGTAAAAAATACAAAATGGCGGATATCTGGTTAACGAAGCGATTTCGGACAAATGTTATTCTTGATTTTCTCTTTATTTTGAGCCATGGAATCACTACGTAAATTATGTCCTCACCTTTTTTGAACGACCTGTATATTCCATGAAATAAATCAAATGTGTCGCCGCTCCATGTTAAGCTCGCAACACTCATCCCGGGCGAGCTGGCTCCTGCCGCCTCTTAATTCTGGATATAATTTTTTCTTTCACCGTTACTTATACCTGAGAATCTATCTGTTGCAGAAGATTTTACTCTAACCTTATATCCCTCATCTTGGCAGATGAGTTCCAGACTGAAGTCCTGTCCCGGACCGATAGTCAGAGCTCCCTCTCTCTCTTCCGTGTCCCACTGGCCTGCAGTCATAGAGTTGCGGACGACTACACGGTCACTGAACCTCGGATTGAAGTGGAACGCTATCACTCGATCTGACATTCCCTCACAGACCAGGTCCACGTTGAACCTGACCATCACAGCACAGTTGGTAACACTAATAATTATATTTTCATTTTCACTCTTTATCCTACAAGGGTTTACTTAAATTAAGGTCAAGGTCCAAGCCAATCTTTAGTCTCGACCAAACAAGTTAGTTCAAATCTGACACCAACTATTGCTGTGTTTTTGACTACCCTCACTACTACATTTAACTTATTTGCCACTTTGATGCAACAATTAGTTTCATTGTAACAATCAACAACCAAGTGATGTAAAATCAATACCTCCTAGGTGATTAGGATAGTTAGGATAGTTTTTATAGTGTCATTTATAGGATACCTGTTCTAGAGGATCCAATAAATTTAATAAATGCTTTAGAGATGTACCAGAGAAATTACACAATAAACCCTTAAAGCTTGCTAAGAGCATTTATAAAGAAATGAAAAAAATAATAGCGTAATTGACATTTATGAGTAGTAATTTATTATTAAGAGATTTTTAATTTGTGTCTTGAACTTCAGTGCGGGAGGAACAAGTTTGATTGACAAAGGATTAGGCGGAGTGGTCCTTGCTCCCTGTTACATTTATTAGTTCAGTCGGTAACTCTATTTCTATTATTTAAGCCCTGATTATAAATATAATTGTGATGTGTCTATACCAGAATGTATGGATTCTTGCTAACAATACCATTGATAGCCATGATACACCCGTCAGCTGCTAGATCTTGATTTCAAATTTCATAATTTTTTTTTAACAAAATTACATAATTTTGTCTTTGTATTGGTTAAAACACACCAAACCCCTGCTTTATATAACTATACAAAGTAATTGTAGGGTGTTTTTGAAATAAATAAAATACCCCGCTGCAGCAAACCTGCAGAATGAGTAACTTTTTATTTGCCTGGTCAGATTTTCAATCAAATATTTACACATTTTTATATGATTGTTGTATAAATAAATACTTTAATACTGTACTTTTATTTTTCAATGAAATGGCGACCATACAATAGTAGGTATTTTAAGCCAAGTATGAATGGAGATGAGTGTAGGATGAGTGGCGCGATCTTGTAGTCTTGTTAGGGACTAAGGCCGACTTATTCCTTAGAAACAGCTGTTAATTAATAGCCCATACAGCTAATGGCAACTAAGGGACCTACAGTTTATAGTGGAATCCGAGCCACATTTTTGCCTTGGTATATACAAATTGGTCTAATTTTCAGGATAGTACTGCGGATAGTCATATTACTCACTCGTGCAGACCTTAATCCACACCAGCGTATAACTATAAACATATCAGATTTATTCCCTATTTAAATAACATTAGGTTTAATGAGTAATTACTGTACTCATGTTCTGAACTTTGTTGTACTGTAAGGAATGTAACAAAGTGTGTTTATAGGCCTAGTGAAATTTTAATACCTTGGTATGAAATAAATAATTTACCAGATTTCATCAAAATATATCCATAAAAAAGCTAATTACAACATAAGAGCTTTATTCTCTATAAGATTAACATGGGAATTTCAAACTTATAGTTTTTTTTTTAATTTCCTTCATAACCTGTTTGGACCTATGCCCAAAAAATAAACTTGACTTAACATGAGAAGGTTGATCTGTGGTCAATACATTTATTTCACTTTAGGCCTACACGTACTAACCAACAAGCAGGTAAATTGACATAATTTTTCTTACTGTAACAAACTATTTTGAATTCATTAACATATCATTTATCTGGCCAGATTTGTATTATTATTTTAACAAATTAGTTTTATGTTTAGGGGTTTATAAAGGAAATAGATGGAATGTGGCCACATAGTCTTAAGATTTCTCCTAATGTAAAAACAAATAATTGTTCACTGTTCACTTCAGAGAAAAAACTTTAGAGATCTTAACTACTTTTACACATTGACTTTAAGGATAATTAATAACTCAAAAGAAAAAAATACCCCCGCCGCAGCAAACCTGCCGACTAAGCGAATTTCCATTTGTCTGAATTAATTTTCAATTAAATATATTTTAATAACATTAGGTTTAACGAGTACCTAGGTTTGCTGCTACAAGGAAACAAATAAAGTGTGTTTTTTAGTAAAATATTGATAGCTTAGTACAAAATAAATAAATTTGCCAAGTTTGATCAAATTATATCCATAAACAAGCAACTACAACATTTGACAATATTCTCCATATAAATAACATGGAAATTTTAAATTTACAATTTTTTTTAATTTTCTCCGTTACTAATAACCGAACAAAAATACTTTTATATACTAAATTATTTGTTTTTTAAGCTCTTTAAAAAGGTCTAAAGAGAAATTGGGAAATTTTGTGTTTTGAGGGTCAAAAGTGAGAAAAATCAATTTTTACCCCATAAAACCCCCCGTAAAGCCCCGTTCCCATTGCCCGATCATGCTGGTTCGCGAACTCATTCAAGTTTATCCCGCTTTACACCTTTAAACCAAATTTCATCAAAATCGGACAAAAATTACTCAAGTTATCGTGTTCACGGACGTATATATAAATCTATATATATATATATATAAATCTATATATATATATATATATATAAATTTGAACGAATGGTGTTTTTGGCCTCTGGGGACATCAAAATGAAAAAATAAATCGGTCCCGGGTCTAGGTCTTACCGTGCCACCTATGTAGAGTAAGGGGCAGCCGAGTTGGCGGAAAGCTCTACTACCCATTTCGCCTGCCAAATGTGTACTATCCTGCGTGAAGACATTGTTTCACAACCACTGTCTCTTGACCCTTTTCGTTCTGTACTGTACTACGATAGCTACAGTAAATATATTTACACACAAGTAGTTTATTCGTACTATAACAATTTATTTTAATGTCAAAACTAAATCGAGTAAAATTTAATATTTGGTCTAATATTGTTTTAGAGTCTATAAAAAAAGTAGTTTTATGTATCTGTTTTAATCGATATTTGAAATTCTATCTTACTTAAATGTAAGCAAAATGCAGTATTATAATGCTACATTAATAACGGAATACTGCATTATATACAGGGTGTTTTTTTAAAAACTTGCATCTTTATTTATGTAAAAACCGCAATAGATAGAAATATGCAGTTTGCGGGAATCATCTATTGACGTAGGGGGACCAATTTTTTTTAATTCAACGTTACATTCACATTCCCCCCCTTTCCCCCCCTGCCCACAACTTAATTTTTTTAAATAGCAAGGTACCCCTTGTGACATATCAAATAAAAGAGCATGAAAAAAGAAAATATTTGATGAAAAAAAATTGAAAATCGGTTCATAAATTTGTGAGATATTCCCCCCCTCACCCCCCCGGAACTTAATTTTTTTTTTAATAGCAAAGTACCCCTTGTGACATATCAAATGAAAGAGCATGAAAAAAGAAAAATTTTGGCGAAATTTATTTTTCATTTGATATGTCACAAGGGCGGGTACCTTGCTATTAAAAAACAAGTTATGGGTAGGGGAAAAGGGGGGTGATTATCTCACAAATTCATAAGCCGATTTTAAATTTTTTTTCACCAAAAATTTTCTTTTTTCATGCTCTTTCATTTGATATGTCACAAGGGGTACTTTGATATTAAAAAAAAATTAAGTTCCGGGGGGGTGAGGGGGGGAATATCTCACAAATTTATGAACCGATTTTCAATTTTTTTTCATCAAATATTTTCTTTTTTTATGCTCTTTTATTTGATATGTCACAAGGGGTACCTTGCTATATAAAAAAAATAAGTTGGTGGCAGGGGGGGAAAGGGGGGGAATGTGAATGTAACGTTGAATTCAAAACAATTGGTCCCCCTACGTCAATAGATGATTCCCGCAAACTGCATATTTCTATCTATTGCGGTTTTTACATAAATAAAGATGCAAGTTTTTAAAAAAACACCCTGTATAATATTATGTTTTAACAGTTTTTACAGTATTAAAGTACAAGCACAATAATGCATATAATTATTCTTAATTATATGCATTATCATTGCATCACATCCAAACGAGGTCCCATAGCGGGGCCTTGGTCGGAATCACATATACTGTTTACTGCCAGGCAAATCGCCTCAACTTGCCAACTCGCACAGCTGTTAGATGAGGGACCGTTTCCGGGAAACGCATAACAATTGGTCAGGTTTTTAAATTCGTCGACTCGCTCCTCAGTTGCATCTTGGAGAAAGTGTAGAGAAGATCGTTTCGCAGTGTTGAGTGACAACAGTGGGTTTAAGTGTAAAAACTTTATTTATCTTCAGTTTTTTTTTTAGTTATTAGGTGATAACATTTGAGAGAAGTGTTTTTAAAGTGATAAGTTGTGTTAGTCAATATAAATATTCTTTTTCGATAATGATGGGTAAATACTAAACAAGACCTTGTTTTATTTAGGATTAGTTTTATTTTTTAACATAATTTTTGTATAGGCCTATGACAGTGATAAAAAATGTCTAAAGTTGGGGGAAAAGGTAAAATTCTACATAGCCATGCACGGGAAATCGTTTTCAATGTTTTTAATTATTTTCAAGGAAGTGAACCAAATATGCCAAAATACAAAGCGATTGAGAAAGTTCATGAAGCAACAATCGTGGCCCCTCGAACAATAGAACGGATTGTAGCTGAAGCAAAAAAATGTGAAAATGTTTTGAGACCAAACTTTATTTCTCCGAAAAAAATTATAAAGAGAAAGAAAACCGTCTGCTGCCTTGATTCATTCGATCTAGATGCGTTGAGGCGATTAATAAATAATTACTACTTGATCCACAAAAGTCATATTACAATAAAAAAACTAATGGAAGAAATGAATGCATCAAATTTAAATTTCAAAGGAAGTTCAAGGTCTTTAAGAAGAATTCTATACAAAATCGGGTTTGCATGGAAAAAGACTGAAGATAACAGAAAAATTTTGATTGAAAGACATGATGTAAAACTTCTTCGAATAGCATACTTACGAAAAATAGCAGAGTATCGAGAGCAGAAAAGGAACATTATATACACAGATGAAACATACATTCACAGTACACATACTAAATCAATGTCATGGTCCGACACAAAAAATAGAAATGCTGGCCTCAAAGAGCCCGTGTCTAAAGGGAGTAGACTAATTATTGTTCACGCTGGATATAAAGAGGGCTTCATTCCTAACGCTAAATTAATGTTTAAATCAGGACTTAAGACTGGAGATTATCATGATGATATGAATGCTGTAAATTATGTTAAGTGGTTGAAAGAGAAGCTGATTCCAAATTTACCTCCCCAGTCGATCGCCGTGATGGACAATGCATCTTATCATAATAAGTTACTTGAAAAGCAACCTACGAGCAACTCCCGAAAAGCTGAATTGATTAAATGGCTGCAAGATCGGCGGATAACTTTTCCTGAAAGAGCTACTAATGCTGAACTGTATGAAATCATAAAAGGAAGAAAAGAAGTAGATAAACAATTCACAGTCGACACTTTATTACGGAAACATGGTCACGCTGTGCTTTGCTTGCCTCCATATCACCCTGAGCTAAATCCAATTGAGAAGATATGGGCCCAGGTTAAGGGAAAAGTGGCGTCCAACAACACTACTTTTAAAATGAACGAAGTTATGGCCCTTACAGACCGCGCATTCTAGGAAATCGGAAAAGAACAATGGGAAAAAGTGTGTCAGCATGTAGAAAACCAGGAAATTAAGTACATGAAGGAAGAACACATGTGGGACAATATAGTGGAGCAGTTTGTAATCAGAATTGAAGATGATGATGATGACGACGACCCTGATTACGACGATCCCGAATCCGAAGACGAGATGGACCTTGGTGTAAACGAGCTGCCACCCGAGTTGGATTAAAGTGAGTTGCAATATTTTATTTAAAACACTAATACTATATATTTTAAGGTGGATTGGCCATAATCATAAAAACAAGCTTGCATGATACGAACGATAGGGGTAATAATGCTCCGGTCAACTCTTAGAACAAATCAGTTTTTATTTATGAAGTAAGTACATTATTCTGTAACTTATAATTATGCCTTAGAAATATACTATCCTAAAGTTGTCTATTTCATGACGATTATATTAGTAGTTTTTACGCTATAGCATGTAAAAGACGACCGTTGTTTGAAAAGTACCAGAACATGAAACCGCTTAAAAACATGAAAATAAAACAAATAAACGTAGAATTAAATTTTTAAAATTTCTATCTAACTTATATTTTTAAGTCTACTAAATACATGCAATAACAGCTCAAGCTCAAATAACTACACTTTTGACTCAAGAATAGCGCTACTTGAAAGGGGACGACCGTGACCCATGTTTTAAAACATGTTTTAACATGTTTTAAAAACTACTCTAACCCAGGCTTGCCTGTATAAACATGAAGAGTACTTTGGTTTAGAGTTTTAGTTTTAGTTGCCATCTTGATTGTTTTCTTTTTCTTTTGACGATTGTCATGAACTTTGTACTCAGTTTTAACGACAATAAAGCATTTCATTTCATTTCATTTCATTTCATTTCATTTCATTTCATTTCATTGACCACATGAGAAATGTTTTTAGTAAAGACGGGCCATGAGCCTAGTTTCGCAAAAGGGTAGTAGTTGCCTGCCTGTCCGACACCGCCAACTCGGCTGCCCCTTACTCTAATAGCTACATTGACATTCCTCCTATAGGGAAATTTGCTAAAACAACACTAATTTTGAATTTACTTTCAAACTATATACATTAGGGAAGAGTTCTATATGTGGTGCTTCCTTCAATTCATGATTGGAAAATAGGGTGAGAAAGTGGATACCTCCCCAAATACAAAAAAAGTATTTTTACAGCATAAAACCTCGTTCCATAGTCCGATCATGCTGATTTGCAAACTCTTAACAATGTATGCTGGTTCGTTAACAATACCAACCGATACAAATCTCCAAGAATTGGTGGTATTAAAAATTGGTATCGAGAATCCACACATTCCCAATAATATTATAAATGCTAACATTTTGGGCCAACTAACCTGTCAGCACCGTCATTAACTGTTCCGTTAAGGACCAGACGAGATCCTGGAGCAAAGCCGTTTGTCAATAACCAACTGTTTCCCTGCCTCACATTAAGCTTCTGACAGTACAAACCATCCTTGTACTGAGCTGTCTGTCAACATATCATAGGTCAAAACATTACCAGGCAAGTGACTTTACCTACCTGTACATACACAACAAAATGTATAATACTAATAAATAGGTTAAATACCTTTTCACGTCATCAATCCTAGTAGTTTTTTCAGGATGACTATAGTTTTGAGGCTTGCAGCTCCATATAGAAATCATATGTCTTCATTAATTTGGCATTTTTGTAAAGCTCTTTTAACGTGCTACAACTTTGTTTTTAGGTTATTTCTGATATATTGTATCAATAAAACGTTATCGACAAAAATAACACAAAAATGTTTAAAAATATAGGTTTTTGCAAAATTACGAAAAAGGTACTAAACATACAACAAAAGTGTAAATGTAAGAAAGATAGCATGTAAGCTTATCTTTCAAACAAAAAAAGTTCATTCCGATCCGATACATGGTATGTAAAATATAGTTATTTTTAATATAGCCCTTTCCGCCAATTTAATGACGTCATAACCGGAAACTGCAGTGGGTGCAGACGTGACACCCGAGTTGAAAACACTTATTTAGACACATACATCAACATTGAATGGTAAAACTGTCTTTATAAGACTTGCGAACTGCCCTAGATGCCGGACTAATAGGAGTTTTTGCGCCAAAATTTGTGTTTTTATGAGATTTATCTAGTTTCTTAAAGTAATCTTTTGAGGAAAACATATCGAATTTGGTATTTTTGTAAAGATTTTTAAACGTTCTACAACTTTTTCCATTGGTGCTTTTTGATAAATTGTATCAATAAAACGTTACAAACAAAAATATTAAAAAATACAGGTTTTTGCAAAATTACGAAGAATGTACTAAACATACAACAAATGTGTAAATGTAAAACAGGTAGCATTTAAAATTATCTTTCAAACAAAAAAAGTTCATTCCGATCCGACAAATAGTTTGCGAAATATACGATTAAAAAAAATCAATGGCCGCCATTTTGATGACGTCATAGCTCGAAAACGTACCAGGTGCGAACTTGACACCCAAGTGGAAAACACTTCCTAAGACACCTATATTGAAATGCAAAAGCAAAATTCTCTATACACGACATGCACACAGAACCCTAGTCAGGTCCTGGACTATATGGGGCTGCAAGCCTCCAAACTATAGTCATCCTGAAAAAAACTACTAGAATGGTTAACATGAAAAGGTATTGAACCTATGTATTAGTATTCCATATCAAACCAGGAGGCAAAAACATGGATAAATACCCCCGCTGCAGCAAACCTGCAGACTAAGCGAATTTCAACTTGTCTGATTAACTAAAACTAGTGGTCGTCCAGTGGTCGAAAACTCAACCAAAAACATGTAATATACACGTATTGACTATTGGATACTAAAATAGATCTCTATGGACCAGATGTCGCAATTTTTTTATTAAGAAACGTGTGAGCCAATTACCAAATGCTTGAATTAAATTTATATTTTCTACCTTATTTTTTGTTGCTGACAAATATTATGGGTCATAACAGTTGCTATATCTCATAATAAGTCATTCCATAAGTTTGACTTGATTAAAAAAACATCGTGTATTCAACAGAAATTAGTCATTTAGTTCAGCGCAATCTGTTAGTGGCTCACATCAACTACGACGAACTTAATAAAAAAAAAACTGGTGACAACTTTAACAAGGGGATGGAGTGTAAAGGTTCAGGCTTCTCTATTTTCACCCCACGCTGTAAATAAAACATGTGATTGTAATTTCTTCCATTTGTTTTGATTTTCTGTTTATATTTTGTTGTTATTTCGTCACCAGCATAGCAACCCAAAAAGCCCATGTTAATTTTTTAAAATTTCAAATCCAATTTTTGTGCTTATATTTGAGCCTATTTTAATTTTTAAAGGGATTCTTCACTTCTACTGGAAAATGTCTTTTTAACGGTATGCGTAGAATTTCCCTGCAATGCACACGAGCTGAGAAAAAGGTTTTAAAGAAACATTCTTGCCTATTAATATACAGGGTTAGTAAAAAGTGTGGAGACCCCCTGTTATTTTTTTTACAGCCCATACTAGAAAAACCAAACTCGGCACACCTTTATGGTATGTTATGAAGTACTTTTTGGGCATAACCGCCACTTGGTGTACATCTCCAAAATGGGGGATTTTGGGGGAAACTCAAAAATTTCAAATACAAAGACCCATCGAGTGACCCCTCATTTTGAAAGTCCTGGTAAAAAAAACCCACAACGCAAACTATAGGTCTATATCTCAATTCAGTAAAAAATGGTAGCCAATTGAAATTATCAGAAGTTAAATTTAACTTACAGCTTTCCAAGTCTGGAGACCCCCTGTAAATTTTGTAATGGCTCACACTAGGAAAACTAAACTCTACACACCTTTTTGGCATGTTATGAAGTACTTTTTAAGCCTAATATCCACTTGGTTCCCAAACCCAAAATGGGGGATTTTGGTGGAAACTCAAAAATTTTAAAAGTTAAGCCCCACCGAGTGACCCCTCATTTTGAAGGACCTGGTAAAAGAAAACTAACAACACAAACTAGAGGTTTCTATCTCAATCCAGTAAAAAATGGAAGCTGATTGAAATCTTTAGAAATCAGAAATACTTGCAATTTTATATTCAATTGGCTGCCATATTTTACTGTGTTAAGATAGAAACCTCTAGTTTACGTTATTAGTTTTCTTTTATTATGACCTTCAAAATGAGGGGTCACTCAATGGGGCTTTCCATTTGAAATTTTTTAGTTTCCCCCAAAAATCCCCCATTTTGGGGATGTACACGAAGAGAGAATTTCAATTGGCTGTCATTTTTTACTGGATTGAGGTATAGACCTCTAATTTGCATTGTTGGTTTTCCTTTACAAAGACCTTCAAAATGAGGGGACACTCGATCAGTCTTTCCATTTGAAACTTTTGAGTTTCCCCCAAAATCCCCCATTTTGGGGATGTACACCAAGTGTCGGTTATGCCCAAAATGTACTTCATAACATGCTATAAAGGTGTGCCGAGTTTAGTTTTTCTAGTATGGGCCATTAAAAAATAACAGGGGGTCTCCACACTTTTTACTAACCCTGTATAGATATTTCCATAAATAAGACATATTTATTCCCAATTTAAATAACATTAGATTTAACGAGTGCTTAGGTTTGCTGCTACGGGGAAGGTAAACAGTGTTTTTACACCAAACGTCAATAGTATAGGATGAAATAAATATATTTGCCAAATTTTATCAACATATATCCATAAACAAGTAAACTACAACAGTTTTCATTTTCTCCATAAGAATAACATGGGAATTTTAAATTTGCACTTTTTTGAATTTTCTCCGTTACCATTAGGCATACAACAATGCTTCAACGTACTAAATTATTTCTTTTTTTAAGCCCTACAAAATGGTTGGGAAACAAATTCCAAAATTTTATGTTTTTAGGGTCAAAAATGGGAAAAATCCATTTTCCCCCTATAAAACCCCCCATAAACCTCCGTTCCCATGTTCCCATGGTTCGATCATGCTGGTTTGTGAACTTGTTTGAAACAAATTTAGGTTTACACGTTTATACCAAATTTCATCAAAATCAGATTACTTTTGTTCGAGTTATCGTGCTAATGGACACACACACACATATACATATATAAATATACAGTGTTTCAGAATTTGTGTCGGATATTTTAGGGTATTGTTCCTGGGTAAGAAACAAATCCAAATATCATATTAAAATTGACCGGAAGTCCTTAGTTACTCACACAGCCTCCATTTGGTTTTTTCGCTTATTAATTGTTTTCTAAAAAATGGTAACAGATACGAAATTGAAACTTTGTAAAAACATTTATGATAACTACACAAAAATACAAAAAAAATGAACATTTTAAAAATTCATACAACAAAATGGCAGCTATTTAAAATTTTGTTTCTTAAATTACTCAAAAAACCGTTGAGTTTACAAAAAAATTACAAATCGATTGACACCTTAATCTTTAAGATTGGATGAATATTAACTGAGATACTATGGCAGCTTTAGTAATACGTGCCCGCTGGAGGTTAGATGTAGTGCATGCCGTGGCATGCGGCCTTTAGTCTGCCACAACAATGCAACAGTCTGCGTCTGCTTTGAAAGTTATTTTTAAACTATTTTAGATTATTTCAAACAATAATAAAATGTTACATAACCCCAAAAGTGTCTTTTTCAATTATCCATCATTAGGATGGCTTAAAAATTGCACAGCTTTTTACTGTTTTTAAACTCACACTTAGGCTACGGCCACACGGGCGTTTTTTCACGCGGCAAAATTAGCTTATTTTCACGCTGCTTGAATCCCCGCTGTTGTATGCCACACGTGCATTTTTTTCACGCAGTTAAATTTAGCTTATTCTTACGATGGATGAAGTCCAGGAGCGTCAAAATGCAGTGGGAACCCGCAGTTGATTGACGGATTCACGTAATTATGTTGTATATCTTCCTCATGGCCGGAATAGTAACCTTGTTTCCGACTAGTGAACAAGAAATATGAATGGTATATTAATTTTGATACGAAAACAACACTAAAATCATTTTATGTTGTTAACTTTTCATTTAATTATATATATTTAGTTTAAAAAAATAAGTATAATATAAATATTTTATGACAAGATTTTCATCAGATCTTGAATATTCTACTACATAAATACCTCTTTAAATTTTTTAGTCCAACTAAATTCCTTTCCTTTTAGTAATAAATTATTAAGTGGTCCAGTAAGGTCAACCTATGTTTAAAATAAAACGTGTAGTCCTACTGTGTGATTGGCTAGACCCAAATATTTTACGCTATCCTGGAAAAAAAATTATGTACATTTATCTTTATTTTAACTTGCTAAGACGACTTGATCAAAGCTGCGTGTTGCTCCCGCTTGTGTGGCCAGGGACAGAGCGTGAAAACAAGCTTCAAAAATGCACCCCAGTCCATTCTTCTGCGGGCCCGCGGCGGGTGATTTTGCAGACGTGCCGCATCTGCGTGAAAATACACTTCGTGTGGCATACCTCATTACATTTAATGCTGCCCATATTTCTCGCGTTTGTTCACGCTGCGTTCTTGCGTGAAAAAAAGCCCGTGTGGCCGTAGCCTAAACACCCAAACTTATTAAATCAGCTGTGGTGAAAGTCAACATACTTGTTTACAAACTAATCAGCTGATTTTATTTTGTCTGAAGATGTTATCACTTACTTTTAAAGTAAGTGTAAAAAGTTAGAGGAACTGACTACATTGACTAAACAATAACATCTTCAGACAAAATACAATCAGCTGATTAGTTTGTAAACAAGTACAGTATGTTGACTTTAACCACAGCTGATTAAAAAAATTAGGGTGTTTAGTGTGAATTTAAAAAACAGTAAATAGGTGTGCAATTTTTAAGCCATCCTAATGATTGATAACTGATTTAAAAAAAGACACTTTTGGAGTTATGTAATATTTTATTATTGTTTGAAATCATCTAAAATCGCTAAAAAATAACTTTCAAAGTGGACGCAGACTGTTGCATTGTTGTGGCAGACTAAAGGCCGCATGCCACGGCATGCACTACATCTAACCTCCAGCGGTCACGTATTACTAAAGCTGCCATATCTCAATTAATATTCGTCCAATCTTAAAGATTAAGGTGTCAATCAATTTGTAATTAAATTATCTTAAAAAAGTTATCCTTGTAAATTTTTTGTAACTCAACGGTTTTTGAGTAATCTAAGAAACAAAACTTTAAATGGCCGCCATTTTGTTTTATGAATTTTAAAAATGTTCATAATTTTTTTGTAGCTTTGCCTAGTTGTCATAAATGTTTTTACAAAGTTTCTATTTCGTATCTCTTACTACTTTTAGAAAACAATTAATAAGCGAAAAAACAAAATGGCGGCTATGTGAGTAACTAAGGACTTCCGGTCAATTTAAATATGATCTTTGGATTTGTTTCTTACCCAGGAACAATACCCTAAAATATCCGACACAAATTCTGAAACACCCTATACATAAATTGTAAATCTTACTAATATTATAAATGTGAAAGTTTGTTTGTTTGAAGTTCAATCACGCATTAACTACTGGACAGATTAAAACTTAGGCCTACACAGCTTTAGGGTGGGCCTCTCTTTGAAGTAAAAACGTTTCTTCTCAACAGATATAAAAAAATATAAAAAAAATAAAACTGATTTAATCTGCATAACACTATTAAAATCGCAGAAGTGTGAACCACAAAAGATCCACCAATACGATTTTAATTAGGGGTCTACGGTGCACCGAAAAAGTCGGTACGGTACAAGCTAATTACTGTCATCGGTTCGGTACAGCATTTTACACGGTATAAATTCGGTTCGTTACAGCCGTATTATAATAATAAATTACTTTCAGTTTCAGTTTACTATCGTAGTCAACGACAGTTGGTTCCTAGCACATAAAAGTCTTATCAGATGTTTGTTTACGATCTTCATAATTTATTACTAGGGTGATGATGCAAAAAAAACCCCATTAGCAGTCCCAAATCCTTTAACATTTTATCACGACAATAATTGTTGTATTCAAGTACTTCCAAGAACTGTTGAGTTTTATCACTTTTATTTCTTTACGACTTTCTCCAATTCTATTTTATCATAAAAATAATAGTTTTCTGATGACTGTTAAATGTTATCTCTAACTCAGTCATATTCAATTTGCTGGTGGCCATTGCCTACTGCCATAAAACTGTTTATGGCTACATATTAAACATGTAGGCCTAACTAATCTACAATCTTATTTTATAAGTTAAAATATTTGTTATAGATATTTTATCTTTCTATTGACAACCACAAGCGTAGTTGTTGTTTGCATATTTTTTGTTTTCGTTATTCAAGCCTACTCGATCTCAAATTATGTCATTACATGTTCTGTATCTTGTCTTATATTGTTAGATGTGCCTGTTTAAGGCTTAAAATGTTTTTTAGTTTCCTGTATTTTTGTGTTGTGTTGAATGTACTTTATGCAATCTAAATCTTATGAACTAGATAGTGATTTTGCTACCCTCATTGTAACCTAATCAATTTATATATAGGCCCTCCTAAATAATTACGTCTAGGCCTGGGTCTTTTGATTCTTTGGAAGAGATTTAAAATATACTAAGAAAATTCTATTGAGTCTAAGATAAACTAATGATTGATATGATTGATATTGTGGATGTTAACTTTGTAAATGAAAAGACAATAATCTTACTCTGTGATAATCCAAATTTTAGTTTAAGAAAAAAAACTTTTCAAGAGTTGTATCCATCTTATAACTAGTTTTGAAGCTGATAAAAAAATATGCTCTTTGCCATTACTTCATCATAACCTCTAGTGAACAGCTGGCAACTACACTGTCATCGTACTGAATGCTTTTAGGCCTATGTTTTTAAAAGTTTTAAAAACAACTAGACATTGTGTTGGTTGGAAATAATTTACCAGTTGTGTGAAATTATCTTGTCAATAAATGTTTCAAACATGTTTGTTCCTAAAAACTCTTATCCTATTTTTAAAACCACTTTTTTCATGGCTATACAAAGTATCTCAGAGTAAAATAGGTAAAGCCTTTATCTTAACTGTGATTTTTCTTGACACAATCCTCGTAGTAGTAAAACGTATTGTTTTAATAATGTGTGGTACAGTAATTGTTGTTAGAAAACCATGAATGTAGGATACTATCCATTTTCATAGTTATGTCAATGTATTAAAGTTAAAAATAATGGTTTGAATACAGTTCTGAGCAGAAAACCGCAAAAATATGGGTAGCCGCGTACCGTACCGATTTTGTACCGAGAACCGAGGTACAAAATATTGTACCGTACCGAACCGTACCGACCTTAAATTTTCTGTACCGCAGACCCCTAATTTTAATACTATTTAAAGATTCTCCCAAAAGCATTCTTTATATTCATCAAAAAGAAGATAAACCAGTTAACATAGGAACAATAACTCCTATGACGGACGGTATAAGAAATATGTTATTCATTGAATGATCAACCATATATTGTAACTAACGCAATAGTCATTATTGTTTCTACACTTATTTATTAGGTACTCATTAAACAATGCTAAACTAAACATTTTAAATCTAAACAACATTTTTTTATTTAAATCAAACATTTTTTATAATTTCACTCTTTTTGTCACAGATAGAAGAATTGTCATAAGCCTTTAAAGCAACCGTCGATTTCAACGGGTTTCACCTAGTTTTTATTATTTAAATTTAAGAACAAATTACCATTTAAAATAAAAGTTGTTAAGCGCAGCAACGCGCGCCGGGTAACTGATAGTATGTAATAAATTTAAAAACTGATTTCGCTACAATAAGTACAATATTTTTTGTTCATTAGATAATAGATATACTATTTATTTATTTATTTCCCACGGTTAAACCAATTTTACAAATTTGTGTACATCAAGATGGTAGCCTAAGATAGTAATAACTAAATAGATTATTGACTTATACAAACAATTGATATAGATTCAGATCAGCAATAACAGTTACACATAGGTTTCATGGTTCAAGAATAACAATTTACAATTCTAAAATGCAAAGCAATACAACCATAACAATATAATATTCAATGCAGTAGCAACAAATATAAATATAATATTAGAAATAACATAACTGTATCAGCACTTGTATAACTTTGGTTGAGAGTCCCTTATTATTTACAAGTATTTACAAGTAATTTACAAGTTTAATAAGCAAAGCACTACAACAAAACATTAATAATTATTCAATACAAAAGCAACAGATAATAAAGAGAATACTCAAAGATAACAAAATTATTTACAGCATTATATTACATGATTAAAAATACAGGTAGCAGAACAGATGACAACAATAATAGAGTATTTATTAATCATTATAGAATATATTTATTAATCAACTATTAATCATTATAGAATATTCCATGCAATCAGGATGACAAAGTAACTCAACTATTGAAGAAAATTTGAGGTACATAATAACGATACCAGTTTCTAATTACTACTAGTTTTACAAGCAATAAAATATAATAAAATGTTTTATACCTGGAAAGTAACAGGATCAAAGCAAAAGACTTCTCCCAGCCGGGTGGTTGTCCACACAGAGCCCTTGCCTGGCTTTCCTTCCAGCCCCATCATCTGACAACAAACTGAACCAGCCACCTAGGCCTTAGTACTACAGCCAACCTGCAGGCTAAGCGAATTTCCATTTACCAGTAGTGTTGGATTTTAAATTAAATCTATTTTTGATATTAGGTACATTAAGTACCTAGGGTTGTTGCTACAGGGAGGGTAATAAAGTGTTTTTTTTTTTTTTTATATGAATAGCTTAGTATAAAGTAAATACATTTGCCAAGTTTGATAAAAATATATCCATAAACAAGCAAACTATAGTGTGATTGTTGATGGAAAGCGGCTGGCTGAAGGGTCGACTCTACTCACACACACGCAAGCCTCACACACACAGACGCAAGGGATAAGGATGGACCATTGACCTGCCGCGCAAGTCATCGCTGGCTCACGGAAATTAAACTATCAATTTTTTAATTTTACGTTTGTTATAAAATCTGGTAACGCTTTTGACTTCAGCTCAAAATGCTTAGTAAAATGATACCAAACAATATATATTTTGCTTACAAAGTGTAAAAGCTACGAATATTTTAACACATTTTTATTAGCTAGCTACTTGTCATAATCATTTCGTGTTTGGACTCATTTTTCATTGAATTAAACAACAAATTTATTAACACTAACCACTTTACTGTATATCTAACATCAAATGAATTGCAATTTTGAGGTATTATACATATTTCTACTTAGTGAATAGGGGATCGGGGCTTTCAGGCAATTAGGACGGTGGTGAGTGTGCGTGCGTGAGTCGGGTCCCTCGCAGGTAGGGCTGAGCTCCAGCCGCACTCCGGTAAAAATCAGACTATACAACAGTTAACTTATTCTCCATAAGAATAACAGTGAAGTTTTAAATTTACTATATTTTTCAATTTTCTCTGAAACCCACAACCACACAAAAACATTTCAATATACTACATTATTTGTTTTCTAAGCTCTTTGAATGGTGTTAAGAGAAATTGGGAAATGTTATGTTTTAAGGGTCAAAAACAAGAAAAACCCAATTTTCAACCCAAAAAACCCCCCATAACACTTTGATTCCATAGTCCGATCATGCTGATTTGCGAACTCATTTAAGTTTATCCTGCCCTACACCTTCAAGCCAAATTTCATCAAAATCGGATAAAAATTACCCAGGTTATCGTGTTCACGGACCATACTTGGGAATAACGAATAGAAGTTCTAACGAGTAGCGATATTCGTTAGTTTTTTTTGGCTAACTTCTACTTTATTCGTTAGTTTTTTAAAGTGCTGGAAACAACTTCTATTCAGTTAGATTTATAGGCGACTTGTGATATGATCATATTTTTTAAGGTTGTATACGAACCTTAGGGAGCAATTCTGTAGCCTGTGAAGTATTGTGATCTGTTCCTGTGTTAAACTGTATCCAAAAACAGGTAGGCTGTAATTTAAAGTAGGGAAAATCAGGGATTTGACCAACCTCAACTTGATGTTTGCTGGGAGCAATGTTCTAAACCTATTAAGCACTTTTCATTTTCCGACAACATGTTTGCTTATCTGTTTTACACGGCTAGAAAAAGTCAGTTGTGAGTCAATTGTCACACCAAGAATCTATATATTAATTTGAAACTGTTTTTCTTTGTTATAGCTATTTTGAGAGAACGGCTAGGCGTAGAAACTCGGTAGGGGTGTCTAAAGAAAGGTCTTGGTCTGTTGATGAGCCATCAAAAGAGAAACGTGGTAAATTCCCTAAGGGCTCTGCCCCAGTGGCCTTTAAAGTCCCATCCCATGTTATTCTTATGGAGGAAAACGGGGTTTTTGTCACAGCTAATTTGAGAGAACGGCTGGGTGTAGAAACTTGGTAGGGGTGTCTAAAGAAATGTATTGGTCTGTAGGTGAGCCCTTAAAAGAGAAACAAGGTAAATTTCCTTGGGACTCTGCCCCAGAGGCCTTTAAAGTTCACTCTGCAATTTTGTTTACACTACGACCATATGGATGATTTTACACTACTTTTAATGAACCAGCTGTTAATATTAAAATTGTACTCAAAGTTCTACTGAAACTGTCAAAATTTAATGTTTACATTATTATTTATGATTTTAAATTGATCCTCCACTGCATGGCAAGTTTTTTATAGTTTCAACAAAATGATAAATTTATGATACGTTTTAAATGTTTTGATCAAAAATATATGCTTTATTGCTCTTAGAAAATTTTAAATTATGAAATAAGTGTTACATATCAATTTCAAAGGAACATAATTATTTCTTATCGGGTTAGCTTATATATATTGTAAGGTTGGAACTTACCTTTCTTTTGCCTACTTTCAATTACCATTTATTTTTGAATTCAAGAAAGAACACCAGAAATTCATTAATTGGTATAAAAGTTTTTGACAATCGGGTTAAAAATTGTGTCATAGATGAGTACGTTGAGGATGAGAGCTGTGTTCAAGTTTTGGAATAGACTAACTACGGGAGTATGTTTCATCTATGGTTTTGGTGAAGTAGGTGAACCAATGTCAATTCAGGTATTTAAAAAGATGTGTACAGGGTTTTTACTTTGCTGTACACATGTAGCTAGGTCGAACAACGCATCTAAACCTCACTACATACAAAGCATTCGGAAACACAACAGTGTCATCACATTTCATCGCATTTGCATAATTTTTTACCAAGGCTGGACTAGGTTATGCATTTGGTTCCGCAAATGTTCAAGATTTGTGATCAAATTTCCTACAATTATGGTTCATTCCATCCACGAAATACATGCACAGCTTTATGTTATCGGTCTGGCCAAGGCGAAACTATCCCATAAGTAAATGAATTATAAAGTAAGAACAGGATGATTTAATACATGGGTCGATGTGGCAAGAGAAGGAATTAAAATTGCTTCGATCGAAGTAAGAATCTTACTGCTTTCTAGAGAATCAGATATTTTTATCAAATACAAAAAAAATGATTTAATATGCTGATAAAATTCTGTATTTTTATGACCAAAGATGAAGATTTACTTATTAATCCGGATACAATCTGAATGATTTTCCTAAAGCAGATTGAATTAGTTGTTAGTAATAAATATTGACTCTTTCCGTAACATGATAGACTAATTATATGAACTCATTCTCCCATATATAGTGAAAGTGGCTTTGACATGAAACAAACTAATGAACAAACAATTATAAGACTCCTAAAAAACCTTTTGGGCAACCTAAAGCCAATAAAAAGGTAGGAAATATTGTGTTAAACGAATTCACCAATCACGTTTTTTAGGGAACACAATCGTCATACTTATTATTATGCTTATCCTCCCTTCATTTAACTAAGATTTTAATGACTTCACTCTATCTATCGCAGTTAGCTGAATTTACATAAAACCTCAAGATTAACTGTCGATTTCGACGGGGTTCTACTAGTCTTAATGCTTTTGGGAATTGAAAGCTCTGAGTTATTAACTGTGACTTTGATGCTGTGTTTTTCCAGCTGCTCATAGATTGCTGCATTGGCAAAGTGCATAGTGGAACATTTTTCAGGGTTTAGCTTTAATCCATGATCCTTAGACCATTCACAAACTTTTGAAAGGTTCCACTCCTCATATGCTGTAATGCTTCCCCAACCAAAGTAGGCTGGTATGATAACAAGATTTGGCAGCCATCAGCATTAGAATACATAATCCCGAAATCCAATAGTGATTCAATACCTACTATATACCGATTGAACAAGATAGGACAAAGACAACTTCCCTGGGGAACACCGACTGTCTTTGCCAGTGACGACGAGAGCTGATTGCCCACTTTTGTGATCTGTGATCTGCCACTCAATTATGTGGCCATCCACTCTAGAGCCGTACAGTCAAATCTGAAATATTTTAACTTTGAAATCAACAAGCTATGGTTTACAGAATCAAACGCCTGTGTATACTCTAACGACGACAATACGCTGCACATCTTATTATTTTTGGCTTTGTAAATTTCATCAATCATATTAAGCAAAGCTGTGCATGTACTGTGTCCCCTTCTAAAACCAGATTGGTTATCTAAAATCTGCTCTGCATCAATAAAATGCGTTATCTGGTCCACAACAAGTCAGAGTAAATTTAGCACATCGTCTTCTTATTGCTTTCATGAATACAATATACAATAATTACATTCAAAAGCCAACATTCGCTTTAATCAGTTTCGTGGTTTATGTGGATGTCATACTAACTCACAAACCTCAACACTTTCCCAATAATATCCAAATTGCGTTAAGAATTATGTTCAAATCTGATTAAAATATATCTATATATTAATTTGAAACTGTTTTTCTTTGTGACAGCTGATTTGAGAGAACTGCTGGGCGTAGAAACTCGGTAGAGGTGTCTAAAGAAAGGGTTTGGTCTGTAGATGAGCCATCAAAAGAGAAACGTGGTAAATTCCCTTGGGGTTCTGCCCCAGTGGCCTTTAAATTCCCATCCCATGTTATTCTTATGGAGGAAAAACAGGTTTTTGCCATAGCTAATTTCAGAGAACGGCTGGGCGTAGAAACTTGGTAGGGGTCTCTAAAGAAAGGTCTTGGTCTGTAGATGAGCCATCAAAAGAGAAACGAGATAAATTCCCTTGGGGCTCTGCCCCAGAGGCCTTTAAAGTCCCCTCAACAGATCTGTTTACATTATGACCATATGTATAATTTTACACTACTTTTAATGAACCAGCTGTTAATTTTAAAATTGTATTTTAAAGGTTAAGTGTTATGAGCATTTACTGAAACTGTCAAAATTAAATGTTTACATTATTATTTATGATTTTAAAATTGATTCTTCACTACATGGCATGCTTTTTATAGTTTGAACAAAATGACAAATTTATGATATGTTTTAAATTTGTTGTTCAGAAATCTATGCTTTAATGCACTTAAAAAATTGTATATTATAAAATCAGTTGGACTTATCAATTTAAAAGGAATAGATTACCATCCCTTATAGTTCAAGCAAATATGTCCAAATTAGGAAAAATAGAGGAACAAATCTATGTATTCCCAATTTTTTCAAAAATGTGTCGGGGAGGGTCCCCTAATGAATATATGATAGGTGAGAATAAAATCACCCTGCCGCTCTCTGGTGGTGGGAGGTGTAAAGGCCCCAATTTGCGGTTTTATGCTTATAACCTGAAAACGGCGTGTCGTAGCTTAAATTGTTCTATGTAAAAGTTAAAGCTTATTAAATTTGCTACAACTTTGTTGATCGTATACATTATTAGGGAAAGACGCATAGTTTCTGAGATATCCGTGCTCAAAAAAAAAAAAAAAAAATGTTTGAAAAAAGATTTTCATCTCACATTTTTCGTTAAAATCTTATTTCTTTCTCCTTCCTTGTTATTTTTCAGAAATATTGACGGAAAGAAGGTTGTAGAGAATTAAATTTACTTCAATAATATTATACAAATATGTAAATAGATAAGATGTAGGTTTAAAGTTACAGCGTTTTTAATATTAAAAGAAAATCATGAGTTACACAAATAGTCGCAAAGTTTAGATTTTTTTAAATTGCACAATTTGTATGGTTTCTGATAATTTTTTAGGCCAAATAAAGTATATTTAAGGTAAAAATTGGTAATAGTTATGTAAATATCAATTTGACAAAATAAAAAGGTTATCTATTTATTATGATGATCCAAGTTAAAACAATTAAAACATACAAAATAAATTCATATTTAATTACAGAACGAATGTTGACTGAGCCTTTGTTCTTGCAAGAACAAAGGCTAAGGTAACATTAGTTCTATAATTGAATATTCTAGTTCTTGCCACTGAGAAATACATCACAAATTCATGTCATGATAAAGATTGATCTCATCTCATTCTTTTTCATTGTCTCCTTCCTCATCATCTTGATATTGTACAGAGCCTAGTCTTGTTTTTCTTATCAGAAAGAAAGTTCTCTTTCTTTATACAACTGCCCCAAGGAAAATTTTGTACTTGATTTTTGCAATTTTACTAAAGATTAGCAGATATGTAGTCTAACCAAAAATTTGATGATAGAGATGTCCTCGATAGTGATTATCAGTTCCAGATGACACTAGGTTCAGGGACAGAAGTTGGACCCTCTCGTCCAAAAGGAGCCAGACCATGGACATTATAGTATTAAATCTTTGTTTCGGTAACTGTTGGTATAAATAAAACTGTTGTGATTTGAATTTTGGTTCTAGTTTACAGAATCATTTTCATTATCCACATTTTCCCTCCTCCCCTTTTAAACAGTAAACAGGTTGCAAACCATATTTTCAGGTAACTATTAGACTAATGTTGATTCCCCTAACAGGAGAGGTTTACATTTATCATTGTACCATTTTATATCTTAAACTAGCTGTTTGCCCGTTCTACGTACAGGAATATTGTAGTAAGTTGAAACCTTATATTCAGAACAGCAGTTGGTTTGCATATTTAGTGGGCATTTTTCCAGATATGCTGGCAAAACTATTACTGTATAGGAATACAAATAAACCTTCGCAAATACAATATCTGACAGTTTCAAAGCCAAAACGAATGTTTCGCAATTAAATGTCACCCGATCGTGTTAGTCCATATTTTATATCTAATGATAATAGGAATTGCTTTATAGATCTATGAGGCATAGCCCTAAGGTAGGCCTGTAATTGAAAGTTACTTTTCGCACCGGTAAAAACTAGTTAAAATACTACCTCAACCTCACTACTGCACACTTTATTCGGGTTGAAATTTTTCATTAACAAAGGTTCTCTTGTCTTTTCCTCCACGAAACACTGAGAAATAAGGACATCTTGCGTTAACAACATACATACACACACAAATACGTAATTGAATTAGGGGATTTGCTACGCTTTAACCAAAGCAAAATACAAACAAAATAATTATTTGAAAGTTTTGATAGTGTCATCAAATGTTATGCTAATCATTTTTAGGCCTAATCAAACTGTAAAATTGGCGTAAATCCGTTGGCAAATATATAAATAAGTAAATAAATACACAGTCCACAAACAATTTATACGTTAACAACGCCAAGCTTTAAAAGTTCATGATGGTTTGGTAAAAAAATCTTTCACTAATGTTTTATCATTTTCATAGCATAAACCAACATTTTGGAGTCCAGACAGAAAACGCAAAAATTATACATTAAGACATCAATTAAATTTAATAAGAAATAAGGTGAAGCACTAACGATAACTATAGTTGTAAATAGTGATGTGTTTGTACGTAAAAATAATTCTTACTGCTACCACCGGCTCTAAGGAAAAGTAGCAGTACCAAAAACCAACGTTTACATTGAAGAATAGAACTATATAGTACTTATGACCAATTCAAACTGTCCTTCTAATCAAACTGTATAGGTGTTAATACGTTGCCAAATAAATAAATAAATAAATACAAAGGTTACAAAACATGTAACATGTAACGTTAACGACGTAAAGCTTTAAAACGCACTATGGTTTACTCAAAAAAACTTTTACTTGATGTGGCGCAGTACTGAAGTTAGTAATCTCCCTTGGTTTTTTAGTTTTCGAAAATCAAAGTTATTTCCAAAGTAATATCATTATTTGTAAGCAACTTTTAATGTTAAAGTATTAATGACAGTTTCAAGAAACCACCTTTATCCAAACAAAGGTTTCTTATTTAAAATATTAGGCCTACGTAATCTCTAAACGATAATCGGTACATATACCTATTTAGCAAACATTCGGAGGAAATGTGACAAAAAACGCACAAATCTGGGGTTTTGGACGTTTGTAGTTTTATTTCCTAAGTAGAAAAGGTACAGGTATCGTTGTCGAAATGTAAGTAAGTAGAAACCAAAAGTGACACATTGGAAAAGCGAGTTTAGCTACATCTGTAAGTTAAACCTCTGTTACGATCACAGTGAAAGCAAAAAGATCTTTCAAGATCACAGCAACATCCACGATCACCCACTGCAGTTGTGTTTTTTTTACTTTGCACTTTACACAACTGTCCTTGAAGCGCCGTCAATGAGTGGAAACCTTTTTTGTAAGCTATTGGTGACGATGATAAAAAAATGTAAGTTTCCCAGCACTAATACAACACTGATTCACCTTATTTTCCCCGGTTATTAAAACTCAAGAACAATCGTTGCACTTGCGATTAATTAAATCGGTTAATTAAGGCACAACGTTTTTAATCTCACTTGGTTTGGATGTGCTAACAAAACTTGATCGGAAATGGTTGCGGTATTTGTAAACAATTTTAAATGTAAACATATCAGTGACAGCTAGAAGGGAGAACTAATCCAAACAGCTGATCGTTATTTCATAAAATGTAATAGTAAACATTGGGAGAAAATTTGAAAAAAAATCAAACAAAATTGGGTTTTTGATGGTTCGTTATTTTGTTTTCAAAGAAGCGAGGCCATGTTTTTATAGCCAAAGACACTCTCGCCAATCCAGTAAATACATAAAAATGATTAGAACCTTGATCGGTACTCTAGTTTTCTAGGAGAAGGCCGCGTAAAATGACATTTTGGCGTCACAGACGGAGTCACAGAATGGACAGACAAACAGACATATAGACAGAAATTGAGATAAGACTCGTTTCAGCTTTCTTAGGCTATGAAACGTAAAAATAACCAAAAACTGCATGATTCTAAGCAATGTACAGACAAAACTGTAATTTTATTTATATAGATATACTTATGTTTGGCCTAAATAATTATAAGAAACCATACAAATCATGCAATGAAAAAAAAAAACAAGACTTGGTAATTATTTGTGTAAATCACGATTTTTTAAACACGCTGTAACTTTTACTTACATCTCATCTATATACATATTTGATTTGTATATATTATTGAAGTAAATTTAATTCTCTACAACCTTCTTTCCGTCAATATTTCTAAAAAATAACAAGGAAGGAGAAAAAATAAGATTTTAACAAAAAATGGGAGGTGAAAATCTTTTTTCGAACATGATATTTTTTTTGAGCGCGGATATCTCAGAAACTATGCGTCTTTCATGAATAATGTATACGATTTAAGTTGTAGAAAATTTAATAAGCTTTAACTTTTACATTGAACAATTTAAGCTACAACACGCCGTTTTCAAGTTATAAGCAAAAAACTGCAAATTGGGGCCTTTACACCTCCCACCACCAGAGAGCGGCAGGGTGAATTTATTCTCACCTATCATATATTCATAAGGGGTGTGGCAAAGCCATAACATTTCCCAAAAGACTGTTTGTAACATATGTAATTAATACCAGATGTTGTGAATATAAAAAGAAAACAATTGAGTGGTACTAGTTGAACAAATAGCAAGAAGATGATGTTAACTGAAACTTAAACTACTTTAATTGTCAAAAATAAAACTTATTTCACGCTTCCACATTTATATATTTACTTAATTTAGAACAAAACTTATAAATCCGCGACAATTGGTAGGAGAGCTGGAAAATGACCTCAAGACTACTAAAGAAGATTGATACCTTGAGCAAGAGATTGGGCAATACCATTACCGAGGCCAATTTACTTCTACAAGGGGAGGACTCTTCCAAACCTGACCTCCTAGGGACACTGACGACTTTAGACGGATATCGTAGGCGTCTGGAAGACTTACTTGAACAACTTGATCAGATCGAAATCGATGACTCAACGAATGGAGGGGCAAGTACGTCAGTGGGAGATCCATTTGAACTAGTTCTGAATTGCGAAGAAGTAGTTGCAAAACTACAGGTAAGAATAGATTCCTTCACACCTCATTATGCAGACAAACAATGTAACTCCCATGATCAAACTGTAGTTTCAGAACCTAAACGTTGTTTGGTCAAACTACATAAACTTGTCATCCCAACCTTTGATGGCGACGTCCTCAAATGGCAGGAGTTTTGGGATTCCTTTTCCTCCTCCATTCATAGCAATGATGCTCTTACTGTGATTGACAAATTTAACTATTTGAATTCATTACTTGAGGGGGAAGCTAAACGTTGTATATCCGGACTCCCACTAACATCATTAAACTATGATACAGCAATTTCTTTACTGAAGAGTAGGTTTGCTAACAAACCGATAATTGTAAACTCACACTACAAGTCACTAATAGAAATTCCTCCTGTTAAGTCTAATGACACAAAATTCTTGCGTCGTACCTTCGACATAATTGAAAAACATATGAGATGCTTACAAGCCTTAGGGGAGGATACAAATTCAAACTACTTCCTCACAAGTTACCTCTCAATGTTCTACTGAAGGTTGAAGAACTAAACTTAGGCGAAGAATTAAACGTTAATCGACTTTGTAATACAATTCAAAACATTCTAATCGTTAGAGAGAAATCAGAGATGCTGTTGGGAATCTCTACTAAGTCTAGGGATGTGACTGTGGAGCATATCATTCATAAACCTACCTCAACTGCCGAGACCCTGTTAACTGGTGATAGGTCCTGCAATCTAAGACGATGTATATTTTGTGAGAAAGACCATTGGAGTGATCAATGCACGGCATTCAGCACAGTAAGTGAGCGTAAGGACAAAATTAAGGGGTTATGTTTTATTTGTTTAAAAAGGGGACATAGCCTTAAAAATTGTAAAACTTTCAAGGCTTGTGTTTTTTGTAAGCAAAGCAAAAATCACCACAAGAGCCTTTGCCCTAAACAGTTTCCACCAGGTATCACCAAAGATGCTGTGAATTCCCCGACTGTTCCTACGGGACGAGAGTTACAAGTACCAAAACCAATTGGAGGCTCGTCACACTTGACCACAACTCAACTAAAATCAACTAAGTTATCGTCTCTTCTTGCAGTTAACGAACAGGTAATTTTACAAACTGCAATTGTAAATGTTACAAATGGAAATGAAGTTAACAAACTAACTCACACTGCTAGACTTTTATTTGATTCAGGTAGTCAAAGGTCATACATGTCAAAGACATTAGCTTCTAAGTTACAATTAAAATCCGAACAACATCAGATTTTCCCTCCAAGTGTCCATAGTTTAGGCCTTAATGTCCACCTATTTTTGGCGCATTTGCAAGGTTTTATTAAAACGGATCTGAGAAGCTTAAAACAATGTTAATTCTAATGTTCTATATACCATTTTGTTTGGAAAATCATGGGCTTCAATATTATATATAAAACATAAGGAACATTTTTTCAAAAAAAAAATTTTTTAGGTAAAAAAAATATAATTTCGAAAATTTTCAAAAAAAAAATAAGTTCGCGCCTAATGAAATTGTATAAATTATAGGCCTATAAATATTTGAAAATAGCCACTTTGTTCTAAATTTTATGAGGATTACAAATATATAATAATATAAGGAAGTATATTTGCAAATAAATAAGTTATGGGCAAAAAACTGATTTCAGTACATAGCGTTTAGCTAAGAATGCATAGCCTAACCATAGCTAGGAATCTGGCTGATAATTTACATCAATATCACTACCTACTTCTTCAGGATCATCAACCAGCACTTCAAAACCACTTAAATCTTCTTATAATGCACCACGTATATCACTACTTTTGATTTTTAACACTAAAACAATGATAAACGTAATAAAACACATCAGTCATCGGTCCGGGGGAACCTAGCTGTTTACAAATACACGCACGTCAGCTGTCTGCTACAATATTTTCAGAACTAAAATGAATAGCGCTTAGAGACAGACATCTGGAGACAGCTTAGAATGTAACGGAAAGAACGATACCTAACTCGATCCAGTTCAATCCGATTCAGTCAGTTATAGAGCCTTCGCCGTAAACGATGTCTGCTTGTCGAAAAATCGGCAAGTAACACTATACAAAGTGTGGTGCTTGCCGAATTTTCGTCAAGTAACACTGGGAGGGTTAAATGTGTTCACTTTCGGAAACAAAAGTTGTAAAACTCTTGAGACACCTGTTGTTTGTGTTGGTATATCGCTTTTAAATAAAGACACAATCAACGTACAAGCAAATGATAGATATTATTGATCAAATAAAATCAATATATTCGAACTTAACTTTGGCTCAAGGTCAACACCTGAACTCCGAAATTGACCTTCTTATTGGAAATGACTATTACTTGGACTTTATAAATGACGACAAAATTGAGGTAAGCAATGGACTTTTCCTCTTAAACACTGAATTAGGCTGGGTCATCAGCGGAAGGAGCTTAATAAACTCTATTGAAACTGACTCTTACTCAACTTCATTCTTAACTACGGTCCAGCCATCTAACTTGTTTGCTCCTAAAGCTTACTTTCATTCTGCAGATTCTCAACTTGTAGAACAACTTAACGTCAAAGACCTCTGGAGTCTTGAAACTTTAGGTATACATGATAATCCATTTGAAATTGATGATGATATTGCTCTAAAGCAGTTTAATAATACTATACAATTAGTCGAGAATAGGTATTCGGTTTCTTGGCCATGGAAAGAATACCCCCCAAACTTGCCGGATAATTATTTTCTCTCATTAACTCAATCTGAAATCAAGCAGAAACGTTGCCGGTCTTCACAATTCCCCAGTATTGGAGATATTGTCCTTATTCACGATAATTTACCCAGAGGATGTTGGAGACTTGGTCGAATTAATGAACTACACTCAAGCAGAGATGGAAATATCAGAAGCGTAACAGTCACTAAAAAGAAAATAATTCGACCTTTAAAATTACTCTACCCTCTTGAAATTAACCGTTATGAGACTAACCAGGTGTGTTGAAGAAATTTCTCAAGTGGCCGGAGTGTGGCAAAGCCATAACATTTCCCAAAAGACTGTTTTTAACATATGTAATTAATACCAGATGTGGTGTGAATATAAAAAGAAAACAATTGAGTGGTACTAGTTGAACAAATAGCAAGAAGATGATGTTAACTGAAACTTAAACTACTTTAATTGTAAAAAATAAAACTTATTTCACGCTTCCACATTTATATACTTACTTAATTTAGAACAAAACTTATAAATCCGCGACAAGGGGACCCTCCCCGACACATTTTTGAAAAAATTGCGAATACATAGATTTGTTCCTCTATTTTCCTAATTTGCTTGGGCTATTATCGGGTTAGCTTATATTTATTGTAGAGGTTTGAACTTGCCTTTTTTGGTCTACTTTCAATAATCATTTGTAGATGTATGTAATCATTTGTACATTGAGGATGTGAGCTGTGTTCCAAGTTTTGGAATAGACTAGGCACGGAGTAGGTTTTGTAACGAGTTATTTTTCCTAGGGGGGTATATTTTCGCTATTTGGCCGCGTACCGATTGTAGAGGTAAGCAAGCGGCTGCGGCGAACCTAGCTAGCGCAATTTGACCCGGCTTATCAATTCGGATAAGCCTGGGATATCCTGGAACTTCAGCACAGTCTAGGAAGGACATTCTAGTCGTGGATCCCGTGCAGTGAAGAGCGAGCGTGATTGTCGAGTGAGACGTGTAGTGCTTTGGTGACATCGGTGTGATATTGGTGCTCAAGGCGTGTTGGTGTCAAGTTGGGTAGTAAGTCAGTGACCCACTTGAGGTGAGTGGACGACTTGATATTATTAGTTTGATAATATTAATATCTGATTTATTTGCGAGGGTTAGAGTTGTAACCGTGCTGGTCAAAGCCTGACGGTAGTTAGGATTTATATTAGTCAGGAATAATATTAAAGTGTATTCTTGACGGTTCTGGGCAGGTGCTAGAGCGCAAGTAATATAATTTATTGACTGTAGTAGTTATTATTTTGCGTTGTACCAAGAGTTAGTTATATTACTAATAACTCTGAGGCCCGACAAACCTAGGCTGCACGATTTAGCGTGCGTAGTTGGAAACACGTGGCCAGTAGGCTAGTAGCTAATATTATTAGCCTATTAACAGAAGCCCAGCTAAGTAACATAAAGTTGGTAGTAGCAGTAGCAGTAGTAGGGTTGTTATTGTTTATTCATTTGATTATTTTAATTTAACCTGAACAGCTTGTTTGTTAGTCCAACACGTTATCTCGGTAGCTTGGGTAGCGGAGTACCGGCTATCAGATAATATATTTATCTAGTGTTTGGAACGTATTTAATATTTATTTATCTGCTACTAAGTAGCTCAATATTTTAATAGTGCAATTGCCATTTAATTTTGCTTGTTTGGCTTGGTATTTATTGAGACCAGCTACTAGTGGTGTAGTCACTCTACCTATAGTGTACTTGTATATTATTATGTGGTACGATTATTGAGTGAACTGTTTGATTCTTAGCTTGGGCATTATAGTTGTGTATTGGATTATAGTGGCCTAGTAGACCCCGCCTGGTGATAACTCGCGTTGTGGTTTTTATTGGCAAGTCGTCGTGTAACTCACCGTGTTTTAGGCACTCTGGGCTTAACTATTGGATAGTTGGGACGAAGCCCGAGTTGCGTAGTCAGCAACGACCCCCTAGGAGTGTGGAGAATCGGCGTAGGCCTGGTAGTGATTATTGCACGTTTGTTGTGGTGACTTGTTTTTGACTTGTTCACAGTGCCCGTGTATGAGCCAGTCCTATACCGGTTAGACCCGGCTTTTGGCCTAGTGGTTTCCCTGACCTTATCGCAGACCCTGGAACTTTACCCAGCCATTGTAGGCTGAGCTATCCCCGGCAAACGGTTGCGACGACTGCACTTATTTGTAATATTTTTCCAGTGCAGAGAAAATCTCGTCGCAAGATGGCGCCCGAACAGGGACTGAGGTTAGCAGTGGTGCTGAGTTGCTGACGTAACGGCGCCCGAACAAAATAATTTTATTTATGCAGATTTGCTGCGGACTTGTGCAGATTGGCCGCGGACCTGAGCTGTTGAGCAGAGTTTTAGGCAGACCTGCTGTGATTTTATAGTCGGTTGGGTAGGCCTAACCTGTTTTCTGTTACAGCGTGGTGTGTTGTGAACCCTAATTTATTTAGTGGTTGTATACATAAATATTAGTTAGTAATTTTAATTTTGCTAATTAATTGAGCTTTATCATTGAATATTATTTGAGTGAGAACCCTTATCGTGTATTTGTGGTTTGACTTTCACACCTATTATTGGTTTGATTTATTATAACGGTGTTAAATATATTTTAATTGGTTTCGCTCTTATTTTTGCGGATTAGTCGTGGAATTTGGATTTTAAATATGGTTGTGACTACGAGTACGACGTCTGTGCTAGGCGGTACGCCTATCACGTCTGCTATTGTTACAACTAGTTCTGGGGTTAGCTCCGAACTGTCGGTGATGACGACGTCGTCATTGTGGCCTGCGTCTTCGCCTGTTTGGCCGACTATTTCATCGGTCGTGGGTACGACGGTGACAACGTCTCTGACCTATTCCGCGCCAGCGACTATGTCCTTGGGGTCGCAGCCCCGGGGCGGTAGCGTGGGTTGGATATATGACCTCTCGAAAGGGGAGCTCATGAGGACGATGGACCAGTATGGTTTGGTGACCACTGGGACTTCTGCTGAATTACGGCAGAGATTCTCGTCGTTTTGGAAGCAGCGGAATGCCCGTCGGTACAGCGATGATAGGCTGTGTACGGCTGGGGCTGCTGCACCGACATTTTTACCGCCGGCTACTACAACTGTGGAGCTTCCTGACCCCCCGAGAACCGTACCTCAGGTACTGGGTAGTATTGCATCGGGCCAAATAGAAATAGTGGGACTTGGCAGGGAGTTAGAGGCCATTAAAGAGATCCTTGGGTTGTCTTCGGAGACCGATACCCGGACTCTTAGAGAACATCTGGCATTGGTGGTGCGACAGGCGAGAGGCTCGCCGAGTAATGAGGTCGGCTATGGGTTCAAAAGACCCGCCAACCCTGCGTCCCCTGTTGTGGCTGCTCCCATGCCTACCTTTGGGTTACCCAGTAGACCCAGGGATGGCAGCGACCTAACGATCATTCGGAGAGACCAGTCCGTCCTTCTAGCTTGGAGCTGCCACGAGGCTCGGGTATACTCTCGAATGAGGCCAGCAGGGTGGAGCCAAAGGATTGCTCCAAAATATGCAACACGGTACGGAAGTGGGGGTTAAGGTTTGATGGCCGACGAGACCCTGTGTCGTTCCTGGAGCGCCTTGAAGAGCTGATGGTCTCGTACTCTATAACATCAGAGGACCTGCTCAGAGCGCTGCCGGAGCTGTTGCAAGGCTCAGCGCTTCTATGGTACAGGAATTGCAAGGAGCTCCTGTATTCCTTTGAAGCTTTCCGGCGTCAGTTTGAAATCCAGTTCTTCCCACCAGGATATTGGAGGAACTTGGATGAGGAGATCCGGAAAAGGACACAGGGTGAAGGCGAGCACTTCCGGGACTACGTTGTTGCCATAAGTACCTTGCTTAGGCGTAGCGGTACGTTTTCAGAGCAAGATAGATTGGACTTGATCTACAACAACCTGCGACCTGAGTACAAACTCATGGTGCGACGGCGGGACTTCCGCAATCTGGCCGAGATGGTTGAGTTGGCCGAAGACTACGAGGCCTATCTGCGAGAGAAGGCGGCCTTTAGACCTCCTCCTTCTCCGAACGTAGCGCTGGTTTTGGAAACCGCCTACACACCCAAAAAGAAGGTGGAGAAGCGCGCCGAAACTGCCGCCGTCGAGAAGCGGAGTTTCGAGAGACCATCTCCGGAAGCCGAGTCGCGTGGGCGGGTAGCTTTGAAGTCGGATCGGGTCCACGGTCAACGGCCCGTGATAGCAGCTAGAGCGCCTGAGGGTCCAAAGGGGAAGGTGAAATGTTTTAGGTGCCAGGAGATTGGTCACTATGCCCGAGAATGTGGTAAACCAAGGACCGTCTCCTGTTATGGGTGTGGCAAACCTGGTTTGACGGTGAGTCAGTGTGGATGTCGGGCGGGAAACGGCAGGCCAGCTCAGACATCAGGAGGTCAACTGGGCAAGGCCACCCAAAACGAACGACCTCAGAAGAGTGGTCCGAGTGGCTCGGAAAACTAAACAGCCTGGTTGGTGGAGTAGACGAGGACCGGCTAACTTTGGAATCTAGGCCCTTTGTTGAAGTTGTGCTGATGGGCAGCGTTTTCGTGGCGTTACTGGACACTGGGTCCGTCGTCAACTTGGTTGGGCGAGGAGTCGCCGAACATCTTCAACGCCAGGGGATAGAGCCATGTAAGAAGGCCACTCCTCTAAGGATGGCAGATGGGACACGGTCGAGGGCCGAGTATTCGTTTCGGCTAGCAGGAGAAGCTGCGGGAAGACGGTGGATGGGAGATGCCTTGTACGTTCCCACTCTCACCATAGACATAATTCTGGGTATGGGTGTCATCCGAGACCTCGGATTGGTGACATGTGGGACAGAGATAGTAATAATGGGCGTGGGTGATGACTGTTCTGGCCAAGGAGGCCGCATAGACAGTGTCAAAATTGGTGACGCAGACCCCGAAGGCCCTTGCAATGGAAATCCCCGTCTGGTTCCTGATGCCAATTCATTCAGCACCATGTTGGCTGGTAGTGGCGAGTAGACGAGTTTTTCTTTGTTTGAGTTTGAGACCTGTGGTGTAGGATTCACCATTGGGTTAGGGGCTGGAGTATTTTGTTTTGGCCAGAGTTCAAAGATTTTTTTTCTTTTTGGCCGTTTTCTTTTTTTTCATCCCGATGTAAGTGGGGGATGTAACGAGTTATTTTTCCTAGGGGGGTATATTTTCGCTATTTGGCCGCGTACCGATTGTAGAGGTAAGCAAGCGGCTGCGGCGAACCTAGCTAGCGCCCTTTGACCCGGCTTATCAGTTCGGATAAGCCTGGGATATCCTGGAACTTCAGCACAGTCTAGGAAGGACATTCTAGTCGTGGATCCCGTGCAGTGAAGAGCGAGCGTAATTGTTAGTGAGACGTGTAGTGCTTTGGTGACATCGGTGTGATATTGGTGCTCAAGGCGTGTTGGTGTCAAGTTGGGTAGTAAGTCAGTGACCCACTTGAGGTGAGTGGACGACTTGATATTATTAGTTTGATAATATTAATATCTGATTTATTTGCGAGGGTTAGAGTTGTAACCGTGCTGGTCAAAGCCTGACGGTAGTTAGGATTTATATTAGTCAGGAATAATATTAAAGTGTATTCTTGACGGTTCTGGGCAGGTGCTAGAGCGCAAGTAATATAATTTATTGACTGTAGTAGTTATTATTTTGCGTTGTACCAAGAGTTAGTTATATTACTAATAACTCTGAGGCCCGACAAACCTAGGCTGCACGATTTAGCGTGCGTAGTTGGAAACACGTGGCCAGTAGGCTAGTAGCTAATATTATTAGCCTATTAACAGAAGCCCAGCTAAGTAACATAAAGTTGGTAGTAGCAGTAGCAGTAGTAGGGTTGTTATTGTTTATTCATTTGATTATTTTAATTTAACCTGAACAGCTTGTTTGTTAGTCCAACACGTTATCTTGGTAGCTTGGGTAGCGGAGTACCGGCTATCAGATAATATATTTATCTAGTGTTTGGAACGTATTTAATATTTATTTATCTGCTACTAAGTAGCTCAATATTTTAATAGTGCAATTGCCATTTAATTTTGCTTGTTTGGCTTGGTATTTATTGAGACCAGCTACTAGTGGTGTAGTCACTCTACCTATAGTGTACTTGTATATTATTATGTGGTACGATTATTGAGTGAACTGTTTGATTCTTAGCTTGGGCATTAGAGTTGTGTATTGGATTATAGTGGCCTAGTAGACCCCGCCTGGTGATAACTCGCGTTGTGGTTTTTATTGGCAAGTCGTCGTGTAACTCCCTCACTACATAAAAAACATTCGGAAATACAACAGTGCCATCACATCTCATCTCATTTGCATAATTTGTTGCCAACCAAGGATGTCTTGTTGTTTGCAACCAAGGTTATGGATTTGGTTCAGCAAATGTTCAAGGTTTGTGTCCAAATTCACTAAAATTATGGTCCATCCCATCCACAAAATACATGCACAACTTACGACCTAGGCAAAACTACGCCAGAAGTTAATCAATTAGCAAATAAGTACATGATGATTAAATACATTGGTCAATACGATGTGGCAAGATAAGGAATCAAAATTGCTTGGATTGAAGTAAGAATGTTTCTGCCTTCTGGAGAATCAGATATTTTATCAAATGCAAAAAAACTGATTAATATGCTGAAAAAATGTTGTATTTTTATGACCAAAGAAGTGTGATTCACTTATGCAATCCAAATACGGTCTGAATGATTTTCCTACAGCAGATGTAACCAGTTATTAGTAATATTGACTCTTTCCGTAAGATGACAGACCAATTATATGATAATAATATAATGTTACCTTCTAACGTTCCAAAATGGTGTAGTCATACGACGCGTTTCGTCAACACAGTGACATCATCAGGTGATCCGCTATCGCTTCGTCTTGAACATTAACACAAAACAGTCATAACACATATCACGAACACATAATTGCTACATTTAAGGACCGATCGGTATTGTCGTAGCTGTGGCCACAACTCGCGTACGCACATGATTAATTCTGGGCGACAACGTTTGGTTAGGTTATGACAGTTAAATTAATTTAAATTCAATCTACAAACGATACATTTTGACAGCGACAGTGATAGAGCTAACAATTTATCACGAACAGTTCGGCTATGCATGGTATGATGCGTTCTGCACGGCGCGGTGGTGGGCGGTGGCGGTCTGACGGTAAGGTCTCGTGTTCTTTATTACCATGGATGCCATCAATCAATATTTAGTATTTACTTTTATATCTCTCACTTCCGATTTTTGAAAGCCCACGGGGCAGAGTCCTTGGTCAATATCGAAGCGGGAATAGTTCTATATGTATCCTCAGAGCTGTAGCTTCATTTGTGTGCAATTTGAGCCCAGTAGGTGCAGTAGTTTTTGAGATTAGCTCATACAAACACACGGAGACTTCTTTTTATAATAGTATAATAGTATAGATTGTAACACTGTAGGCTTACCGGAAGTTAGATTAGCGAGCCAATCATTTAGATCTGTGTCTCCAGAGAATTGCAGCTTGAGTGGTGCTGTCCAGGTGGCAGCACTGCGGAGTGTGTGTACAGCCACACGTGAACACCCAGGCTCACTGCAGTTGGCAACACATACCACCTCCCCCAGTGACAACTGTGTCTGTATCAAACATAGCTATTAACATAAACCCTGTTCATCTCCAGAGAAATGTAGCTTGAGTAGTGTTGTCTGGGTGGCAGCACTGCGGAGTGTGTGTACAGCCACACGTGAACACCCAGGCTCACTGCAGTTGGCAACACATACCACCTCCCCCAGTGACAACTGTGTCTGTATCAAACATAGCTATTAACATAAACCCTGTTCATCTCCAGAGAAATGTAGCTTGAGTAGTGTTGTCTGGGTGGCAGCACTGCGGAGTGTGTGTACAGCCACACGTGAACACCCAGGCTCACTGCAGTTGGCAACACATACCACCTCCCCCAGTGACAACTGTGTCTGTATCAAACATAGCTATTAACATAAACCCTGTTCATCTCCAGAGAAATGTAGCTTGAGTAGTGTTGTCTGGGTGGCAGCACTGCGGAGTGTGTGTACAGCCACACGTGAACACCCAGGCTCACTGCAGTTGGCAACACAAACCACCTCCCCCAGTGACAACTGTGTCTGTATCAAACATAGCTATTAACATAAATAAACCCTGTTCATCTCCAGAGAATTGCAGCTTGAGTAGTGTTGTCTGGGTGGCAGCACTGCGGAGTGTGTGTACAGCCACACGTGAACACCCAGGCTCACTGCAGTTGGCAACACATACCACCTCCCCCAGTGACAACTGTGTCTGTATCAAACATAGCTATTAACATAAACCCTGTTCATCTCCAGAGAAATGTAGCTTGAGTAGTGTTGTCTGGGTGGCAGCACTGCGGAGTGTGTGTACAGCCACACGTGAACACCCAGGCTCACTGCAGTTGGCAACACATACCACCTCCCCCAGTGACAACTGTGTCTGTATCAAACATAGCTATTAACATAAACCCTGTTCATCTCCAGAGAAATGTAGCTTGAGTAGTGTTGTCTGGGTGGCAGCACTGCGGAGTGTGTGTACAGCCACACATGAACACCCAGGCTCACTGCAGTTGGCAACACATACCACCTCCCCCAGTGACAACTGTGTCTGTATCAAACATAGCTATTAACATAAACCCTGTTCATCTCCAGAGAAATGTAGCTTGAGTAGTGTTGTCTGGGTGGCAGCACTGCGGAGTGTGTGTACAGCCACACATGAACACCCAGGCTCACTGCAGTTGGCATTACAAACCACCTCCCTCAGTGACAACTGTGTCTGTATCAAACATAGCTATTAACATAAACCCTGTTCATCTCCAGAGAAATGTAGCTTGAGTGGTGCTGTCCGGGTGGCAGCACTGCGGAGTGTGTGTACAGCCACACGTGAACACCCAGGCTCACTGCAGTTGGCATTACAAACCACCTCCCTCAGTGACAACTGTGTCTGTATCAAACATAGCTATTAACATAAACCCTGTTCATCTCCAGAGAAATGTAGCTTGAGTGGTGCTGTCCGGGTGGCAGCACTGCGGAGTGTGTGTACAGCCACACGTGAACACCCAGGCTCACTGCAGTTGGCATTACAAACCACCTACCTCAGTGACAACTGTGTCTGTATCAAACATAGCTATTAACATAAACCCTGTTCATCTCCAGAGAAATGTAGCTTGAGTAGTGTTGTCTGGGTGGCAGCACTGTGCAGTGTGTGTACAGCCACACATGAACACCCAGGCTCACTGCAGTTGGCAACACATACCACCTCCCCCAGTGACAACTTTTTCTGTATCAAACATAGCTATTAACATAAACCCTGTTCATCTCCAGAGAAATGTAGCTTGAGTAGTGTTGTCTGGGTGGCAGCACTGTGCAGTGTGTGTACAGCCACACATGAACACCCAGGCTCACTGCAGTTGGCAACATAACCACCTCCCCCAGTGACAACTTTTTCTGTATCAAACATAGCTATTAACATAAACCCTGTTCATCTCCAGAGAAATGTAGCTTGAGTAGTGTTGTCCAGGTGGCAGCACTGCGGAGTGTGTGTACAGCCACACGTGAACACCCAGGCTCACTGCAGTTGGCATTACAAACCACCTCCCTCAGTGACAACTGTGTCTGTATCAAACATAGCTATTAACATAAACCCTGTTCATCTCCAGAGAAATGTAGCTTGAGTAGTGTTGTCTGGGTGGCAGCACTGCGGAGTGTGTGTACAGCCACACATGAACACCCAGGCTCACTGCAGTTGGCAACACATACCACCTCCCCCAGTGACAACTTTTTCTGTATCAAACATAGCTATTAACATAAACCCTGTTCATCTCCAGAGAAATGTAGCTTGAGTAGTGTTGTCTGGGTGGCAGCACTGCGGAGTGTGTGTACAGCCACACGTGAACACCCAGGCTCACTGCAGTTGGCATTACAAACCACCTCCCTCAGTGACAACTGTGTCTGTATCAAACATAGCTATTAACATAAACCCTGTTCATCTCCAGAGAAATGTAGCTTGAGTAGTGTTGTCTGGGTGGCAGCACTGCGGAGTGTGTGTACAGCCACACGTGAACACCCAGGCTCACTGCAGTTGGCAACACATACCACCTCCCCCAGTGACAACTGTGTCTGTATCAAACATAGCTATTAACATAAACCCTGGCCATCTCCAGAGAAATGTAGCTTGAGTAGTGTTGTCTGGGTGGCAGCACTGTGCAGTGTGTGTACAGCCACACGTGAACACCCAGGCTCACTGCAGTTGGCAACACATACCACCTCCCTCAGTGACAACTGTGTCTGTATCAAACATAGCTATTAACATAAACCCTGTTCATCTCCAGAGAAATGTAGCTTGAGTAGTGTTGTCTGGGTGGCAGCACTGTGCAGTGTGTGTACAGCCACACATGAACACCCAGGCTCACTGCAGTTGGCAACACATACCACCTCCCTCAGTGACAACTGTGTCTGTATCAAACATAGCTATTAACATAAACCCTGTTCATCTCCAGAGAAATGTAGCTTGAGTAGTGTTGTCTGGGTGGCAGCACTGCGGAGTGTGTGTACAGCCACACGTGAACACCCAGGCTCACTGCAGTTGGCATTACAAACCACCTCCCTCAGTGACAACTGTGTCTGTATCAAACATAGCTATTAACATAAACCCTGTTCATCTCCAGAGAAATGTAGCTTGAGTAGTGTTGTCTGGGTGGCAGCACTGCGGAGTGTGTGTACAGCCACACATGAACACCCAGGCTCACTGCAGTTGGCAACACATACCACCTCCCCCAGTGACAACTTTTTCTGTATCAAACATAGCTATTAACATAAACCCTGTTCATCTCCAGAGAAATGTAGCTTGAGTAGTGTTGTCTGGGTGGCAGCACTGCGGAGTGTGTGTACAGCCACACGTGAACACCCAGGCTCACTGCAGTTGGCATTACAAACCACCTCCCTCAGTGACAACTGTGTCTGTATCAAACATAGCTATTAACATAAACCCTGTTCATCTCCAGAGAAATGTAGCTTGAGTAGTGTTGTCTGGGTGGCAGCACTGCGGAGTGTGTGTACAGCCACACGTGAACACCCAGGCTCACTGCAGTTGGCAACACATACCACCTCCCCCAGTGACAACTGTGTCTGTATCAAACATAGCTATTAACATAAACCCTGGCCATCTCCAGAGAAATGTAGCTTGAGTAGTGTTGTCTGGGTGGCAGCACTGTGCAGTGTGTGTACAGCCACACGTGAACACCCAGGCTCACTGCAGTTGGCAACACATACCACCTCCCTCAGTGACAACTGTGTCTGTATCAAACATAGCTATTAACATAAACCCTGTTCATCTCCAGAGAAATGTAGCTTGAGTAGTGTTGTCTGGGTGGCAGCACTGTGCAGTGTGTGTACAGCCACACATGAACACCCAGGCTCACTGCAGTTGGCAACACATACCACCTCCCTCAGTGACAACTGTGTCTGTATCAAACATAGCTATTAACATAAACCCTGTTCATCTCCAGAGAAATGTAGCTTGAGTAGTGTTGTCTGGGTGGCAGCACTGCGGAGTGTGTGTACAGCCACACGTGAACACCCAGGCTCACTGCAGTTGGCATTACAAACCACCTCCCTCAGTGACAACTGTGTCTGTATCAAACATAGCTATTAACATTAACCCTGGCCATCTCCAGAGAATTGCAACTTGAGTAGTGTTGTCCGGGTGGCAGCACTGTGCCATGATGTAAAATTCCCGGGTATTTAAAATCGAGGAAATATTCCCAAATTTCCAAAATACCCGGGAATTTATAATTAAATAGCAAGGTAGGTTTAAAAACTGTTACTTAATAGGTAAAATCTGTAATGATATGGTTAAATCAATCACAAAAACTGAAATATATAGTCAGCTAGACTTTCTCTTACTTTTAAGACGTCCAAATTCATCTGCTCTAAGCACAATCACAAACATAACCAATGGTGTCAAGTCAAGTAGCACGATAGGGTCAAGCAAATTGCCTTCCATTTTAGGGTCCAGCACCAATGCTACGAGATGGATCGGTCCAATGGCAAATAATTAAAATTTAAAAAATTAAGTTAGTATTATATTTAGATTTAATTCCCCTTTTGTTGGTTGAAAATTTAATGAACTAGTTCTAGTATGGCAAGGTTGAAAGTTCTAATACTTTAATAATGCCAAATTGTAAAGCTGGAAAACATAAAGAAACAGCGAATTTTTAATATGTTAGGTCAAAGGATGTTTAAACATGAGTTCTAACAAAAGTGCTTCACATATATTAAAAACCTCAAGTTTTTGATGATAGTTTAAGAATTAAAATCCATACAGTTTCATAAATTCTAACCTTTTTTATACAGGGAACTAAGGCATGGATTGACAACTCTTAGATTAAAAAATACTAGGGTTGCTTTCAGAGAGGTGAAAGCCAGTTGAGCGGAACAAACGTGATTTGATATTTGTATAAGTAACTAAATGTAAAAAAGTCAATAGATATACTAATGCTTGTTTTATTGATACAAATTATAATAATTCAAATTTGTTTTAACTACATCTTGTTATTCAGATACCTCGCCAGAAGTGAATATGGTAGGTTTTGACCAGAAAAATATTACAGTAGTTGGAATCTGATATGAACATCCATAAAGGGCATTCAAGTATAAAAAAGAAAGGAAATTTAACATTCAAATTCAACTGTAGCCTAGAACAAAAACATTGGACTTCATTTTTCACCCTTACAATCAGTTAAAGTATTTAAGTAAAGTAAACGAGTATTAAAGTATAATATCAGGAGGGGAAATTTGACATTTAAATTCAACTGTGCCACATAACATTCGTCTTCATTTCAACCATTGCAATCAGTTAAACTCAGCTTTCTTTGCTGGAAATAGTTTATGATTGTTAATACCAAGTATTCTTGATGGAGGATATGATTGTAATGTAACTGGAATGTAGGTCTTCTACCATTATTGGGACGATTTAAGGTCCAAATCCAAATGCTCTTTTCTTTTGGTCTGTATGTAGTAATGTAGTAATTTGCTAGTATCATTGACTTTATATAAAGTCAATGCTAGAATACTGTAGATGGTTTGTTAAGACCATAATGCAAGCATTTTTGAAATCGTTTCCCTGTTTATCCAATATTCCAAAAAATAAAAAAAATAATATGGTGCAACAGAAATAAATAAACCGATCACCTACCTATAACCTACACTTTACCTTCCTAATCTAACGTTACTTCAAAACACTTAATGTAGTCACGAATACTCATAAACCCCGACCTACCTCCCCACATGCCTAAATTAGATCAGGGTTCAATCTGCGTTTTATTAATAAGTGTAATAACTTACTGTATCGTCGATGTAATTCAACATAATATAACCTGTAAGGTATTATCGGATTAAATATCGATTTCGATGCGGTTCGATATATCGCTTATTAAATCCTTATTTCTAACATTGACTGTTTCTAATCAGCTGGCAACACAAATAGGTGCCCAAGAGTAAGTCGAGTAGTCACTGCAATATGCTCCGCGCATTGAGAAAGTAGTTCCGTCTATTTTCGCAATTTGTAGTGAAGTCCGCGCCTTAAAAAATGTTTTAACGGTATTTTCTTGTTTATTAAGATCATAGGAATGATTTTAAAACGTTTAAAAGAAAAGTCTAGAAAGTTCAGAAATACCTTATGATTCTCTTGTTTACATTTTTCTTGTAAACAAAAAACTGTCATATGGCTACTTTAGTCCCATAAGCCTAATGTTAAAAATTGGAAATTTTAAGTTCGTTTTAAATTGCATTAGCATTATCTAATTGAAATTTGTTTGTTTAAAACCATCTCACTATTAGTCTAAGTAATTTTGTTAAGTTTGGCTGAAATGCGTTCAGCCGTTATTGAGTGATGTTTCTCTATTTGTTGCATTGAAGTTGATCCCAAAGAGCTTCGCTCGCTTCGCTCGCTCCGCTCAATGAATTTACTTAGGTAACAAAGTTTTAAGGTTCTTTAACTGTCAATATGTGTTAAAATGTTAAAAAATTTAAAATTTTCATAAATTTCCAATAGTTGGGATCTTTCTAGTCACGGCCCACGGGCCAAAGAAATATTCCTATTTTGATAAGTTCGAAAATGGATAGTATTCTAAATTCATGGTTTTCTAACAACAAGTTTTTTTCGAAGTCGTCCGGTTGTATCATATTTTAAGAGACCCCATGCAGAAATGGGGTCACTTACCAGACAAAGAAAACATCTTGTGCGCGTGTGGTGCTGTTCAGGATCCTGGCCATCTGCTGATCTGCCCACGCCTAAACCAGTCTTGTACATTAGATGATCTTTTACATGCGAATGACATGCAAAAGAATAGTGCATAGTAAATTCTCAGTTTTTTTGGAAGAGAAAGTCTTTTCGGATTTTCAATCTGGGTTTCGCGCGAAATATAGCACTACCACTGCTTTGTTGAAAATTACTGATGACATCCGCCGTGCAATGGATAACAGACAGGCCACTATTTTAACCCTCTTTGACTTTTCAAAGGCGTTTGACTGCGTATACCATCCTCTTTTACTCCTGAAACTGCGCTTGGCTGGTTTCTCTGATAACTGTGTTGACTGGATTGAGTCCTATTTATCTGATCGTCAGCAGTGTGTCAAAGCTGGTGACAAATGTTATACTTGGGAGCAGATTACTAGAGGTGTTCCTCAAGGATCTGTTCTTGGCCCACTACTGTTCTCAATTTACATCAATGACATCACAGAACATATCACTAACTCACACTACCATCTGTATGCTGACGACTTACAGATTTACTCTCACTTTAATGTAGACGAGATGGAGACTGCTGTGCGACTCATGAACATTGACATTGAATCAATAACTCACTGGGCCACAAACAACGGACTTAAACTCAACATTGACAAAACTCAAGCAATTATTGTTGGCTACCCCAGATTAATGACTAAAATAAACTTACTCACTGCACCACAACTTAGCTTTGACGGAAAAGACCTTACCTACTGCGACAAAGTGAGAAACTTAGGACTCATAATGAACAAACATTTGAATTAGTCTAACCAAGCAAATTCCACTTGTAACAGGGATTTTGGGGCTATTCACACCATCAAACGTTTCGCAGAATACCTTCGACTGAACTTGAAAATCATGTTAGTAAAAACTCTCATCTTGACTCATTTCAACTACTGTGATGTGGTGATCAATGACATGACTAATGAGGTTTCTAGCAGACTTCAGCGAGCGCAGAATTCCTGTAACAGATTCATATTTGGCCTTAGACGATATGACCATGTGACTCCCTATTTCAACCTGCTTTCATTAATGAGGCTAAGTGAACTTCGGGAATTTCACACCCTCCGTCTTCTACACTCCATTATCAACAGTAAAATTCCTAAGTATTTATCAGATAACTTCCATTTCATTTCTGACATCAGTACCCGTTCCACTCGTAGAGGCTCTCTTCTTTTATCTCCACCAATTCACCGGTCAACAGTCTTTAATAAATCTTTCTTAGTACAGTATCTGCAATTCGAATGTGGAATTTTCTTCCTGACCATATAAAATCCATAGAGAACCGTGCAAGGTTTGGGGCAGAGATAAAATCTATGATTTTGAGTAGCAGGCATGAATGAGTCTCTGGCGCTGGTGTGGCGGGTTGTTGGCGGCTTGTGTGAATGGACTTTTTGGGTTTAAATTTAATTTCAACATGTTTATAATATGGTCCCTTAGATTATTTAATTTTATTTATAAAGTGGATAGTTTATTTATGTTTTAGAGGTTAAGTGGTAGAGAGGACTTGCTAGTCCTAACTTCGCCTCTTAAATAAAGATATTTTTCATTTCATTTCATGACAAAGCCATATCGGTAGCTAATTTTTGGAAAAGCGAAGTCTGATTTCCGGACACGGAAAGTAAGTAACAACAATTACTGTGCCACACGGCACACATTATTAAAACCTTTTACTGGTAAGAGGATTGTGTCAAGGAAAAACACAGTTAAGATATAGGCTTTACGTATTTTACTCTGAGATACTCTGAATACCCATCATAAAATGGTTTTGAAATTAGGATAAACATTTTTAGGAATAAACATGTTTGAAGCATTAATTTGACAAGATGATTTCACACAACTGGTAAATTATTTCCAACCAACACAATGTCTAGTTGTTTTTTAACACGTTTGCTGCTGACTGCTAGATGCCGGGACGGCGCCAGGAGCTGAACTAACGCTCGCTGCTGCGTAAACATTGCTGCCGATATAATGAATTACAGTAAAAACAACAGTATGCAGTTATACTGGATGGCAATGTTCTGCAACAAAACTGGCTTTGGACATAGTACTAAGTGATTCTGATTAGATAGCACCACTTTTTTAAATTTGAAGGTGGGGGAGACCCAGACTGGTTAGCTGACAAGATTTAGTGCTCCTGATTTATTCTTTTCTAGTGTGTAAATTTTGGTTTTTTTGAAAAAGTTTTTACAAGTTCTTATTTAGTCTGAGTCAGTGAACATTTACATCAACCTTAAATAGTATGGCGCCAAAGGACTAACAAGTTAAGTGTGAAAAACTGTTAAATCTACCTGCATAGATTAGTAAAAATACTAAAGATCTGGTTATCAACTCAGATAAGAAGGGTCGGTGGTTGGACTTTGGTCACCCTTATCTACACTGGGCTCATAACAATTGCCTAATATCTCGGAGGGAAACTGCTTCATTATTACTTGTTGACTGGGATCTTTAAATAAGCTTGAATCCCAATTTTCCCTGTTTTGGGATTTTTCTGTAATTGTATCCCTTTTCTCCCTATTCTGGGTATTTTTTCTTAAGTTTTGTTTTTTCACAAGTTTCTTATGGTTAACGTTTTAAATAAAATTGTCAATATTTTAAAATAGCAAATGACTAACTATCGTTGTGGTTTATGCCATAAAGGAGTAAGGGCAAACTCAGTCTTATGCAGGGGGCCTTGTGAAACATGGTTTCATAGGAGATGTACAGACATTACTGATCAGACATTCAAAAATATGTGTAATGGTGAGCCATCAATTTGGAGATGTAAAAAATGTCAAAAAGTAACCGAAATCGATGATAAAATCAAACCTGATAAAAATGAATTGAATTTGTCAGAAATAGAAGCTAAGTTAAACAATATAAGTTCTGAACAAAATGTGGACCTTGAAACATCCCTAACATTGGCCGCAGAAGTGGGCAATGCACTCCTGATTGAAAATTAAACCTTACATCAAAAGATTCATGAGCTCAAGAATATGAAATCGAAATCAGAACTGGTGTTAGAAGACAAAATTATAAAATTGCAGGATGATAAAAGTGAACTAGAAAATAGTCTTGAAGGACTAAAAATAGATTACAGCGAAAGAATAAATAAGCTGGAATGTAAAATAGTTAAAGACAACACCTTCAAGGAAAGTATGATTGTACAACTTGAGTCTGACAAGGCAATACTAATGTCTAAAATATCTCACCTCAATGAGATTGAAAATCACTTAAAAACTAGACTAAATAATTTGGAAGCTAAGATTGAAACTAGCAGGAATACTAACCATGATGAGACTACATACCATCAAGAGTCAAGAGGAACACAAACAGAAACCGTTAAAATAAATGAACTTGAAGAAAAAGTAAATGCTTGCAGCAGAAGTTGCAATCTTTTGACATTGGACAATAATAACCTTAGGAAAGAACTCGACAGCATTTCAAACTACAACAACTCACTGCTTATGGAAATTAAAAATAAATGCACTGAAATTGAAAACCTGAGATCTAACCTTAATTCTGTCACATCAGAATTAGTATCTAAATTGTCATGGAACACTAATAAATGGGTTGATGACACTTTATTGCATGATTATTTTTCAGCAATGAGTGACAGTATTGCAGACAACAACATACTTTTTCTTGGACCATCAATCACTCATGTCATTAAGCTAGGGGCACCTGAAACAGCACGTGAAAGTCTACAATTAACAAATTTTGCACAAAGTAACTACGTTTTTTTGTGCATAAGTGATGCATCAGATGGTGGCCAGGATGACAATGGCTCTCATTGGAGTTTGTTGTTTGTGATTAGGGATTGTGGAATGGCATTTCATCTTGACTCCTTGAGTCCTAGCAATAAAACCTCAGCTGAAATTGTTGCCAGTAAACTACGCATTGAAAACACCAAAGTTATAGAGATGCCATGCATTCAGCAAAAGAAATCATTTGAATGTGGTATTCATGTTCTTGCTAATGCAAAATATATAGCGCATCACTATTGCACTGTTAAAAGTGACTTATCTTTTTTGGACTGGTACAAGGGAATGAAAAGTCCTAAAGCTAACAAAAATGACGGAAATATATCTCGGCAGACTCAAACTGATATTACTAAGCCTGATCATGTAAATAGCAAATGGCAAAAAGCACCTACTAGACATAGGAAAAATGCACAAAAGCAGCCTGCAAGAAAAGAACTTTTTAATAACCAACAAAAGACTACAGCCAATAACAGATTTGAGGTTCTAAGCACAATAAATAACAGAGAAATCTGTCAAGGTGATACTGATGAAATTAAAACATCCCTGAATAATGTGAATAAGTCGAAGCACTGCGTAATAAGGCCTAATGATGGATTAATCTCTACAGCCACAATGCACAAAAAACCCACCACAAACTCCATGACTTCTAATATGTACACCAAAACTTACTGTAGTGTGTGATAGCCAAGGGAGGAACCTATCTACATTTTTGGAACAAGTCAATAATTATAAGCTTCAAATATTCAATCATTGCCAACCAGGAGCTTCACTACAACCTATCATGAATTCCATGTTATGTTCTCCCAGTTTTAAATTGTATACTAAAAAAGACTACGTAGTCTTAATTGGAGGCACAAACAACATAACTCCAAACTCACTCTCTCAAAGAGAACATTTTCTCAAAAACTTTAAAACCCAGTTAAAAAAGGATCTTTTCTCTTTTAAACACACAAACCTTATTATTTCTACAATACCATCTAGATATGACCTAAACGAAAATAGTCCTGAAAATAACCTCATTAAGGAAGTAAACACGCTAATCAGGCAGGAATGATGATAATAATAATAATATCACTTTATTGTCATAAAACATTTCACATTTCCAGCAAAGCTGGTGAAACAGATGACATTGTCATTTCTTAGCTAACAAAAATAAAAATAAAAACTAAGGATTAAAATTAAACTAGTCACTTTTTAAAAAACAGTCATTTAAATACTCTTCTATTGTATAATATTTCTTTTTTATAAGGAATGTTTTTAATTCTTTCTTAAACTTTACAATGCTATTGATATTTTTAAAATGAGCAGGTAGACCGTTGTAAAGCCTCAGACTCATGTAGTACGGCGATCTTTCATACAGGCATAGCCGATGTCTTGGATACTGCAAATTATTTTTTGAACGTGTTTGGTATTGATGAATAAATTGATTGTCTATAAATAATTGTGCATTACTCTTGAAGTATACCAGAATTTTATAAATATAAAGTGAAGGCATTGTTAACATTCCATATGTTTCAAAAAGCGGTTTACATGACTTTTTTTGCGTGTAAATGATAAGATTCATAAAAACTTCTTTTGTATCTTAAAAATAGTTGAGGCATATGATGTTGAGCCCCATAACTCAATATCATATTGCATAATGGAAAAAAATATGGCATAATAAACTATGACCTTTGTTTTAGAATCTATTATGTTTCTTAAAACATACATCTGGAAACAAGCTGTATGTAATTTTTTAGCTAATATTTCAATGTGATATATAATATTTCCAAGTCAAATTTTTATCAATATTTAAGCCTGAAAATTTTGTTTGTTCGACAAAAGCTAAAATATCATTTTCATATGGTAATTCAAAAATTATGTTTTGCTTATTTTGTAGTGTTTGGAATTGAAAAATATGTGTTTTAGAATTATTAAGTTTTAAACCATTCGCCGCAAACCAGCTAGTTAAGTCTACAATGGAACGATCAAGCTCTAATCTAAGAGTATGTACATCATTTGCTTTTACTATAGCTGTAGTGTCATCAGCATATAATATTAGTTTTGATGATACATTGTTAGGAACATCATTTATGAATATTAAAAATAACAAGGGACCTAAAATTGATCCTTGGGGTACACCACAATTGATGGTTTGCCATTTTGAAATGAAATGTTTACCATTTTTCTTAATGACAGTTCTCTGTTGCCTGTTTTTTAAATAAGATTGTATCCAAGACAGTGCCAGATCAGAGAAGTTATAATATTTCAGTTTATTACTTAATACATCATGGCTCACACAATCGAACGCCTTGGACAGATCACAGAACACTGCTGCAGTACTCCGAGATCCATCCAAGCCCCCCGACACACGATTGATGAAATCAGAGACAGCTGATATTGTGTTTTTTTCTAATCTAAAGCCAAATTGATTATCTGTAAACAAATTATTATTTTCAAAAAAAGAGTACATTTGTTCATATGCTATTTTTTCCAAAACCTTTGATAGAGTTGGTAAAATTGAAACTGGACGATAGTTTTCTGGGTTTTCTAATGAACCTTTTTTGAAAAGTGGTTTCAATTCAGCATTTTTTAATTGGTGGTATGGAAAAATTCCTTCATCAAAACATTGGTTTAAAATCAGACAAAGTGGCTCTGCTATAAAGTTCATAATATTTTTTATTATTTCAACTGAAATCCCATCCCATCCTACTGATTTTTTATTTTTTTATTGTTTTATTGTAGTTTTAATTTCTGATACAGATACATGTCTGAATTTGAAATTAACTCTATGATTAATCATCAAATTATTCACTAACTTGGATGCAGTATCCAAACAGGGTATGCAATTAATGTCTTTAGAGGTGTTTGCAAACTTGACATTGAGAAAGTTAGAAATAAATGTTATTTCAAATAAATGAATAAGTGAAATAAATGAGTATGTTAGAAATAACATACTCAAGAATGTTACACCATAACTTATGTGCATCTCCTGGACATATACTGGCTGCAGAGATATCATCATACCCGCCATGGTCTGCATGTTAATAGAAAAGGAAAGATGCAAATAAGCAAGGAGATACATAATATTATTACTCGCTTAGAGGAAACCAACGTCAAAGCTACTAAAACAACTGAATTAAGCTCTTCAGATCTCCAAACTCCTATGTCATCCTGTCCAAAACAAACCTCTACATCAGAAACGCCAAGACCATCAATCACGCTACCAAAGACAATGGATTCGATCCAGATTCTAGAGGCTCACATGTCGGACCAGATTACCAAATTCAAAGAAAATCGTGAAACAGCTTTCGCACACTGCATTTCAGGAGATTTTGGATGCCCCAGACAAATGTCGGCTGGTGTTGCTGTCACCTTTAGGAAAGAGTTTAGACGACCTCAGCGCTCTGATTGTCTAAATGGCTGTTTGACAATACAAGGATCCGACGACCAAGCTACAATCTATGGGCTCGTGACAAAGCCTACATACTCAAGTAAGCCCACAACATCCAGTTACAATGAGGCGTTTGATCAATTCACCAAGAATTTTTCAGATAAAAAATTACTGAATCTAATCTGTTCTGCCATGGGTTGCACTAGAGATGAGATATCCCCAAAACACTTTGCTAATCAGATTGTAAATTTTAACCTTAAGACTGGCGCTGAAATTAACATTATTGTGCATGATGAAAAATCCATAAGGAATCTAAGAAGTGGACTTAATCACAAGGAGTTTGTTAACATCTTGAGGACCAGCATAGCGGAGGAGCTCCATCTAGCTGGCCTGAGCTCAACACCCAGTAAACCTGATATCCCTGAGCTGACGACCAGCACACCCTGTGTCATCCAGGCAGATACACCATCAGCTGAGCCTCGCTACACTTGTCAAGCTGCACCACCCTCTATGACTGACCCTACCTCACCAACCGCAAAACTGCCACCATCACTGCCCACACTGGCATCCACGTCTCTTCAGAGCTCTACACCTTATCTCACTGACAACTCCCTGCCTCTTACGATGACATCCCGACAGCGGCAACCAATCATCAACAATGGTGTTAGTCAAGTTTCAAGTGCTATGGGCAATAATGTGAATGTGAGTGTCAGTGTGACCGGTGATGATCAACCTAGTTTTTTAGGATAAAAAATAATGTAAAATGTGATTCAAAAATGATTCAAAATCCCAACATAAAAACACCTTTTTGTAAAACCTCCTATCTCAGTATTTTTCACCAAAACGTCCAACATCTAGAATCACGGATTGATGTTTTAGAAATTCTATTAGAGCAGATAAAAACTGATGTATTAGTTCTTACAGAGCACAAAATGAAAGATTTTGAAATTGATAGATTAAATATAAAAAATGTTCATGTTTGCTCTTTCTATACTCACCATTCAACCTCAGGTGGTGGAGTTTTAATTTTAGCCAAACCTGAATTACAAATTAAAGAAATGCGTATACCTGCTGTTAATAACTTAATAATGGATAAAGAATTTGAATGTACGCTTGTTGAATTTAAAACATAAAAATTAACTTTAGTTCTTGCCAGTGTCTATAGAACTCCGCGACAATGTTTCACAAATACTTTCCTGGACAAGTTAAATACTTTACTTGAAATTCTGAACAAAATGTATGCCCATGTTGTTGTTGCTGGGGATATAAATATCGATGTTTTAGAAAGCAATAGTACGAGTAATAGACTAAAAAATATTGTTGAATCACATTCAATGTACTGTTCTGTGAATTTCCCTACGAGAGTGTGTGACACTAAAGAAAGTTCAATTGATCAGATTATAACAAGTATTAATAAAGATGAAATTGTCGTCACAGGACTAATTACTGAGATATCTGACCATGATGGTCAACTTTTTGAAATACATTTTGGCAACTCAAACAAATCAAAAAACAAATCCATCACCACCACTCGTAGAAAATTCACAGAAGACAAAAAACACAGGCATTTAATTTCTCATGAAAATTGGCATTATGTCTATAACGCTCCTGTAAATGTTTTCCTATGGTAAAATGCAGACAGACTTCCAAAAAAACAGGCTGGATGAACCAACACATTGTTCAGAGTAAACAGGAAATCGACAGACTAAGTAATTTAAATCGGCTTACCAGGGACAAAAATGTTAAATTAGCCTTGAAAACAAAAAAACTGAATTAAAATCCCAAATTCTTTGAGCTAAAACTAACTTTTTCAGTGATAAGATACGCAATGCAGACAATGTTTGCAAGACAACATGGAATATTATAAATAAAGAGGTAGGCAGCAGTTCAATCCGCCAACAAAACATTACTTTAAAGCATAGAAACAGAGACGTCAGTGATCCCAGGTTGGTAAGTGCACTCCTAAACCAGTACTATGCCAACATGGTTAAAACAGAAGTCATCCCAAACATACCCAACAAAGCTACAAGTATCCAAACACCCCTTTTGAGCCACTCAAATAAAAGTTTTCTTCCTCAACCACTATCATTAGAAGAAATCAAATCAATAGTTTTGTCTTTTAAAAATAAATTTTCTTATGGTTATGATGATATCTCCATGCCTATTATTAAAACAGCAATTGACTATCTAAAATATCCGTTATGTCATCTTGTAAACTCTTCTTTTATTACAGGTATGTTTCCTGACAAATTAAAGATTTCCTAAGATTAAACCAGTCTTTAAAAAGGGAGACCCCGCTATACCTTCAAACTATAGACCTATATCTTTACTACCATCCTTTTCTAAGATCTATGAAAAAGCTATGTGTATAAAACTAACAGAATTTCTGGAAACTAACAACTTGATAGATAAAGAACAACATGGATTTCAATCCGGCAAGTCTGTGATTAGTGCTAGTGTTGAAATTCAAATTATCTTTATTTATATTATGTACAAAACGTACAATAAATAGTGTCAAGCTTATAATTACTATGTACAAATACTTAACCTAAACAAAAAATACAGAAAATAAAACTATCTATAGCTGTATACATTCATAAAAAGTTCATCTATTGAGTAGATGGGTTTTTCTATCAAAAATTCTTTAAGTTTTTGTCTAAACTTTTTTTTATCCTTAATATCTTTTATTTCATTTGGTATTAACTTTAAAAACTGTACACCGGCATATGAGGGCTTATTTTTATACATTTCTAAGTTGGGTTTCGGTAGAACTATATTATTTTTGTTTCTAGTGTTGTATTGATGGGTTTCACAATGCGTTTTAAATTTTTCCTTGTTATTTTTTACATGAACGATACATTCCACTACGTACAAACTAAACACAGTTAATAGTTTCAAATTGACAAAATGTTGCTTTACAGACTCGTTATAATCTAGATTCAACATTATTCTTATTGCCTTTTTCTGTAAAACAAGTATCTTATCTAAATTTTTCTGGGAAGTGCCTCCATACACTACTATTGCATAAGATATATGTGATTGGATATGGGCATGAAAAACTATTTTTAATGTTGCTAGGTCACTTAAATAAAACATTCTTTTCAAGGCATGGATTCCAGAATTTACCTTACGCACAATGCTTCCTACATGATGATCCCACCAAAGACATTCATCAATATGGATACCTAAAAATGTTGTACAATCAATTTGATTTATTGTGTTTTTGTCAATAAAAATATGAGGGCTACACTTATTTTTGTTCTGCTTAGTGCTGAAAGAAATAAAATTAGTTTTTTGTGAATTTAGCATTAATTGATTGTTTACAAAAAATTCTTGGATTTGTGATAATTCTATATGAGCTGCTACTTCCAAATCAATCTGACATTTAGCAGATACAATAAGATTAGAATCGTCAGCATACTGTACGAGTTTAGAATTATATATTACATTGTTACATAGACTGTTTGGCATATTCTTAACATAACAAATGAAAAGCAAGGGTCCAAGAATAGACTCTTGCGGGACGCCATGCTTTATACTTTGTGTTGCGGAGGGAATTTTTGAAATTATAGCGTTGTTTATATGACTGATTTCTGTAAATTGCTGCCTGTTGGTGAGATATGACCTGAACCACTGCAAAGGAGTTTTTTGAATCCCAAGATAATGTAATTTTTGTAACAGCCTTTCATGTGATATACTATCAAATGCTTTGGAAAGGTCCATGAAAATACCAGCAACACTTTCTTTTTTGTCTATTGATTCTATAATTGATTCAGTAAAATTGATCAGAGCTGTGGTGACAGATTTATCTTTGCAAAAACCATGTTGTTCGTCATCTAAAAGACTATTTTGTTCTAAAAATAGCATGAGTCTTCCATGCATGGCTTTTTCAAAAACTTTTGAGATTGAAGAGAGAATAGAAACTGGACGATAATTTTCTATATTAAGTTCATCCCCTTTTTTGTAGATTGGTATGGTTTTAGAAATCTTAAATTTGTCCGGGAAGATGCCAGAAATGAATGATGAATTTATCAGGTGTAATAAAGGCTTTATCAATGCGATTTTTGAAAATTTATAACTGTTATTGGTATTTCATCATATCCGTAGGAGTTTTTATTTTTCAAAGAATCAATTACTTTAGCCAATTCGTCCTCATTAAGTGGATTGCATCGGAACACTTTTTGTGGATTTAACAAGTTATTTGTCAAAGTCACGGGCTGTGCTGGAGGCAAATCCTTAAGTAAATTTTCAATTACATTTACATAATAGTCATTAAAAATGTTACTAACATGAGTTGGATTGGAGACCAGTCTACCATCAGATTCTATTACAATATTTTCACCAGATTTGATTTTTTTATTTGCTACTTCTGAGTTAATGATTTCCCAAGTTGTTTTGGAGATGTTGTTGGAGTTTGCAATTTTATTATGGTAAAATTGTTTCTTTGCGTTAACTGAATTTATTTTGAACTGCCTATTTCTAGTTTTTACTTGTTTAAGAAGTTCAGTAGACTTTGTTCTTCTTTTTTGTGTTCAGTTCATTGAATCGGTAATAGATTCGGTGGATAAGAGAAATAATGTTACTGGGGTCTTTATGGACCTCAGCAAGGCTTTTGATAGTGTGTCACACTCCAAGCTGGTAAATATCCTGTTTTGTTTGGGTATCAATGGAAGAGCTTTAGATTGGTTTAAATTGTATTTAAATAACAAACAACAATAAGGTAAATTAAAATTTTACTTCATCATTGGAAATTTTAAAATATGGAGTGCCACAACGATCAATCTTGGGACCACTGTTGTTCATATGCTATACAAAAGGTTTACCAGATGTATTAGATGATGCTAAAGTCTGTTTATATGCTGATGACATTAGCTTACTTGTATCTGATCTGGTAATACCCATCAAAAAGTAGAGTCAATAGCAAATAACCAATTTCCAAACTTTTACAAACATATCAAAGCATTCAGTACAAATACAGTGTATAGTTGCCAGCTGTCCACATTCAATAGACAACAATGAAAAACTGGAGGTTATGATTAAGTAATGGCAAAGAGCATCTTTTTTATCAGCTTCAAAACCAATTATAAGATGGACACAGCTCTTGCAAAGCTTTTTTTGAAACTTAAATTTAGATTAGCATGGAGTAGATTATTGTCTTTTTCATTTGCAAAGTTACCATCCACACATATCAATCATTAGTATATCTCAGGCTCAATGCAACTTTCTTAATAGCTCTTCCAAGGAATCAAAAGACCCAGGCCTAGACCTAATTATTTAGGAGGGCATATATAAATTGAGTATCAAACAATGAGGTTAATAATGAGGGCAGCAAAATCACTATCATCATTCTAGTTTATAAGATTTAGATAGCATAAAGTACCTACATCTAAAAAAAAATATTTATAGGAAACAAAAAACATTTAAACCTTAACAGCCACATCCAACAATATAAGACAAGATACAGAACATACAATGACATAATTTGAGACCGAGTATGCTTGCATAATGGAAATCAAATAAACGGTATCAGCATTCTGACACATACTTTCTCCCATAAGTTTGTCAACAACCATTATAATTTGTAAGCGGTGAGAGTAAATATACGGAAATGGGATTTGCACAATTTTGTTCAGAATTTAAAGGACTATAACATACTAAATTTTTATCAAAATTGTTCGAACCAATTTTGGGAAAATCCGGTTTTTCAGTTATTTTATGGGGTTTTTATGGGAAAATAACATAATTTACAATAACTTTTGAACCGTAATTTTTACAGAAATGGGATTTGTACCATTTTGTTCAGAATATAAAGGACTATAACATACTAAATTTTTATCAAAATCTTTTGGGCCATTTTTGGGAAAATCCTATTCTGCCGTTATTTTATGGGGTTTTATGGAAAAATCCCCATTAAAAATAAAAATTTCTAAAAAATGAAAAAAAAACTATCAAAATTGTAAGGACCATAACCTACTATGTTAAATCAAAACTGGATTTTTGTCTAACATCCTATTTTTCGTTATTTTATGGGGTTTTTATTGGAAAATTACATAATTTACCATAACTTTTGAACCGTAATTTTTACAGAAATGGGATTTGTACCATTTTGTTCAGAATTTAAAGGGCTACAACATACTCAATTTTTATAAAAATCGTTCGGGCCATGTTTGAGAAAATCCGATTTTCCGGTTTTTTATGGGTTTTTATGGGAAAATCCCCATTAAAAATCAAAATTTCAAAAAAATGAAAAAAAGCCCGGAGATACCATGGATTAGAACCTACATACCAAATTTCATCGAAATCGGACCACAGGTGTAGTCTCTAGCTCTGTACACATCCAGACACACAGACACACACACACACACACACACATACGGGGTTTTACCGCATACTCGCAAACACCTAATTGTGGCATCTTTCAAACTGCGGCCACCAGTAGATGAAGGAAGGTGGTAGAAACATGTGTGCATCGATATTTTTAATGAACACTCCATTTTAACATCTAACATTCCAGTTTTTAATTGTGGCACCTTGCCACAAACCGGTATATATCAACAGTGTGTGGACAGGATGCCACTAATGCGTTGTAGCGCTTGAGCGGTGTGTTCGCCCCCCCCTACTTCTCGCGTGCGCTGTTGCCAGTTCTCCGTTCTAGTTCCTTCATTCCGTTCTGTATTCATGTGGCTATGCCCTAGCCGCTGTAGCTCATTGCCCGAGCTCCTCACGTCGTCTTTTATTAGTGTAACGATTTTTTACATGCAGTTTTTTCCATGCTCCAATAATTTTGAAAATTTAAGGTCAATGGACCAAATGAAATGTGAGGATTACATAAAACTACATGCTATGTCGTTGATATTTTATCGTCACATTATATGTATGGTTTACGAACTTAGATACTTGGATTAAAGGCCTTAATGTGCTGGGTAAATTATCAGTTTCATGGGAATATACAAGAAATTTACCTTAAAATACGCAATAAGAGTGACTCCGTTTTTTCTGTATGCATATAATTAATTCATGGTAATGCAAAAGTATGTGTAACGAATTTTTCACCACACTTAGATGTTTTAGCTGTTTTACATACGTTAATTGGTGGCTGAAAGTTAGGTTTTCCTGACCATGGCAGCTGTCATCGTCATATAGGGGCCGAGCAGGCGTTTACATCCCTAGGGCCGCAAAATCACTTGTTCGCTTATTTACTTAAAAGATTAATGTATATTAAATGCACAAGCTGTATCCATGGCATTGCAATAATAGAATTGTTTTTTGTCACAGCTGCCTAGACAACTATTTATTGTTATTTTTGATTTTGCTGATTCCTCAAAATATTTCACATAAATAAAGGGACGTTATATTGCAAAACATACTTGGGTAAAAAATAGCGTTCGTACCACGAGCCAAAATGGGTTTGCAGCTCTCGATCGTTTCACGTTCTCGAATTCGTCTCGAACTTAAAACCCGATCTAGAGTCGGTAAATCCTCGCTTTCGGCCCTAGGTACGAAATATACTATTTTACGGTGGATTTAGAGACCCAAAGATTCTCACCCCGTTGCGAAGCACGGGCAGAAACACTATAGTTAATTATAAGATTATAAAGTCTTTACTGTTTTGTCTGTACATTGCGTAGATTCATGAAGTGTTTGGTCATTTCTACGTTTTATATAATAAGAAAGCCGAAACGAGTCTTATGTCAATATCTGTACGTTTGTTTGATTGTTACTGTCATTGTGCCTGTAACGCCAAAATTCCAATTCACGTGTCCTACCTTGGGAAAACTAGAGTACCGTTCATGATCCAAATAGTTTTGTAATTGTTTAAATAAATTTGCCAAGTTTGATCAAAATATATCCATAAACAAGCAAACTACACATTTTTTTCTTTATAAGAATAACATGGGAATTTTAAATTTACAATTTTTGAATTTGTCCTGTTACCAATAACCGTACAAAAACACTTTGATATACTAAATTATTTGTTTTCTAAGCTATTTAAAAAGGTCTGGATATAAATTGGGAAATTTTGTATTTTTAAGGTAACGTTTTTCTCCATTTCATATATTAGTAACAATATGTATAGTATCAAATTCAGTAATAACATTGACTACTGTATTTAAACCTTAACACAAGTGTTTATATAGTCAATGAGGCTACTGGTGCTACCGCTGATGGCTTATGCATGTGTACGTTAGTAGCTAGCAGACAATTTGCCAACTAGGAACATGAAATCAGCTATTCCCCGTCCTCACTGTCACGGTTGCTCGCCTAGCATGTCAACAGCTGACTGTTGTAAAAATTGGATGAGGCGACAGTAACTTTTTCTAGTACGCTTCTTTACCATGACATCTGCTAATTCAATTTAGTCCTAAAAAATGTATACACATCTCTAAGATTTGTTGCCAACTAACAAGCAATTCAAATAAAAAAAAAAACTATTGGTAATCATCCCTGCAAAACTGCTAATAATTCATGTTCAAATTTTCATCAGAATTCCGTTAGTTTAAATCAACGATCACATAAGACCAATAGATGGAGCACGTCTATATAACTAACATACAAGCAGTTGAAGCCAGGTCCGCCATCTTAGTGCAGGTTAGAAGTGGTAGATGCCAATGAAAACGGCACCAAAACTCAATGTCCAGCTTCAAAATAACTTGACATTTAGCCTATTTAGACTAAAGGTAAATCGTTGAAACTTCGTATGAAAGATGTCAATTAGTCTAGGACACTATTGGTTCTAATTAAAAGCTCAAAAGTTTATATTTTCTATTTTAGATCTTGAAATAAAGTCGGTACTTTTAAATGAGTTTTAAAATATGACATAACAAAGTTCGTCGGCTGCTACTGTTTTTATTTCTTCGTCAGGTAAGTAAAAAAACGGTGGATTTTGTGGCTAAAGAGCTCAATTTTTTGGATCATATTTTTTTAAATTTGTATAAAGGAGAGTTGTATAACGAGTTTCAGAAACCATCTTGTGACTTTGAAAATTTTTACATTGTAAACCAAACGCCAAACCTTTATCACACTTTAATACGATATAGATACATATATTATAAATTAATTTGTAGCTTTTCAGAATTTTTCTTTCGCCCAAAAAGTTTTTGTTGTTAATTATGTAAACTAACTTTTTCTAAGATACGGTAAACGCTAGAAAACAAATTAAAAGCGTATTTTAAAGGCCATTGTTCAACCGTCACGAATTGTTACATACCAACCTTTAGGTGGTGACATTGGGGGGTGGAAGTCTAAATTTAGTTCATTACAATTACGTCAATGACTAGCAGAGCTCAAGCTGCTAGTAAGATGCTGTGGTATGGTGGCGTGTCGGGGAGAAGGGTAAAATTATTGTTCATGCTTACTCATTCGCTCTTACCCACAAACAAATTTATTTCAAGCCTAAAATGAAGAATGTAGATCTAACTTCTATATTCGTTTGGAAAACGTCAGTAAGAGGCAAGTCTAGACTGTTCCTATGTCTGCGCGGTCCATCACAAGTTACTTTCTTTACTTCTTTTTTTTGTAAGCCTATGTGTCGATTATGTATCTTGTGCAATGTAAAATCAAGATGACGTTGTTCAAACTAAGATATAAGTTTGGACTTCCTTGTGTGACCAAAATGGTCGCCTACAGAGCAACAGAAGAACCTACCATTTCTTATAAAATTAGTTTTATCGACATTTGCAGACAGTTTTATATAATTGTTTTTAAGGAAACCCAAAATATATTGGCAATCATAAATTAATATGATTTGAACTTTTTGCCTTATACAAATGAAATACCATGTGCATATTGGTCCTCTGGTCCTGTTAATACAATTTTTTGAAGGGTTTCTTTTATAATTTAAAACTATATCATTGCACAAGCATTTTCAAGGACTCTCTGCAGTTCTGCGTACTCTTGCAACTACTAATTCAAGAATCAGTTTGATGACCGATTAAAAATAATGTGTTGATACGTTATAAAAATTCAACTGTTAAATATCATAGTTTTTGAGGGTGGGACTGGAAATTTAGACTATATTAAAGATTTGCATTCATAGTAGAACATTATAGACTTTAAGTAAACCAACAGAAAAAAGATTGTTTAACATTTTCAAGTTCATTTTAGAACAAACTGTTTGCTACGCCTCCCAGTTAACTGAGAATTTCAAGAAGTAGAAACATATTAAATAAATAATAAGTGAAGTTAAATATATCCCATAGTGTTTTTAAAAAACATTACACAAACTTCACGGATGCCAATATACTTCTAACCATACTAGGAATTTCCTAAAATTGATATTGTATGTTGAAATAGTATGGTGAAATTGTATGTTGTTTATCTATCTATCTATTCTATTCTATATTCTATTCTATTCTATACTATTATAAAGAAGAGGGGGTGTCTGTGTGTGTGTTTGTATGAGCTAATCTCAAAAACTACTGATCCGACTATGCTCAAATTGCACACAAATGAAGCTACAGCTCCGAGGATACATATAGAACTATTACCGCTTCGATATTCACCTAGGGCTTTGCCCCGTGGGCTTTCAAAAATCTGAGATGAGAGATTTAAAAGTAAATATTGATTGATGGTATCCATGGTAATAAAGAACAAACCTAGTAAGTTTAAAAATGTAAACAAGCAGAACTAACTGTCAAATTGATTTTGATTTCACAATTCAACACAGCTGGTTCAAACCTTATTAAATACTGCACGAATATTAGAACAGAGAGGGTAAGGATTATAAATTTAAAATAATGATGTCACTAGCCTGAATGTAAACATTATTTAACATTACCTAAAGGAGCTGTCAAACCATATGTTAATGTAATTTCATTATTATAGGATTGTTTCAGTTACAGTACTTCATTTGTTTATGATCTAACTATACTGAGTCTGTTATAATATTTGTGAAATGTAATAATATTTATTTATTTTTATAATAATTCATTGTAAAAGAAATCATTCGATGGATACAGGAAATAATCAACATTCTATATTGCCTTATCAACCTAGGCCCTTATCCTGAGTTATGAGGTATATTCTTTTGATTTATTTGTTTATAAACAGTAATATAATCCCCCTGCCCCAGCAAACCTATAGACTGAGTGAATTCCCGTTTGCCTGATTATAATTTCACTAAAATATGTTAGAAAATTGCCCTATTAACATGTTTGGAGCTATTGTGATAGGTTTTCGTTTACAGTGCAAACCATTAAACACATTCTTTTATTATAGGTATATGTGTGCTACACTATAGGATACCATATAAATTAAAAGACCATATTTTCTTAAACCGTTTCCTCTCCCATCACTGCAATGATCATTTTCTACTTATATGCCAACCCCGTACGAAGGACGGGTATTCTACTAGTTATTAATAAAGTTGAGAATACTAAAGGTTCTACAAAACAAAACATTGAATAATAAAAATACATTTGTATGAAAGTAACAGATAGATTGACAAAATTGTAAAACGATTGTATTATATCTAACAATATCAAATTATTTACAGTATCACGGTTACAACTTTTAAACTACTCTTGTTATGACTCAATGTTGACCTCTTTAGGACCTTTCATTTTATGCTTTTGTTAGTGGGGACTGGTTAAAACACCACAGTAGGTTTTACAAATATGATTGTGAGATGATATTATAATCTGAACTAGATTATGCGTGTTGATAATAATATGTATTTTAATTTAAGTACTTTAATTGATTCGGTTATATGTTTACCTCATATTAAATTTGAACATGGATTGAAACATTAGATGTATTTTGGAATACTCTGAGAGTGAGAAGCAAAACATAACTTTCAGCAATGATGCATCGAAATCTACCTTTACTGAGTGATTCAGAAATGTAATTGTAAAATATTTTGTCAACATGAGTAGAATGTTAAAAAAAAAGATGTATCAGCACGAAATAGTTTGTAAGATAAAAAAAATGCAGTCTAGGACAACTTATATAGCATTCTAACCTCAAACATTGTTATTGTTTCATTGTACAAATTCAATTGATACAAAATAACTACGTTACCAATTTATGTTTGTAAAAAAAAATCAATTTTTTAATGGTGGCGTAATAGCTATTTACATTACAAGTGTAGTAAGAGATTATCACCTAAGTGATGTAAACACGCTCTTGCGTAACGTGTAAGGCCCCTCGCCCACTATACGATTTCGGTCGTACGACACTGTGTCGGAACGACAACATTCCAGTAGTGAACCATTGGATCTTATGAGCGCTCGCCCACTATACGATAATCTCACGACTACGACAAACTGTCGTGATGCAGTCGTTCACTGCCACTGTGATCCACGACTGTCGTACGACTCTCTAACTCGCAGTGGCGTACACAATCAAATGGGCGCTCGCCCACTAAACGATTTTTATCGTATGTCGTGGGTTCTCCCCAGTATTCCTATATACAATTTTTACAATTAACTCATACTTCTTTATTATTATAGTTGTTATATCACTTGGTTCTGCCTTTTTTAACATTCTCTTGCGTATTTCTTATCGTAAATAAATATTTTTTATAATTCATTCATACTTTTTTATTATATTGTTTGATATATCACTTGGTTTTTTTCAACTATTATTTTGCGTAATTTTGATCATCCTATATATTTTTTTACAATTGTTTCATTTTTTTATTGGACGAAACAAATCAGTCGTCGTCAGCCGTGAAACTTCAAAATACTAAAATATTGTTATTGTTAAGTGTTTACATTGTGGTTTTAGTAATTTAATTGATTTAACTGCTGTGATTTAAAATTTTTTTTATTAAAACTAAGTTTTTCTTTTAATTTTTAATGTGTCAAATTACATCTCTAAATTCTTTCACATTTGAATCTGTGCTTAAAGTTAGCATTTACAAAATAATGATAAGTCTTCTTAAGCGTAAACTTCTATCATTATATCTAAATATTACTTTTTGTAGATTATATTAAAAAAATTAAATCATTAATACCGGTATTTAAAAACGAATAAAAAAATTTGGAACATACACACTGTTCCCCAGACTATCCCAAAAACCTATGATAGTTATGGTAAATTTAAAACGTTTTAAAATGCATGGACTTAAATAATTTGAAAATGTCTTTAAATACATTAGCTTAAGAAATAATCAACACATAAAAAGAATTATTTCTTTAATGCTGTAGACATTGCAACAACACGTTAACGGATTCATTGTTTTACTATTTGACACATATCCTTTGTTGAGATATTGCGCAACACACACTCACTCTCCCAGGGCTATCGAGCAACTTGTCATTTATCCGACAAAGTGTTGTAAAGTGGGCGAGGACCACACATACGATAAGAATATCGTACGACACAGTGTCGTACGACAGAAATCGTATAGTGGGCGAGAGGCCTAACGTACAAGATTTTACCTGGCCCGACAATATACATGGGTTTACGTACAATATTTTTCATTATCCATTTCACTCATCTTCTATCAGTAACGTTCTTTTACTACAGAAGCTAGGTTAGGTAGGAAAATACAGGGTGGGGCAGGGAATTATCCCTACTTTTAAGATGACACTGTGAGTAGTGGGGGTGTGCTGGAGGAATGGGGTTAGGCTCAAATGAAGCTTTAGTTTTGGGAATTTCTAAGAATATCACTTTCAGTAGTAGACAAGGCTTTTTCGAGTGAGTGATGTGCTTTTGCACTCGAGATGTTTTTTTTTTTTTTTTAAAATCAGTCTATTGTTGCTGTGCAGCTACCGTTAGCTGCGAACTTGCTATCGGGTGGCCTGTCGCAAAGCTGTTACAATTTGTTGTGGGTGAATTACTTTCGTGTATGTGGTGGTGTATTGCGAAGGATATTTTGAGCTCAAAGAACCGTCCGGAGTCCTGAAAACATTGACCTTGTCAGAAGATCGATTTTGCAGTCTCCTCAAAGTTCTGCTTGTAAGCATGCATCCGCATTGGCGTTGTCTAATCGTACTGTACCTCGTATTCTCCATGGGGACCTACACCTCCATCTATACAAGAGGGTAGTTGCGCATGAACTCACACAACGGGACTGGCAACAACGAATACATGCATGTCTCCAAATCTTAATTGTTGGACTGCCTCAAGCTGCTCATGTTTTGTTTAGTGACGAGGAACACTTCGATATTTCTGGAGTGGTAAATAAGCAGAATGTGCTCTATTGGAGTGATGCTAAGCCTAGGGTAGTTCAAGGGAGGACCCTAGATGCCTTGAAGGATGCAATTCACCTTTAATTTTGCCGCATTCCACAACAAATGCTTCACAAAGTTATTATGATCTCCAGAAGCAGAATACAGCAATGCATTTAAGATTAGGGACACCACTTGAAGGATATGCTGTTGAAAACCAAGTAAAGTTATATTTAAAAAAATCCCAGATGTAACATTTAATTTCAATAAAAAGTTTGGTTCTAACATTTTTGGTTGTCTTTTAATGTACCTTCAAAATTAGGGATACTTCCCTGCCCCGACCTGTACTTTAAAGCATAACAATAACATTCAAGCGCACAGCTGATTTCTAGCGTTTAACATCGTTGGCTCCATAGAGTTATATTTTTTAAGTTAAGCACTCAATGTTATTTAAATGGGTTTCTTTACATCACCGAGTGAGTTTTTGATACTTTACATCACTCGAGAAGTAAGGAAGTTGTATACATCACGCTTGGGATAGGGAATCTTAACATGGCGTGTTAGGTAAAATCAATTTAAATTATCATTTACTACACAAATTATTTGTAATGTAAAACATTATTCACCACTCGGAGCAAAAGTATATTATTTATGGTACTTAAATTGTTTTATAGTACGTGGCAGTACAGTATTATTAGTTTATTAGTTGCTTGTTGCACTGTTCTACACACTGCTCAAGCGCTACAACTCATTAAGTGGTATCCTGTCCACACACTGTTGATATATACTGAATTGTGGCATGGTGCCACTATTTAGAGTGTAGGCTGGCGCGAGAATTGGCAACGTAGCATTAGAAAAGTTATAGTTCCGGCTAGAGATGGACGAGATTGGATTTTTAGTTTGAGACGAGACGAGACGAGATTTTTTATTTCTCATAAAATTTCGAGACGAGATCGAGACGGGATTTCCCTTCTCATACACAACGGGAAATGCACGTTCAAAATTTTTACCTGATTTTGTAACATTGTTAGATGACTGTCTAAATACAAAAATAATGACAATAGGCAAGAATATTTACAATCTTTTATTAAAAAACATCAGCATAACATTTTTTTATTAATCACGCCTAACTTATTAAAAATGCCTACGATTAGGAAACATAGTGATATCAGTTAGGATAGAGTTCAACTTATCCTAAAATAAAATAAATCATAAAATAAAAGCAATATTAATTTTTATAAAATAGTTACTTGTTTTGACTTTGTAATAGTAATAAAACATTCCTCACACTGCTTACACTTAACAAAACTTCTCAAATGTTATTAAAGTAATATTATTAAAATAATTAAAGTAATATTTACATTTAAAGAATTAATTAAATAAGAACGCCTTCACAAAGGAAACACAACTACAACACGCTCCTGTATTGCGGGTATTGCATTGACTTTCTGCAGGCGTTTTTAATTTTTTTTTTATTTTTTATTCTCGTCTCGATAAAAATCTCGGCCAAAAAGAAATCTCGTCTCGTGTAACGAGATTTAAAATTTCCCGAAATTTCGAGACTTGACCATCCCTAGTTCCAGCGGACGGCGCGAGGCGCGCTAGTTACCTGTATGGTTTCGTGTTCCACAATTCGGCGTGTACCTACTTAAACTCACATCAACGAGTTCAAAAATACTCAATTGTGGCATGTGATGTTTAAACGACGTAATAATGCTGGAAAACCTCAAAAATGATCGAATAGCTGTGGCACCCTGAAAAAGGTGCCACAATTTTTGAAGGTGCCACAATACGGCCGTGTGCCTGTGAAGGATGCCACTATTCGGTGAATACAAACACACACACACACACACACACACAGACATCACTTCGAAAACCACTTTTTTGGGTCCAGGGAGACCAAAAACGAATATATCCACTCAAAACTCAAACTCAAAAATTTTGACGAAAACAATACTTTCTCCATATACTATGGTATAGGGGGAGAAAGTAAAAAATCATGCAAACGACACATGCTTGTGGTTTAGTCAATAGAAAGATAAAATCTATAATATTAAAACGTAACAGGGTTTTTTTATTTCACGATTCTGAATCAACCACTTGACGGATTTTCATGATTTTTGTGTTGAAAGAAAGATAATTTTGAGAACTAGGGAATGTCGAAGCCATAATTTTAGTTTAGGGCCCCAGTTTTTTTGAAATTAAGTATTAATTTTTAAAAAGTCTAGCAGCCGACGCTAACATTCTAAACTAGCTTTTGGTATGATATAATTTGCTTAACATAACAGCTGTAAACATTCAGTGTTTGTGATACAAATTCAGCATTTGGATAAAAATGAAAAAACATACTAAGGGTTGACTTATTTATACTATGTGTAATGCTAATCTTTAATGAGTTCAATTCTTCGGTAAGAGGATGACAGATTAATTAAATATACATAGTAAACTACTAGGGTGTTCAAATTATTTTTTAAAGTAATATTTTTGTAATCTTGGGTTTGTTTAAGTGCAATATCATTTGTTTTAACTAACAGCTGGTTAAATATAAAAATACACTTTAGAACTATTAGGTTGTTTATTTACTCTGATTTTGTCATTGATTATAGGAAATAAGTAAGTTTGGTAGTGATAATTGGACCACAGATATAAGTAAGACCATTGCTGTATACAATTCGAGGTTCTGTACACGATTAGATCAAGAGTCATCAGGAATCACAACTGTAAATTGCAACCACAACAAAAAACGGGTTTTATCCAAAGATATACAGATAGATGACATAGATTGAACACAACGTCATCATTGACCTAGGATACTGCAATTAGACTAACCATTTTATGACATCTAAAAAGTTGTTTGGCGTGTGTTCAGTTGTTGTTGCGTTTGGGGGCGCTGATGTAGGCAAAATACCACTTTTATTTCAACTAAATATGTTATAGTTTAAACAAACGAATACGGGGAATTACTATGTACATTGATTCAATGAGGGTGGTTAATTATTATCAAAGATATTAGAACTGATAACGGTATGGATAATAAACATGGACAATTACGTCACTAGCTTTACTAGCAGTGTTTACTTTTTAAACTCATTCAACATTTGGCCAGTTTTTTTTTCAAACGGATGCTATTTTAACCAAACAGCTGAGTCAAAAGAAACTAAATGTTGTTGTTTTTACTTTTCTTTGTTTACAATTTATTTATTTAGAAATTGATATAAAGAAGAGGAGTGGACGATTCGTTAAAAAATTGGACACCAAAGTTAAATTAAGTGTACTGTGCATTTTATTGGATATTTTCGTTTTGTTTTAGGGAGTTTATATTCAGACCTACTTGAAATTGTGTATAGGATGAGTAGTTGTATTGTGGTGACATTGATTACAGAAGAGGCAGGTATGCGATGGAAGATATAATTGACTAGGCCTATACACTAGGAGAGAGGGGATGACCTATATAGAGTAAACACGTGTACATATCGGCTCCGTGATTTTGCTTATTTTCTCATTTGCAACTAGAAGATATTTATCTAAAACTGTATTTTTCGTGAAGTGTTAGAAGTGAATTTTTAAATTGTGATCTTGCAACGTCTACTTTGGTGAATGTAAGTAATTTGTGGTGATTATTTAAATTATAACCTCAAAGACTTTCATGTTCCGATCGCCACAAAAGCCACGCTCAGGATCCAAGGGCAAGCCGGTGCTGTTATCTGGTGGCGAAGGACGAAATCTTCAGCGTTCCTTATCGGCTCCGTCAGCGTCTCCGACTTCAAGTCCACTCATAAAGAAAACAACAATGCCTCTTACCAGCGATAAGATCGGTGCAGCGCTACTCGACGCTATACATGCGGCTGTGGAGAAGGCTGTTAAGATGGCTGTGAAAGCGGCTTTAAACACCTTTAACGAAGTTATTGTTAAGCTACAAGATGACGTGTCAAGCCTGCAAAAAAAGATTAAAGATCTTGATGACAGTCTAGCGGATCGGACTGATGAGCTCGAACAATACCAGAGGCGAAATAATATCCGTCTGTTCGGCATCAAGGAGACAGAGCGTGAAGAAACTGACGCGATAGTGACCAGGATCTGCCACGACAAACTCGGCATAGACATTCCAGTGGAAGCTATTTCACGATCACACCGTGTCGGCAAACGCGGGTCGACAGATGAGGAGGGAAGACCGCGCCATCGTCCCATCATCGTCCAATTTACATCGTACCGAACTAGGCGGATGGTGTTCGACTCGAAGAAAAAGCTCAAGGGGACTGGCGTAGTCATTAAAGAAGACCTTACACATCGCCGTCAAGATCTGTACAGAAGAGTGGTGTCACGGTACGGAAGCAAGAACGTCTGGACCATGGACGGCAGAATACTGTGGATAGACAACGGTGCTAAGAAAGTAGCGACGAGATTGGTGGACCTCCCGACTGACCTTCAAAACGACACTACTATTGTTAAAGATAAGAACTAGTTTATCTTTAGCATTAAACTGTTTTATTTATTACTCATGCACGCAAATTTTTAATGATCAAAGTTTTGTATTAACTCTGCTTTATTAAAACCAAAAGTAAATATTTACAAACACAACATAAACAAATGAACATTAAACATATGTTATTTGTCACATAGGCAGTCGGTGTAGCAGGGATAAAACAGTAATTGACAACTTCACTCTCTATCAGCTTACCCTAGTATGCGCTTTGTCTACAGTCAGTATGGAGAGAGTGCCAGCTTCAAGAGATCCTGCTTGACTCCCTATCCACTCCAGCTCAACCACACAGTCATCGTATGTCACCGTACCTGGTAGACAGCACCGACACTCCCCACTCTTCACCCATGACGCCCTAACACAAGAATGCTAGGTCAATCAACAGTTTGATGCTCGGGGGTATATTTTTTAATTTTAAGTCAATGTTTAGTACAAAAACCTGTTAACCCTCCAACTGGCAATGGGCAAACTCTGTAGTGGCAAGCCATTATTGGCGATTTTCAGGTCAAGTCAAGTCAAAACGATTTATTTCGTAAAATAAAAACAATCATTACAATACATTTTAAGTAAAAGGAATTATTCCCCCGAATAGACTATTGATCCGTGATCGGGGGAAGAGTTAACAATATCATCAGTCTAAGAGTATTGTAAAAATTGCTCTAATCACTGCACTTTTTTATTCTAAGTACACAAATTAATTAAATAAATCCAAGCTCTAAACTAAATAACTGTATTTTAAACGCTAACAAAAATTTGAATTCTAAAATAAGGTACATTACTTTTTAACAATAAACGCAACGTCGCACTTCCCCCGCACGAGACTCAGCCCATTATATTTACTCCAACAAAATGAGCTGAATCCCATATAGAAAAATACGGATTACAATGTTTTTAAATAAAAAAAAATGTGACCAATCATGACAATATCAGACGTCAGGGATATAGACCGACTGGATCAAAGCCTCTGCAGCAGCCCGCCCGATGTGTGCGAGCCAATAAAAGGAATAAACTTAGTAAAAAAACTACAGCCTAAAACTGAGTATATATAACAACATGAGCCTTAAGCACGGGTCACACTAGGCTGGCATCAGCGGCGAATTGAAAGAAGCCGCTACTGTCAGCGTAATGTGACCACAAAATTCGTAGCTGACACATCCTGATTGGTGATGCTGCTGCCAGCTGGTGATCACCAGCGGCTGGCGAGCATCCTAGTGTGACCCGTGCTTTAAGAAAAGTGTGGCCATTAAACATTATCAAATTGTGATTAAAATAATTTGAAACAGTTTTTCTTTGTCACAACTAATTTGAGAGAATGGCTGGGCATAGAAACTTTGTCTAAAGAAAGGTTTTGGTATGTAGATGAGCCAACAAAAGAGAAATGTGGTAAATTCCCTTGGGACTCTGCGTCAGTGATCTTATGGAGGAAAAAACGGGGTTTTTGTCACAGCTAATTTGAGAGAATGGCTGGGCGTAGAAACTAGGTAGGGGTGTCTAAAGAAAGGTCTGTAGATGAGCTATCAAAAGAGAAACGAGGTAAATTTTCATGGGGCTCTGTCCCAGAGGCCTTTAAAGTTCCCTCAGCAGATTTGTTTACATTATGACCATGTTGTAATTTTACCTTATTTGGTAGAATTCAGTAACTACCAATAAATGTGTGTTGTTTGAAATACAATTTAAAAATGAACAGCTGTTTCATTAAAAAGTATTATTCACATGGCCAAAATGTAAACAGCTCTGTGGAGGGATCTTTAAAGGCTTCTGGGGCAGAGTCCTAAGGGAATTCGATTAGTCTTTCTTTTGATACCTAACTCATCTACAGACCAAGATGTTTCTTTGGATACCTCTACCAAGTTTGGGTCTCTAAATCCACCGTACAAAAATAGTATATTTCGTACCTAGGGCCGAAAGTGAGGTTTTGCCGACTCGAGATTGGGTTTTAAGTTCGAGACAAATTCGAGAACGTGAATCGATCGAGAGCTGCAAACCCATTTTGGCTCGTGGTACGAACGCTATTTTTCACCCAAGTATGTTTTGCAATATAACGTCCCTCTTATTTATCTGAAATATTTTGAGGAATCAGCTTAATAAAAAATTACAATAAATAGTTGTCTAGGCAGCTGTGACAAAAAACAAGTCTATTCAATTCAATTCAATTCAATTCAATGCCATATTGCCATATTCATGTTCATATTGCAATGCCATGGATACAGCTTGTGCATTTAATATACACTAGCTGTTGTACCCGTGCTTTGCAACGGGAAGAGGACACAAAGTGCAAAAAAGTTAATAGTACTGCACCCTGTTGGTAAACCTTATAACTTTTTAATGCTATTTAATATCATAGAACCAACTTGTGTAGTTGAAACAGCTGACAAAATTCTTTTATTCCTTTTAAATATGATTACTCATAAGGTTAACATGGGAAACTCCAGAGCCACTGGGGCGGAGCCCGAAAGGACTTTTGAGCTACGGCGGCTAGGGCATAGCCACATGAATACAGAACGGAATGAAGGAACTAGAACGGAGAACTGGCAACAGCGTACGCGAGAAGTAGGGTGGGGCGAACACACCGCTCAAGCGCTACAACGCATTAGTGGCATCCTGTCCACACACTGTTGATATATACCGGTTTGTGGCAAGGTGCCACAATTAAAAACTGGAATGTTAGATGTTAAAATGGAGTGTTCATTAAAAATATCGATGCACACATGGTTCTACCACCTTCCTTCATCCACTGGTGGCCGCAGTTTGAAAGATGCCACAATTAGGTGTTTGCGAGTATTCGGTAAAACCCCGTATGTGTGTGAGTGTGTGTGTGCGTGTGTTATCGTTTCCTGCATGGACTGTACTCATTGTTACTTGGTGTTATGAACACTTGGAGTTATGATACTTATACTTGTGGTCCTTGCAAATCTGTACACTTGGAGTTATGAAATTTTTATTTTAAAGTACTTAGTTTTATTTTAACTTGGAGTTAGTTATGAACGTTGGTGTTATAAACGCTTGGAGTTATGAAACTTGGACGTATGATATTTTGGTATTTACTTGGAATTCATTATGCTTGGACGTATGCAATTCTGTATTTTTTAAGTATTTGGTTTTATTTTAACTTGGAGTTATGAACCTCACCCATAGTAGACCGTAATCACAGTAATTTCTATAGAGTCTCTATATATACAAATATAAACATTATAACAAATAGTGTTATTGACATCAGGTGACATCAACATGAAAAGTAAATCTGTCTTGCCATACCACCTAAAATAATAACTTATTCCTCATAGGAAATTTCAGAAAAAATTGATACAAACCTCTAATGCGATTAAGGCCTACACATGAAATAATTTTGATCTCAGATAAAAATTTATAAATACTTATATGAAACACATCTTACTTTGTATCGTCTCTTATAAACAATTACTTACATTTCAACAGCGAGTTCATACTTTTCAAAAGAGGAGACTTCTGCCCGCAGTCGCTGCCTGAGGTCTGCTAAGATCTTAGTTCTCCACGGAGCACTCTCAAACTGCCCGCTGAGTACACCCTCATGGAACCTGCATCAGTATACCCCAACTACATTCAGAGTATGATAGTAAAGAGGACCACAAATTTGCAATTAACAGTCAGTTGTTTAGGCTGTTTAAATACCAACAATACTACAGTAGGACCTTGATATCTCGAGTCTGAATGGGATTATAGTTTTTTTTTTTTTTTTTGAGTAAGCGAGGTGCTATACCTATACACAACATTTGAGATACCAAGGTGTTGGATTCTCATAATGATGTTACGTCACGACCTTTATAACTCAACTTTTACCCGTTTTCATTTTTTAAGTGTTGCCTTCCGGATTACTTAACAATTACTTTTCCAAAGATTAAATACCTTGTTGCCAATGTAATCCTTGGTTGTTTGAATGCCGACCGGTTTTGACCCACTTAAGAAGTCACTGTCAAGCCTTAGACGTGTCATTGTCGCTCCTAGGAGGTCGTCAAAAAGTCTTCAACACATATACGAGACATGAACATGATCAAACATTTTTAAGAATAAATAATACTGTATGGCTAAACAACTAATGACCCTGGTGAGGCTGTGGATTCAGGGTGTAGGTCTTAAAATGAGACCTATGGTAATAGGTCCCCTAAATCAGAAATTTGTTAAAAACTATTCAGCTCACCAGTTGGGCAGCACTGCTGGGTCCACTGTGACTGCTCCAGCCTCTACACACACCCACATTGTAGCAGCTTGGTCCCAGCTAGGCTCTCCAATGTCTCCGTCTCGCTCTCGGAACACGTCCCGCTCACACTCGGGGTCCAGTACAAGGGACGGGTCAGTAGAAGGCATAGCTTCCATACCTAGCACAGATCCCACGGACCGAACAGGAGACCAGGCCCTTACACTGCGTCGGGAGAGATCCACCTCACTCTGGCTAAGAAACAAATAAATCATAGTGTTAGGCCTACAATACTATAAAATATATCTGCCAAGAGTCAAAGACTTGGAACAGTTGTACTTTAACTCTACATCAGACACTTGACTGTACTCGAGACCTGGCAGGACCAGTTGTTACTTTGACATTGAGGATTGTTGAATTCGTAAATCTGACCGCTTGAATGGTAAACTGTGTCAATAAATTGTTAGGATTGCAGTTGCTTTAGGAAATACCTCCACTTGATGGAGACGGTTGAAAGGTTACCTCAGCTCAGAGCAGGATGATGATGATGTTCAACACAATTTCTTTATGTGGTTACATTTTGTCAAAGGAAGGCAACATCTCCTCTCTTAGTTAGGTGGGACCTGCCACTGCAGATACAGTTGTAGATGTGATGTTTCAAGAGAAGGGTGTGTGGGATCAGTTGCATCTCATGCTCATCTAGCCATTTTGAAAGCAAAACAGGGTATATCCCGTTTTCTAAGGACAAGCTTCTTAAATTACCTGCACTCAAGCACCGGATGTTCAACAGCCCCCGAGTCTGAGCTCTGTCTATGGTGGTGGCGGAGGTTGGATCCATCCACAGAGCGACGCCAGGCTTGTTTGGTTGACACTGGAGCAGAGCGAGATTGTTCACCTTCTCCTTCCCCTTCTCCTACTTGCTCCAAAAGGCTGTTTCGGTTCTGAGGATATAAACAATAATGGTTAATTGAAAGATTAATAATGACTGGTTGTATGTAGGGCTTTTGGGGTTTGAAAAAAAATACTTAAAGCAGCAATAGCTTCAGAGAATTGACTTTCCTTAGCTCACAGCGCTACCTCTGAAGTAAATTCATTTTCCAAACTATTATGGTGCGCTAAGCTCAAACGTAGAACTGCAGCAAAGGGTACCTTTCACCACTCATTCTTGGGTCGCATATACAACCTTCTGCAGATATTTTCAACCTGATGTTCTAGGAGCGAGCTGGTCTTATGATTGTTCCTTTGATGTTTTTTATAGTCAGTCTGGTTCCGTTGCACAGCTTGGGTGGACCTAAGTTTCACATTAGTATTATTGGCATTCCTTCTTTTAGTGACAGTAATGTGGTTTATAAAAAATTGCTAGGCATTATATCTGAGATAGCAGGCACAATTATTTTTCACGATTTATGTTACATTGTGTGGGTATAGAACAAGGATAATAATATCAAAGAATTACCATCCCTTTCATTGATTATAATACTGCGATTATAAACATACCAAACTTAACATTAACTTGGCTTTTGGAGTCAATAGGGTAGGCCTACATACATACATAAATAAATACATACCTCCTCTATTATATTTTATGGTCTTAATGGAATGTGGATGCAATTTTAAGACTTATTTGACTTATTTACTCTTCACATTTTTGCTATAAACCTACTTGTTTAGGAGCTACATGATGTAAAATGTACACCGGAAGTCATTTTTCCATAGGCTGTAACTCCTAAACGAGTGGGTTTATCGAAAAAATGTCTAGAATAAAAAAGTTTTTAAATTGCATGTTCTATCCGAAAACATGATATAATATAGGGTGTTCCATATGAAATTTCAAAGTTAGCCGCCATATTGGAAAATGGTGGCCATTTTTGAAACATTGGAATTCATATTTTTTAATATCATTAAAAACTACTTGAATTTCCCCATTTAATGTTCTCTCTAAATCTAATAGTTTATGAGATACCAATGGTGGCACAGTTAAGTTGTTCATCCTGTATAATAGAGGAGGTATGTATTTATTTATGTATGTATGTACCCTATTGACTCCAAAAGCCAAGTTAATGTTAAGTTTGGTATGTTTATAATCGCAGTATTATAATCAATGAAAGGGATGGTAATTCTTTGATATTATTATCCTTGTTCTATACCCACACAATGTAACATAAATCGTGAAAAATAATTGTGCGTGCTATCTCAGATATACAAATGCCTCGCAATTTTTTATAAACCACATTACTGTCACTAAAAGAAGGAATGCCAATAATACTAATGTGAAACTTAGGTCCACCCAAGCTGTGCAACGGAACCAGACTGACTATAAAAAACATCAAAGGAACAATCATAAGTGATAAGTTTGAAGTAGAAATAGTCCCAAGAATACCAACGGTATCATCTGAAATACCCTTTGAATTCAAGCGACAACAATTTCATTTGCGTCTTGCTCTCGCAATCACTATGATAAGACACAAGGGCAATCCCTGACTGTCACCGGTTTAAAATTAGAAAATGCATGATTTTCACACTGACAGCTTTATGTTGCGTGCATACTTGGTGGCAGCGACGCCTAAAAACTTGTACAATTTATATACCTATTGATAAAAAACATTGTTTATTCAGTGGCAATTAGGTCAAATAAAAATTATAAATTTTTTTTATACATTTAATAGTTGTTAGCACTGCAACGCGTGCCGGATAAATACTAGTCTGAAATATATATATATGTATGAACGCGTTTTTTATTTTGATATTTTGAACCAATTTACGAATATTAATGAATTTAAATAGAATGATAGATAATTAAGAAATAAAGGGGATGTCGAAGCCATAACCGTACGTACGTAAGGCTAACTTCACTGTGTTATAGAAAATGTAAATTGTGTACTAAACAATTCAAAGTTGTTTAATGTTGTTTTTTCTAAAAGGTGAAAAGGTGGCTTCAAATTAAATTACATGTAAATGTTTATGTTAATAGTGTTTTGTTTACACAAATGTTGTGTTTGTCGTTGTTTGCCGACATAATATTTAACTTTAAAATGTAGTTTTACTTACCATAAAGGATGTGCGTTATCACTAAATTTGCAATTTACTACTATACATATAAAACACTTAAGTATATTTGAGTTTTACAGTACATACAATCATTTTAAGTTTTTGCCATCTAATGTTAAGTCATGATAGTAAATTTCATTTCTGTAAACCATCGTTTGGTTATTGAAGATGTCAGTGATTTATTTATTTTTACACTATTGAGCTTTAAGTCTGCTTATGTACGCTTGTACGCTTTAGTGGTTTGGATACTACAAAACATGGTGTCTTTAACGTTTAAAACAGAGAAAGTCGGCATGTTTAAAGCAAAAATGTTATTAATATTATTATTGTATATGATGGCGGATATTTGATTGCCTTCAATGTGAGAGACAAAATAGTTTATACTGTTGGACCGAACGAACTCGTATTAAAGTGTTGGATAAAACAACCCGTTCGAATGGTCCACTGTGAAACGTACAGTATATTTCATAAGTTTACTCCACAATGCAAAATTGTACTTCTAGTTTGGCCTGTACTTTTGGGTAAAATGATTTTGGACCAAACAAACGAGTTTTTAACTGTTGGACCAAACAATTTTGGACCAAACGAAATTGGATAAATACAAGATACAAGATACAAGAACTTTAATTGTTAGTAAAATACATAATGTGGTACATTTAGTATCTCCTAACTCGTCAATTAATCCTAAACATAAACATAATTCAACACAATTTAACTTCTTCACCTTATAACATACTAGCAGAGTACCCGTCCTTCGTACGGGGTTGGAATATAAGTATAAAATACTTATTGCAGTTATACTCAAGCTATGCGTTTGCAATAAGGGAGGACACAGTTTGATAAAATTTGCTTTTTTAAATTTACAGTATTCTATAGTATTACACATCTACTATAGCCATAATGTTCTACCACTTCACCTAAACAATAGAGAAAAATAAATTATCAACAATTCGCAAAATATTACAAATTATTCATGAAATGAAAAACATAAACATAACTGTAAACAATCCTACTTTGACAGTTCTCATTGCGAATCACAGTTTTTTGTTGCTGCTTAGTTCAAATTAGCTGTTTTCATAAATGCAAAAAAAAATATAGTGCTGCACCCTGTTGGTAAATCTTATAACTTTTTAATGCTTTTCCATATCATAGAACCAACTTTTTTAGTTGAAACAGCTGACTAAATTCTTTAATTCCTAAATATGAATACTCATAAGGTTAACATGGGAAATTACAGAGCCACTGGGGCGGAGCCCGAAAGGATTTTTGAGATAAGAATATGCCTATGTGTTAATCGGGAATGTAAGCTATCATCATGCCAAATTTCAGCCCAATCCGTCCAGTGGTTTATGCGTGATTGAACTTCAAACAAACAAACAAACAAACACACAAACTTTCACATTTATAATATTAGTAAGATTCTAACATTCTATAATTAGTAAATCAAATTCATGTTTAGTCACTAGCCAAAATTCATCTATTGTGAACAAACAGAGCTTAATTAAAACTTTCTTCAACTTCTTTTTAAATAAATTAAGAGGGAAATTTTGAAATTGATTTGGTAGATGGTTCCAAAATCTTGGAGCAAAAAAAAAAATACTTGCCAATGCTAGTCGCCTTATGTCATGCCTACTGATATGGATGTTACTTTTACCTCTAGTGTCATATGAGTGAATTTGTTCATTTGTTGTTTTAAAGATGTTAGCTTTGAAATATATTAAAACTCGGTAAATGATTATGCAAGGAACGGTAAGAATCTCAAGATTTTTGAAAGTTTTCTCACAAGAATCCCCAAAGCTCAGTCCCACCATACACCTCAAAGCTTTTTGTTGAATGGCTAGAAGTTGATTTATGTTAGTTTTGGTATCCCCATATTTCGATACAGTACGTTAAATTGGAATAAAAAAATGAGTAGTAGATTGTTTTCAAAGTTTCAATAGAACCTACTTTACCAAATCTTCTTAATATAAAAACTGACCTTGATAATTTTGTACTAAGGTATTTTATATGATCATTCCAGTTCAGTGAACTGTTTACCATGAGACCCAAGAATTTAGTTTGGGGAACAATATCTATGACCTGATCTTCTTCCACCAAAATTTTAGGGTCAAAACTTAACATTCTGGTTGAAAAATTCAAAAAAGCTGTCTTATCTATATTTACTGATAAACGATTTTCATTAAAATATTGGATTATGCCAGTTGTAAATATATTTGTAGAGATTTCCATAGGGTTAGCTTCAGAAATAAACAGGTTGAATTCGGAGTAAAGGTTTACGCAACATACTATGTTAAATGTTCTCAAACATGTAATGCAGAGCAATAACAATGAGAAGCATAAAATTCACAACCTAGTGAATGCTGAATTCATTTGACGAAACATTTTTTTTCTGATTTCAGCAATATGTTCACCTGGCAAACATTTAATTCCTTGTTTATTCTTCGATGTTACACCAAGTATCTCGTGCAGAGTGGAAAAGAAGTGGACCTTCTGAGACATATAGAAACCAAAGGTATATTAGACCCTGGAGGTCTGTATACTCCTATGATGCTGTAGACGTCATTACAAAATTTCAAGTTTATGCCAGCAATTTCAAAAATGTTTTGTTCAGAGAATTCTACCAGATTTAAAACTTCAAATTGAATTTTTTTTTCACAAACATTGCTGAACCTCCATCCCTCTCATCTGACATTGAAAAAGCAGTAGCTAACCCATACAAGCCTGATGAGAATTGCTATGTACAGTACTATGAAAAGAAAGTTGATTTATGTTTTAATACATATTTTTATTCTGTACCAAATTATTGTAAGTTAGCTTTTTTCAGTGGAACAAAACAAAACAAAATTAATGTAAACAAAGTCATATCTTATAAGTATAAAAGAGGATGTTTGTATATTTGTTTGGCAGTGATAAACTCAGACACCGCTGAACCGATTGCCACGAAACTTGGTACATACGTGTAGAATTTCATGGAATAGGTTTATACACCATCAATTTCGTGATCCGTCCAATCGGCTCCGCCCCAGTGGCTCTGGAGTTTCCCATGTTAACCTTATGAGAAATGGAATTAATGAATCTTAACAGCTGTTTCAATTAAACAAGTTGGTTCTGTTCTATGATGTTCAATAGCATTAAAGTTACAAGGATTACCAACAGGGTGCAGCACTATTATTTCTTTTACATTTATGACAACAGCTAATTTGCAACCAAAAGGTGAGTGAGCGTAGCGAACGAACTTCAAACTGGAGGCGAGTTAGCGTAGCGAACGAGCTAACCTGAAGGCAAGTGAGCGTAGCGAACGAGCTAACCTGAAGGCAAGTGAGCGCAGCGAACGAGCTCCAACCTAAAGGTGAGTGAGCGTAGCGAACGAACTTCAACCAGGACGTGATTGAGCCATGCGAACGAGATCATCTTGAAAATTAAGAAGTTAAACGGGGCAAAGCCCGCGGGTTACAGCTAGTGATAAATAAAAGAAATTAGGAAACAGTTGGTTGAAGTAACACAGCACCTCTCCCCTAAGTTTTAGAATCACAAATTCATTTTTGTAAACGGTTGCTTTTTCCTTGAGCTTCTTCTTAAGGCAGGGTTTGAGGCTTCACCATTTGGTAGAGGAGCTAGAGGTTGGTTAAAGCGACCTTCATCTTCAGTATGGTTGTTGATCACATGATCATTTGCTCCCTGAAGTTCTTCATCTTGAATTGTAGGCCCTAGAGGAAGTTTGATATTAAAAAAGTAGTCCCTGTCGTCCTTCTCACCGCTTAAATTTGAACCAACCTGTATTTATTTGATCAATGTGTCTCCTGTAGGTGGAATTTCCAGATTCGATATTATAGTGGCACGTGCCCAGTTTTTGTAGAATCCTTCCAAATCTCCACTTTGGTGGTGTTCCGTAGATTCTTAAAGAAACAGAGTCTCTTTCTTTAAAGTTCCTCCCATAAGATTGTTGGATAGTCTGGTCATTTGTGCAAGTATTTGAAGAGTTAAGAAGTGTCAAATCAAGCCTTGACCTCAACAGTCTGCCGATGAAAAGATGAGCAGGTGTTAACCCCTTATAGTTGCATGAGGTGTTCTCCTATATGCCATGAGAAATCTGGCAACCTTTTGGTTCAGGGTACCAGCATTGACTATAAATCCTTAAAAGACAACGCATACATACGGGCCCATTGTAATGGCCGGAGCTGAGCCAGGTCCGTGGGTTCAGTTAGTTGGTCTGCACCTCCGAAAGACAGCGCGTGCGTCAATTGTTTTATTCCTTCTCTGCCAGAGAGTGCTGGCAGCGCACCCCGCCCGGCGCCCGGCGGCCCGGCCCGCACTCGGCGCTCGGCGCACTCGCAGTACAGACACTAGACAGAGTACGCCGTGCTGCCAGATCGCTACAGCGCACACGCGCACGTACCACACGTACACGTACACCACACAGTCCCTTTTAATTTAACTCTTCACTCTCTGTCCTCTCACAACACTTCCAGTTCCACTGATACTGCATCGGACCCCAACGATGCGATTATATTATGACCGCAACCGAGCATTGTTACCTACCCAATTCCTATGGTTTAATTAAATTTGTCATACCTACAAACACATTTTTTCACACTTACACACACATATACCCCTACTACCCATTTACCCAGAACTGCTTTAATTTTCAATCTGCATCCAGGGATATAAAAAAATTGTAATAAAAATTATTTTTTACAGAATGGATTTTAGCTTAGCGGTAAATTCCCAAATATATTATACAATTGAAATTTATATTATTAAAAGAATTTTTTGGATGTTTGTATTCAGCACATTGACCCCTAAATATTTATTTTCCTAGGCATTTTGGGTATCAATTTTAAAGCTCCAATTATTTAGATGTGCCTTTTGTGGGTTTAGATGATAACCCGTGAAAGCCCTTCGTCCAATAGGCTTTTAACATTTCAGAGTTTATTAATCATCTGTCAATCATCAATCAGTTGTCAATCATCTTAACTTTTTCATGTCAACACTAGCTGTTTGCCCGTTCTACGTACGGGAATCTAGTAGTAAGTTAAAACCCACGAATACTATAAAAGACCCCTTATATTCAGAACAGGAGTTTGGTTTGCATATTTAGTGTGCATTTTTCTAGATATGATGGCAAAACTATAACTGTTTAGGAATACATATAAACCTTCTTAAATACAATATCTGACAGTTTCAAAGCCAAAACGAATGCTTCGCAATTTTATATCACCCGATCGTGTTAGTCCATATTTTATATCAAACGATGAAAGGAATTGCTTTACAGTATAGATCTATGAGGCATAGCCCTAAGGTAGGCCTGTAATTTAAAGTTACTTTTCACACTGGTTAAAAGTAGTTAAAACACTTCTTCAACCTCACTACTGCACACTTTATTCGGGTTTAAATTTTTATTAACAATGGTGCTCTTGTCTTTTCCACGAAAAATAAGGACATTAATGTGTTACCAACAGACATACACACACAAATACAGAATTGAGTTCACACAACATTTTTGAGTCCAGACAGAAAACGCTAAAGATTATTCAGTAAGACATCAGTTAAATTTAATAAGCAATAAGGTGCAGTGTTTATAAATAAATAGTGATAATTAATTTTTGTAAAAAAATACAACCGACTTCAAACGCTCTAAAAAGAATGAAATAATTTCAATAAAGTAAACTTTTGTATTAGGCAAGCTCACGTATTTTAAGTCGGCGCGGCTCTATGATGATTTTTGATACAAAATTGAAAGAGGGTGTCCATATTGCAGGTGACTGTCTATAACAATACCCCCGCCGCAGCAAACCTGCCGACTAAGCGAATTTCCATTTCTCTGAATTGATTTTCAGTTAAATATATTTTAATAACATTAGGTTTAACGAGTACCTAGATTTGCTGCTACAAGGAAACTAATAAAGTGTGTTTTTGAGTAAAATATTGATAGCTTAGTACAAAATAAATAAATTTGCCAAGTTTGATCAAAATATATCCATAAACAAGCAAACTACAACATTTGACAATATTCTCCATAAGAATAACATGGGAATTTTAAATTTACAATTTTTTTAATTTTCTCCGTTACTAATAATTGAACAAAAATACTTTTGTATACTAAATTATTTTTTTTTTTTAAGCTCTTTAAAAAGGTCTAAAGAGAAATCGGGAAATTTTGTGTTTTGAGGGTCAAAAGTGAGAAAAACGAATTTTTACCCCATAAAACCCCCGTAAAGCCCCGTTCCCATGGTCCGATCGTGCTGGTTCGCGAACTCATTCAAGTTTATCCCGATTTACACCTTTAAACCAAATTTCATCAAAATCGGACAAAAATTACTCAAGTTATCACGTTCACGGACGTATATATATATATAAGTCTATATATATATATATATATTATTAAGCAAATCAAAATACCACAGTACCCTAAAAACATTTTATTTTACATTACTTACATGTTTCGGACATTAATGCCATGATCACAGTATAGTATATAACCTATTAGTTTCTTTTATTTACAAACATTATTAGATATTTCTTATTAAAGAACAGGTGATAATTTTTATGTTAAGGGAAGGAGGTGTTTTCTTTAAGATGTATAATTTCATTGAATATTACGTTTTGATTTTGAATTTGTGTCAAGTTTAGTAAATTGTCTTTGTCATTAATATGATGAGTATAAATATAAAAGTCTTCTTTTGTATTCATTTTTAGCGAATTTCCCTATAGGGAAGTAGCTATTACCGTAGGTGGCACGGTAAGACCTAGACCCGGGACCGATTTACTTTTTCATTTTGATGTCCCCAGAGGCCAAAAACACTATTCGTTCAAATTTTTATATATGTATATATATATATATATATATATACATATATATATATATATATATATATATATATAGACTTATATATATATATATATATATACGTCCGTGAACGCGATAACTTGAGTAATTTTTGTCCGATTTTGATGAAATTTGGTTTAAAGGTGTAAAGCGGGATAAACTTGAATGAGTTCGCGAACCAGCACGATCGGACCATGGGAACGGGGCTTTATGGGGGGTTTTATGGGGTAAAAATTGGTTTTTCTCACTTTTGACCCTCAAAACACAAAATTTCCCGATTTCTCTTTAGACCTTTTTAAAGAGCTTAAAAAAACAAATAATTTAGTATGTAAAAGTATTTTTGTTTGATTATTAGTAACGGAGAAAATAAAAAAAATTGTAAATTTAAAATTCCCATGTTAATCTTATGGAGAATATTGTCAAATGTTGTAGTTTGCTTGTTTATGGATATATTTTGATCAAACTTGGCAAATTTATTTATTTTGTACTAAGCTATCAATATTTTACTCAAAAACACACTTTATTAGTTTCCTTGTAGCAGCAAACCTAGGTACTCGTTAAACCTAATGTTATTAAAATATATTTAACTGAAAATCAATTCAGACAAATGGAAATTCGCTTGGTCGGCAGGTTTGCTGCGGCGGGGGTATTTCACCTTTATTTTCAACATCTAGAATGTGCATATTTTTATTAATTTCTGAGTATGTATGGTCGGTCTGAAGTATATGTTCGGCGTATGAGGATTTTTGTGTTGTCATATTGTTTGATCTGATTGCCTGTATATGCTCTTTGTATCTGACTTCGAATGTTCGTCCTGTTTGACCAATATAGTATTTTTCACAGTTGTTACATGATAATTTGTAAATTCCTGATTTCTTATATACATTTGGTGGGTTGGGTATCGGATTTGTTCTTTTTTGAATTATGTTAAAAGCGTTATTCCTTGTTTTATAACTTAGTTTAAATTTTGAGTTCGGTAATGTCTTTCTTAAGGTTTTGTTTAAGGATGAGCTGAATGGAATACATATAAATTCTTTCTTTACGTTTTCTTGTTCTTTTACTTTCATTCTTTTTGTTTTTTCATTTTTTATTAATTTTTCAATCATTTTTTCTTTGTATCCATTTGTTCCTGCAATTCTTTTTATAGTTTTCTTTTCTATTTCAAAGTTGTCTTTAGACATTGGTATGTTAAGTAGTCTAAATACCATTGATTTGAATGTAGAAATTTTGTGTTGCCAAGGATGGTTTGACTCAAATGGAATGATTAGGTCAGTTTGGGTAGGTTTCCTATATATATTGAAATTATGTCGATCGTTTTCTTTAGTAATTGTTATGTCTAAGAAATTTATCTTCTTTTCTTGTGTCTCCATCGTAAATTTAATTGTTGGGGAGATAGAATTTAAGTATTTCAAAAAATCTTGATATGAGTCTTTATTGCCGTTGTATAAGCATAATATATCATCGACATATCTATACCAATAGATTATATCTTTTTTAAATGGATTTTCGTCGTTTATGATTTTTGATGATTCTAGATGTTGCATATATATGTTTGCTAGAATACCAGAAAGTGGAGAACCCATAGCCAATCCTTCTAATTGTTTGAAAATTTTGCCATTGAATTCAAAATAGCTTTGATTGATTGCTACTCTAGATAGTTTCATAAGATCATTTAACTCATTTTTTGAAACCTGTTTATTTTTGTTTAAAGTTTCTTGAAGGATTTGAAGGGTATCTTTTGTAGGAATATTTGAATACATATTAGTTACATCAAAGGAGATAAAAATTGCATTTTCTGGTATTAATTCATCCTTAATTTTTTCAATTAATTTATATGTATTGTTGATACTGTATCCAGATTCAAAGTTTATCTTATGTTTTAGTTTATTATTTAGGTACTTACATACATTGTATGCTGGGGCATTTCGGTAGTTAACAACAGGACGTATTGGTACATTTGTTTTATGTGTTTTAGGTTGTCCTCTAAATTTTGGTATTATTGGATTTATCATTTTTAGTTGTATCATTTCACTTTTACTTAAAGTTTTACATTTAGATATTGTACTATTAATTTCTTTACTGTATTCTAGTGTGGGATCTTTAGAGAGTTCTCTGTAATTATTGTCTTCAATAAAGTTTTCTACCTTTTTGTTATAGTCGTCTATGTTTATTATAACAGTTGTATTTCCCTTATCAGCTTTGGTTATTATTGCGTTGTTATCTTTGAGTTTTTTTGATATTGATGTTACAGTATTTAAGTCTTTTCTAGACTTCTTTATTATACCTTTGTTTTTAGTTTCTATTCTATTTTTGTCTAATTCGTGTACAAAATTATGTCTAATTGATTCTTGGATGTCTGTCTTTTGTTTTCTTATTGCAACTTCTAGATCTATCATTTCATCTTTTATAACCTTCTGTTGGAAGTCCATGTTAATGTTGTATTTTAGTGATTTTGATAAAATTTCTGTTTCATCTTTTTCAAATACAATATTTGTTAGATTTTGAACTTTGGGATAAAATGAATGGGTTTCATTCAAATTTTCATTTTTTATCTTCTTAGCTTTTTGACCTATCAGACTTTGTAGCTTCTTGTGATGAGTTTCTTTCTTTCTTTTTATAATTGGTTCAATCCAATTTTGTATGTATTCATTGAATTCTTCAATTGATTCTGAGTGGTAATTTTTATTGATTTCTGTCTGTATGATGTTCATCTTTTCATTCAGAGTATTCAGTTTAGAATATAGACTGTTAATTTCTTCTTTTATCCATATCTTCTTTGCAATTGTTAATGTTTTCTGAGCTGCAATTGATTTAGATTTTGTGTTAATTTGAATGTAGTTTGGCGTTATATTCTCATGTATACATCTTTTATTGAAAGAAATATCTTCTTTTATTGTTGCAATTCTTAAGGTTATGTACTTAAGTTGATGTATAATCTTTGGTTGGTTAGCCATTATTATTTTGTTATTGTATACATCAATGAGGGCTACTTTAAATGTTATTAGGCAAATCAAAATATCACAGTACCCTAAAAACATTTTATTTTACATTACTTACATGTTTCGGACATTAACGCCATGATCACAGTATAGTATATAACCTATTAGTTTCTTTTATTTACAAACATTATTAGATATTTCTTATTAAAGAACAGGTGATAATTTTTATGTTAAGGGAAGGAGGTGTTTTCTTTAAGATGTATAATTTCATTGAATATTACGTTTTGATTTTGAATTTGTGTCAAGTTTAGTAAATTGTCTTTGTCATTAATATGATGAGTATAAATATAAAAGTCTTCTTTTGTATTCATTTTTTCACCTTTATTTTCAACATCTAGAATGTGCATATTTTTATTAATTTCTGAGTATGTATGGTCGGTCTGAAGTATATGTTCGGCGTATGAGGATTTTTGTGTTGTCATATTGTTTGATCTGATTGCCTGTATATGCTCTTTGTATCTGACTTCGAATGTTCGTCCTGTTTGACCAATATAGTATTTTTCACAGTTGTTACATGATAATTTGTAAATTCCTGATTTCTTATATACATTTGGTGGGTTGGGTATCGGATTTGTTCTTTTTTGAATTATGTTAAAAGCGTTATTCCTTGTTTTATAACTTAGTTTAAATTTTGAGTTCGGTAATGTCTTTCTTAAGGTTTTGTTTAAGGATGAGCTGAATGGAATACATATAAATTCTTTCTTTACGTTTTCTTGTTCTTTTACTTTCATTCTTTTTGTTTTTTCATTTTTTATTAATTTTTCAATCATTTTTTCTTTGTATCCATTTGTTCCTGCAATTCTTTTTATAGTTTTCTTTTCTATTTCAAAGTTGTCTTTAGACATTGGTATGTTAAGTAGTCTAAATACCATTGATTTGAATGTAGAAATTTGGTGTTGCCAAGGATGGTTTGACTCAAATGGAATGATTAGGTCAGTTTGGGTAGGTTTCCTATATATATTGAAATTATGTCGATCGTTTTCTTTAGTAATTGTTATGTCTAAGAAATTTATCTTCTTTTCTTGTGTCTCCATCGTAAATTTAATTGTTGGGGAGATAGAATTTAAGTATTTCAAAAAATCTTGATATGAGTCTTTATTGCCGTTGTATAAGCATAATATATCATCGACATATCTATACCAATAGATTATATCTTTTTTAAATGGATTTTCGTCGTTTATGATTTTTGATGATTCTAGATGTTGCATATATATGTTTGCTAGAATACCAGAAAGTGGAGAACCCATAGCCAATCCTTCTAATTGTTTGAAAATTTTGCCATTGAATTCAAAATAGCTTTGATTGATTGCTACTCTAGATAGTTTCATAAGATCATTTAACTCATTTTTTGAAACCTGTTTATTTTTGTTTAAAGTTTCTTGAAGGATTTGAAGGGTATCTTTTGTAGGAATATTTGAATACATATTAGTTACATCAAAGGAGATAAAAATTGCATTTTCTGGTATTAATTCATCCTTAATTTTTTCAATTAATTTATATGTATTGTTGATACTGTATCCAGATTCAAAGTTTATCTTATGTTTTAGTTTATTATTTAGGTACTTACATACATTGTATGCTGGGGCATTTCGGTAGTTAACAACAGGACGTATTGGTACATTTGTTTTATGTGTTTTAGGTTGTCCTCTAAATTTTGGTATTATTGGATTTATCATTTTTAGTTGTATCATTTCACTTTTACTTAAAGTTTTACATTTAGATATTGTACTATTAATTTCTTTACTGTATTCTAGTGTGGGATCTTTAGAGAGTTCTCTGTAATTATTGTCTTCAATAAAGTTTTCTACCTTTTTGTTATAGTCGTCTATGTTTATTATAACAGTTGTATTTCCCTTATCAGCTTTGGTTATTATTGCGTTGTTATCTTTGAGTTTTTTTTTATATTGATGTTACAGTATTTAAGTCTTTTCTAGACTTCTTTATTATACCTTTGTTTTTAGTTTCTATTCTATTTTTGTCTAATTCGTGTACAAAATTATGTCTAATTGATTCTTGGATGTCTGTCTTTTGTTTTCTTGTTGCAACTTCTAGATCTATCATTTCATCTTTTATAACCTTCTGTTGGAAGTCCATGTTAATGTTGTATTTTAGTGCTTTTGATAACATTTCTGTTTCATCTTTTTCAAATACAATATTTGTTAGATTTTGAACTTTGGGATAAAATGAATGGGTTTCATTCAAATTTTCATTTTTTATCTTCTTAGCTTTTTGACCTATCAGACTTTGTAGCTTCTTGTGATGAGTTTCTTTCTTTCTTTTTATAATTGGTTCAATCCAATTTTGTATGTATTCATTGAATTCTTCAATTGATTCTGAGTGGTAATTTTTATTGATTTCTGTCTGTATGATGTTCATCTTTTCATTCAGAGTATTCAGTTTAGAATATAGACTGTTAATTTCTTCTTTTATCCATATCTTCTTTGCAATTGTTAATGTTTTCTGAGCTGCAATTGATTTAGATTTTGTGTTAATTTGAATGTAGTTTGGCGTTATATTCTCATGTATACATCTTTTATTGAAAGAAATATCTTCTTTTATTGTTGCAATTCTTAAGGTTATGTACTTAAGTTGATGTATAATCTTTGGTTGGTTAGCCATTATTATTTTGTTATTGTATACATCAATGAGGGCTACTTTAAATGTTATTAAGCAAATCAAAATACCACAGTACCCTAAAAACATTTTATTTTACATAACTTACATGTTTCGGACATTAATGCCATGATCACAGTATAGTATATAACCTATTAGTTTCTTTTATTTACAAACATTATTAGATATTTCTTATTAAAGAACAGGTGATAATTTTTATGTTAAGGGAAGGAGGTGTTTTCTTTAAGATGTATAATTTCATTGAATATTACGTTTTGATTTTGAATTTGTGTCAAGTTTAGTAAATTGTCTTTGTCATTAATATGATGAGTATAAATATAAAAGTCTTCTTTTGTATTCATTTTTCACCTTTATTTTCAACATCTAATGAAATTCGTACATAAAGGACGAACATTCGAAGTCAGATACAAAGAGCATATACAGGCAATCAGATCAAACAATATGACAACACAAAAATCCTCATACGCCGAACATATACTTCAGACCGACCATACATACTCAGAAATTAATAAAAATATGCACATTCTAGATGTTGAAAATAAAGGTGAAAAAATGAATACAAAAGAAGACTTTTATATTTATACTCATCATATTAATGACAAAGACAATTTACTAAACTTGACACAAATTCAAAATCAAAACGTAATATTCAATGAAATTATACATCTTAAAGAAAACACCTCCTTCCCTTAACATAAAAATTATCACCTGTTCTTTAATAAGAAATATCTAATAATGTTTGTAAATAAAAGAAACTAATAGGTTATATACTATACTGTGATCATGGCGTTAATGTCCGAAACATGTAAGTAATGTAAAATAAAATGTTTTTAGGGTACTGTGATATTTTGATTTGCCTAATAACATTTAAAGTAGCCCTCATTGATGTATACAATAACAAAATAATAATGGCTAACCAACCAAAGATTATACATCAACTTAAGTACATAACCTTAAGAATTGCAACAATAAAAGAAGATATTTCTTTCAATAAAAGATGTATACATGAGAATATAACGCCAAACTACATTCAAATTAACACAAAATCTAAATCAATTGCAGCTCAGAAAACATTAACAATTGCAAAGAAGATATGGATAAAAGAAGAAATTAACAGTCTATATTCTAAACTGAATACTCTGAATGAAAAGATGAACATCATACAGACAGAAATCAATAAAAATTACCACTCAGAATCAATTGAAGAATTCAATGAATACATACAAAATTGGATTGAACCAATTATAAAAAGAAAGAAAGAAACTCATCACAAGAAGCTACAAAGTCTGATAGGTCAAAAAGCTAAGAAGATAAAAAATGAAAATTTGAATGAAACCCATTCATTTTATCCCAAAGTTCAAAATCTAACAAATATTGTATTTGAAAAAGATGAAACAGAAATTTTATCAAAATCACTAAAATACAACATTAACATGGACTTCCAACAGAAGGTTATAAAAGATGAAATGATAGATCTAGAAGTTGCAATAAGAAAACAAAAGACAGACATCCAAGAATCAATTAGACATAATTTTGTACACGAATTAGACAAAAATAGAATAGAAACTAAAAACAAAGGTATAATAAAGAAGTCTAGAAAAGACTTAAATACTGTAACATCAATATAAAAAAAACTCAAAGATAACAACGCAATAATAACCAAAGCTGATAAGGGAAATACAACTGTTATAATAAACATAGACGACTATAACAAAAAGGTAGAAAACTTTATTGAAGACAATAATTACAGAGAACTCTCTAAAGATCCCACACTAGAATACAGTAAAGAAATTAATAGTACAATATCTAAATGTAAAACTTTAAGTAAAAGTGAAATGATACAACTAAAAATGATAAATCCAATAATACCAAAATTTAGAGGACAACCTAAAACACATAAAACAAATGTACCAATACGTCCTGTTGTTAACTACCGAAATGCCCCAGCATACAATGTATGTAAGTACCTAAATAATAAACTAAAACATAAGATAAACTTTGAATCTGGATACAGTATCAACAATACATATAAATTAATTGAAAAAATTAAGGATGAATTAATACCAGAAAATGCAATTTTTATCTCCTTTGATGTAACTAATATGTATTCAAATATTCCTACAAAAGATACCCTTCAAATCCTTCAAGAAACTTTAAACAAAAATAAACAGGTTTCAAAAAATGAGTTAAATGATCTTATGAAACTATCTAGAGTAGCAATCAATCAAAGCTATTTTGAATTCAATGGCAAAATTTTCAAACAATTAGAAGGATTGGCTATGGGTTCTCCACTTTCTGGTATTCTAGCAAACATATATATGCAACATCTAGAATCATCAAAAATCATAAACGACGAAAATCCATTTAAAAAAGATATAATCTATTGGTATAGATATGTCGATGATATATTATGCTTATACAACGGCAATAAAGACTCATATCAAGATTTTTTGAAATACTTAAATTCTATCTCCCCAACAATTAAATTTACGATGGAGACACAAGAAAAGAAGATAAATTTCTTAGACATAACAATTACTAAAGAAAACGATCGACATAATTTCAATATATATAGGAAACCTACCCAAACTGACCTAATCATTCCATTTGAGTCAAACCATCCTTGGCAACACAAAATTTCTACATTCAAATCAATGGTATTTAGACTACTTAACATACCAATGTCTAAAGACAACTTTGAAATAGAAAAGAAAACTATAAAAAGAATTGCAGGAACAAATGGATACAAAGAAAAAATGATTGAAAAATTAATAAAAAATGAAAAAACAAAAAGAATGAAAGTAAAAGAACAAGAAAACGTAAAGAAAGAATTTATATGTATTCCATTCAGCTCATCCTTAAACAAAACCTTAAGAAAGACATTACCGAACTCAAAATTTAAACTAAGTTATAAAACAAGGAATAACGCTTTTAACATAATTCAAAAAAGAACAAATCCGATACCCAACCCACCAAATGTATATAAGAAATCAGGAATTTACAAATTATCATGTAACAACTGTGAAAAATACTATATTGGTCAAACAGGACGAACATTCGAAGTCAGATACAAAGAGCATATACAGGCAATCAGATCAAACAATATGACAACACAAAAATCCTCATACGCCGAACATATACTTCAGACCGACCATACATACTCAGAAATTAATAAAAATATGCACATTCTAGATGTTGAAAATAAAGGTGAAAAAATGAATACAAAAGAAGACTTTTATATTTATACTCATCATATTAATGACAAAGACAATTTACTAAACTTGACACAAATTCAAAATCAAAACGTAATATTCAATGAAATTATACATCTTAAAGAAAACACCTCCTTCCCTTAACATAAAAATTATCACCTGTTCTTTAATAAGAAATATCTAATAATGTTTGTAAATAAAAGAAACTAATAGGTTATATACTATACTGTGATCATGGCGTTAATGTCCGAAACATGTAAGTAATGTAAAATAAAATGTTTTTAGGGTACTGTGATATTTTGATTTGCCTAATAACATTTAAAGTAGCCCTCATTGATGTATACAATAACAAAATAATAATGGCTAACCAACCAAAGATTATACATCAACTTAAGTACATAACCTTAAGAATTGCAACAATAAAAGAAGATATTTCTTTCAATAAAAGATGTATACATGAGAATATAACGCCAAACTACATTCAAATTAACACAAAATCTAAATCAATTGCAGCTCAGAAAACATTAACAATTGCAAAGAAGATATGGATAAAAGAAGAAATTAACAGTCTATATTCTAAACTGAATACTCTGAATGAAAAGATGAACATCATACAGACAGAAATCAATAAAAATTACCACTCAGAATCAATTGAAGAATTCAATGAATACATACAAAATTGGATTGAACCAATTATAAAAAGAAAGAAAGAAACTCATCACAAGAAGCTACAAAGTCTGATAGGTCAAAAAGCTAAGAAGATAAAAAATGAAAATTTGAATGAAACCCATTCATTTTATCCCAAAGTTCAAAATCTAACAAATATTGTATTTGAAAAAGATGAAACAGAAATTTTATCAAAATCACTAAAATACAACATTAACATGGACTTCCAACAGAAGGTTATAAAAGATGAAATGATAGATCTAGAAGTTGCAATAAGAAAACAAAAGACAGACATCCAAGAATCAATTAGACATAATTTTGTACACGAATTAGACAAAAATAGAATAGAAACTAAAAACAAAGGTATAATAAAGAAGTCTAGAAAAGACTTAAATACTGTAACATCAATATCAAAAAAACTCAAAGATAACAACGCAATAATAACCAAAGCTGATAAGGGAAATACAACTGTTATAATAAACATAGACGACTATAACAAAAAGGTAGAAAACTTTATTGAAGACAATAATTACAGAGAACTCTCTAAAGATCCCACACTAGAATACAGTAAAGAAATTAATAGTACAATATCTAAATGTAAAACTTTAAGTAAAAGTGAAATGATACAACTAAAAATGATAAATCCAATAATACCAAAATTTAGAGGACAACCTAAAACACATAAAACAAATGTACCAATACGTCCTGTTGTTAACTACCGAAATGCCCCAGCATACAATGTATGTAAGTACCTAAATAATAAACTAAAACATAAGATAAACTTTGAATCTGGATACAGTATCAACAATACATATAAATTAATTGAAAAAATTAAGGATGAATTAATACCAGAAAATGCAATTTTTATCTCCTTTGATGTAACTAATATGTATTCAAATATTCCTACAAAAGATACCCTTCAAATCCTTCAAGAAACTTTAAACAAAAATAAACAGGTTTCAAAAAATGAGTTAAATGATCTTATGAAACTATCTAGAGTAGCAATCAATCAAAGCTATTTTGAATTCAATGGCAAAATTTTCAAACAATTAGAAGGATTGGCTATGGGTTCTCCACTTTCTGGTATTCTAGCAAACATATATATGCAACATCTAGAATCATCAAAAATCATAAACGACGAAAATCCATTTAAAAAAGATATAATCTATTGGTATAGATATGTCGATGATATATTATGCTTATACAACGGCAATAAAGACTCATATCAAGATTTTTTGAAATACTTAAATTCTATCTCCCCAACAATTAAATTTACGATGGAGACACAAGAAAAGAAGATAAATTTCTTAGACATAACAATTACTAAAGAAAACGATCGACATAATTTCAATATATATAGGAAACCTACCCAAACTGACCTAATCATTCCATTTGAGTCAAACCATCCTTGGCAACACAAAATTTCTACATTCAAATCAATGGTATTTAGACTACTTAACATACCAATGTCTAAAGACAACTTTGAAATAGAAAAGAAAACTATAAAAAGAATTGCAGGAACAAATGGATACAAAGAAAAAATGATTGAAAAATTAATAAAAAATGAAAAAACAAAAAGAATGAAAGTAAAAGAACAAGAAAACGTAAAGAAAGAATTTATATGTATTCCATTCAGCTCATCCTTAAACAAAACCTTAAGAAAGACATTACCGAACTCAAAATTTAAACTAAGTTATAAAACAAGGAATAACGCTTTTAACATAATTCAAAAAAGAACAAATCCGATACCCAACCCACCAAATGTATATAAGAAATCAGGAATTTACAAATTATCATGTAACAACTGTGAAAAATACTATATTGGTCAAACAGGACGAACATTCGAAGTCAGATACAAAGAGCATATACAGGCAATCAGATCAAACAATATGACAACACAAAAATCCTCATACGCCGAACATATACTTCAGACCGACCATACATACTCAGAAATTAATAAAAATATGCACATTCTAGATGTTGAAAATAAAGGTGAAAAAATGAATACAAAAGAAGACTTTTATATTTATACTCATCATATTAATGACAAAGACAATTTACTAAACTTGACACAAATTCAAAATCAAAACGTAATATTCAATGAAATTATACATCTTAAAGAAAACACCTCCTTCCCTTAACATAAAAATTATCACCTGTTCTTTAATAAGAAATCTATATATATAATACGTGAAGCCGTTTTTTGTTAACGCAACTCCTCCCTTATTTATGGACCAATTTCAACGTTTGAGGTGTCAAAAGATTCGTCTCAATATGTAGTTTTGCAATAAGGTTTTAGAATTTTAATATTCCTACTCATAAGGGCGTGAGACCTTCTCAAAGTTCGGGTTTCCCCCATAAGAAATACATGGAACAAATTTAAAAACAAAAACAGCTGTTTATAAAAAGAAACTCATTAGATTTTTGGGAGTAAATATTTATGTTTATAATATTCAGTAGGTTAAGACCAAGTTGTTAAACATCATTTTTGTTGGAAGAACAGAAAATGCCTCAAGTTCAAAGAATATTTATATTGAACACGGGAGGAGGAGACAATTAATAAAAAGATATCTTGTGCGTATGAGGAGAGTAGAAAAAGAGAGGCCTGGTCTAACAGATACCCATCCAGATACACATTCACTTGGTGAGATGAATACTATTTGCCAGTTCTGCTGTGCAACTTACTTTGGAAGTTAAAAAATATACGAAGCAAATAGTGTTGTCATGGTGGGAAAGTAAACTTGCCTAATGTCATATCAAATGAATGCATGCATTTAATGTTTACTTCAGACACTAAAAGATCGAGATATTTCAAAACATTAGTAGAAACTATAATAATGCCTTGACTATGCTAAGTACAAGTAGTAAAGTTTATCCCAAATCTTGGCGGACCTTATGTTTTTATTGTAAACTTTTGTATGCTTTCAATTGAGGAAAACCGTAAATGGATTCTTTACTACTAGGTTATGTTGCCAGTTCCTCGGACAAACTTATACAAAGTTTTTTTACTTAATTCACCAACAAAATCCAGACATTTCAACTCAAAAATAAAAAGTTTCAAAAACTCATTTGTTATTGAAAGTTTTGGTGGCAATATTAGACCAAACATAAGTGAAGGAATTAGTGTTTATGTATTGAACGATCGAGTAGTTACGGTCAAATTTATTTTTATGATTCAGGAGAGGCAAATAATATACGGTTTTCAAAAAGAGAAAATTAAAATTGCTATCCAAATATTATAGCTACAAGAGTTATAAGTACAACCTATTTCGACAAATTTATCCATACTTCCAAACTTTTGAACAGGTATTGAGAAACTCCACTGAACATCGTGAGAATGTTCTGATGCGAGGCATATACTGTGACTGCCAGACAACACGTTAAATTACGTTATTTATTTAATTTATTTTTTAAATTACGTTAAACTTTCGATGGCGTTGCTGCTCAAAATTCGATGGTGTTGCCTATTCAAAGCAGATTATGGTTGTCCAGTTGGTAACCCAGAGTTTGTGGGTAAAAAATGGAGCACATGAAATGGTTGACATCACCCCACTTTTCAGGTTACTCCACGGAGAAAATTCGTTTGATCAGGGGGATGTCTCATATCAAAGAAATAAACTTAAATTACTTAAGACAGGTTATCAGGTATGGTAACAGTGTTCTTCAATTCTCAATGCTGGAAAAACTTTGTTGCAACATGTTTACTCGAATTGAGGCAGATCGTTTATCATTCATTAGAAGTTGTCAGTTAAAACTGAGAGCAGAAATTATGTAGGTGAACCTTGACGATGCCAATTTTGCCAATAGAGATATTTTTAATTAGTTTCTAACAAGTTTTAAAACAACTCTAAGATGTAACTAAAATTACTCGAATTGAAGCATAAGGTTTTCCTCGGCGTTATGTTTCATACTATGCGGCTCATTGATCCGCACGGGTTCTCTAGTATCTAATAATGTTTGTAAATAAAAGAAACTAATAGGTTATATACTATACTGTGATCATGGCATTAATGTCCGAAACATGTAAGTAATGTAAAATAAAATGTTTTTAGGGTACTGTGGTATTTTGATTTGCTTAATAACATTTAAAGTAGCCCTCATTGATGTATACAATAACAAAATATATATATATATATATATAAAAATTTGAACGAATGGTGTTTTTGGCCTCTGGGGACATCAAAATGAAAAAGTTAATCGGTCCCGGGTCTAGGTCTTACCATGCCACCTACGGTAATAGCTACTTCCCTATAGGGAAATTCGCTAAAAGGTGTTAATCTGCATGTCTTTTTCATAGTTATGCGTTAAGTGTTATTTTATTACCGTAATCAGAGATCGGAATTATAGTGGTATTAACGAGTATCTTTAAAAAGATTATAACGCATTTAAATGTTTCTAACTTGGAAAAGTAACGTTTTAATACTAAACTAGCTTCTTTTCCCTATCAAACTAAATTATTTTCCTATTCATATAGATTAATTATTCTGAAGTAAACATAAAATATAAGAACATATTTCCTTTAATATATAAACAAAACAGTTCAGTATGTTTTTTATATATTTATGTTATCCAGCTACAATTTATTGATTTTCAAAATACACGTACAATATTTTATTTCAATCATATTTGCAGTTTGAGCCGCGCCGACTTGAAATACGTGAGCTTGCCTAATACAAAAGTTTACTTTATTGAAATTATTTCATTCTTTTTAGAGCGTTTGAAGTCGGTTGTATTTTTTTACAAAAATTAATTATTTCATGATTTTTAGTGACTGTATAATTTTTTATATATTAATTACTTGAGGTTTTTTTGATAAGCAAAACTGTTTGAAACAATCAAAAGTTCCACAGAACAATCATCAAGTTCCATCATAAAAACTGCTTGAGTCACCTGTTCAGGTTACATAATCAATGGGTATGAAAATAAACATTTTTAGATATTCCTTAAGAAAGAAAGAGTTGTCCATTACATTAGGCCTAATGAAAAACTAATTGTCTTTTCTAGATACATTGAAATGTCAGACATCATCGTTTCCTGCAATCGGTGTACTTCAACATTATAAAAAGAAATAAAGTAACGTCTCAAGCCTTTTGGAACAATATGAAAGTTATTCCTCAGCTATCAGCACTAAAAAATCTCTCAAAAATGGAAGATTGGTCGTTAACACGTATAATACCTTTGGAAAATATTATATGAAAGATTGGTTCAGCTAAAAGTGGTGTAAGTCATGTAGGGGGTTTTGTTTGCTCAAGATATAGCCTAGTCGAAATTGCAATCATCTTCCTCTAGGACTATCTGAAGCAGACATAATAGTATTGATATGTTATAGTAACTGGGTAGAGAATATTAATAAACATTCCACATCTGCAAATGAAATATGTATATGAAAGATTGGTCCAGCTAAAAGTGGTGCAAGCCATGTAGGTGGTTTTGTTTGATCAAGATATAGCCTAGTCGAAATTGCAAATCATCTTCCTCTAGGACTTTCCGAAGCAGGCATAATAGTATTGATATGATATAGTAACTGGGTAGAGAATATCAATAAACATTCCACATCTGCAAATGCCTGTTTAGTAATTAAAATATTTAACACTTTTAAGACAATTGACGATTATGCACTGTCACACTTCTTAGGTCGTGTAAGGAATAATTGCATTTAATTTATATTTAGTTAGACCTGTTTTACGAATGCTTTGGTTTTCACAATACACCTTAATTTGTCAATATCATACAGCTATTCACTGAAACATATATGTTTTTGTAAGTCAGAATATTCAATACTAAAAACAGAATTACTGTATACACAAATCAGGTCAAACGTTAAAATAAATTTTTTATAGTAAACAAAACAAAATGCACTTTTCTCAATGTAATTCATTTAGGCTTCATGGCAAGATATAGTTTATTGATCAATATGAAGCAACTGTTTCATGAAGAATTGTCTGTAGCTTCATTTAAATTGTTTTTAACTAACAGCTGTAGGAATGTTATTATTATTTATTGCCTTCTCTGCATAAATGTAAACAATCTGCACAAATGTAAACAAAATAAATGTTGAATATTTAAGGTTTTCAGAATTTTTCACCGAAACAAATATTATACTTAAACATAATATATAAGGTACCAAATAGAAACTCTCCTGGTTATTTTGGTGGTGGAACCACACTGATCGGTAAAAGAATCACAGAGAAATTGGTGAAGATACATAGAAAAAAAAAAAACATCGCCACAAACAAATTGAGAACCTCCTCCTTTTGTTGGTAGTGGGGAAGTCGGTTAAAAATAGTGATATGTTGAAATTATTCTTACTGCTACCACCGGTTCTAAGGAAAAGTAGCAGTACCAAAAACCAACGTTTACATTTGAGAAAAGAACTGTAGTACTTACGACTAATTCAAACTGTCCTTCTAATCAAACTGTATTATAGGTGTTAATTAATTTGTTGGCAAATATATACATAAATAAATACACAGGCCATAAAACATGTAACATGTAACGTTAACAACGTAAAGCTTTGAAAACTTACTACGGTTTGCTAAAAAAAACTTTCACTTGATGTGGTTCAGTACAGAAGTTATTAATCTCCTTTGGTTTTAAAAGTTTTTAAGTTTTCGAAAATCAAAGTCATTTCCCATTAGTAGCATTATTTGTAAGAAGCTTTTAATGTTAACATATTAATGGCAGTTTGAAGAAACCACCTTTATCCAAACAAAGGTTTCTTATTTAAAAGATTACGTAATCTCTAAACAATAATCGGTACATATATCTAGCAAACATTCGGAGGAAATGTGATGTTATAGTGAATTCAAGTAAAATATTGCAATCTTATTTTTATAAATTGTAAATAAGAACTTACGTTAGCTTTTTTCTTTTTTTAAGATTTGCAATAGAAATCCGTAAATTATTTCAAATAGGCTATATCACGGATTTTGTAGTCACAAAGTGACGCTGGCTGTTAGTAACCATAAAACAAATCAGCCCTTACAGAACACAACAATTGGTTGTCGTCTGGTATGACTATTTATTCAAAATAACGCGTCGAGTGTTAATCATAAAGTAGTTCACAATTTGTGCTAAATATGTAAGAGCGACAAATGTTCCATTTTCTGAAATAATCAAGACGTTTGCTGCTAAAAATCAAGTAAATGTAATTAATTTTTCAAAATTATTATTATTATTATTTCAAAAATACAATGCACTGTCTCTTACAAAGAAAATTTCACCTGGCGGACAAGTGCCACTCACTTCTGCAGCTAACCATAAACGAACAAAGCAACTATCAACTAACTTTCGACAGTCTCAACTCAGCAAACAAACCGAAGTGATGTAAAGAACAAAGAACTAAAGAACTACTGGAGTACTGGATTGCGCTCACAGTCAGTGGCACTGCGGGGCGGGCGAAGTGTCCTTGGTCTAGCTTCCCCCAACCCAACCCCCACTATCTGTTGGCAGAAGCCGACGTAGCCCATACCGTTAACTTGTTAACTTCTGTATATACAGTCAACGCCCAAACGACATATATATTATAAAACGCACCTTTTTAGTCACTGCGCTGTTAAAATATATAAAGATATTAAAATATATAGAGGTATTGCAAAGGTCCTTCGTACGGGATAGGCGTATACGTATCAAATGCGTATTGCAGTTACTAGTTTTTGCGTTTAAACCATAGAAACACCCCCAAAGCAGCAAACCTGCAGACTAAACGAATTTCCAATTGACTGATTGGATTTACACTAAAATGTCACCTTACAAATATCACATATTTATTACCTATTCAAATATAATTAGTTTAACGATAACTTAGGTCTGCTGCAATAGGGAGGGTAAAAAAGTTTTTTTTATTGTAAAGTTTAAATACTGCAGTTAAGTAAGAAATGTAGGTGTATGTATTTTATAAATTTAATTAATGTTCATAAACAAGCTAACTATAACAGTTTAATTGTTCTCCATATGAATAACATGGGAATAATTGTCTCACTCTAATTACTTTGTCTCACTCCAGATTTGCAACGTAAAGGCAAGAAATAAGTGAGCGTGTAACATGCAGACAAGGTCGTATGCGCGTGAAATACGTTGGCAGCACTGGCTGTAAATCAGCTGGTAAGCTGTTGTACTGTTGTATCATTAAATGTCATATTAAAAGTTCAATTTTGTGTTAAAATATGTCACTATCTTTACCAATGTATTTGTTTTATGGTAACTGTAGGAAAAATATAATGTACAACTCGAGTGCAAAGTGCAATTGCCTCACTGCTCACTCGGGAAACCATTCCTCACTCGCCTACGGCTCATGAGTAGGCCTAAGTATTTCTCTTGAGTGAGTCAATTGCTCCCTTTGCTCACTAGTTGCACAAATAACTATTTCTCCGTAACCATTTTTGGTATAACACTTCAATATACTAAATTATTTGGGTTTTTAAGCTCTACAAAATGGTTTGGAAACAAATGGCTAAATCATATGTTTTTTGGGACAAAATGGGAAAAACCAATTTCTACCCCACACATTTCTACACCAATTTCTACATGCACAATATCACATATTTCTTATTAGAACATAAACATAACTGAAAACAATCGTACTTTGACAGTTCTCAATGTTTATTACAGCTTTTTGTTGCTGTACACATGACCAATCTACCAGAATTTGTAACGGCCATATTTATAGCAGTAATGGCAGTTGGATCTATTTTTACAAAGGTTCGAATATAGCATAAATCTGTGTACGTGATAATAATAATAAATATACAATAATAGTAAATAATATAAATAAATAATAATGCATATAATAAATACATTAATTTATATATAAGTAATATAATATATAAAAACGACAACGCGTTTGCATAGAGAATATTGTGAAGGGATCGATCACCGCGCAGGGCCTATGCGAGGCGAACCATGCGGCGGCGCCGGTGAGTCGGACGGTAGGGAGATCAAAGAGGACCGCGACCTGGCTGGAGTGTCGGCAGCGGAGCGGGGATGCACGCGTGCGCGCGCAGCACTTACAACACGAGTTTCCAGCCATTGCCGCTAGGATCGACACCGCATAGAGGTACTGAACTAGTTCTGCTAATCTCCGCTAGGATATTTTGCTGGCTACGCTTTTTAGTACTAGATGCGTTGTCTTTTAAGGATTTATAGTCAATGGTACCAGGTTCATCTTTCATAGACCTAAGGGATTGTTTTAAGGTCTGAACATATCTTTCGACCTGCCCATTGGTAGCCGGATGATATGGAGCAGAACGTTTATGGCATATTCCATTCAGTTCTAAGAAGTTTTTAAATTCTTGAGAAGTATATTGTGGACCGTTGTCTGAAACCAAGATATGTGGAATGCCAAAATTGCTGAAGAAAGTTCGCAGGCAATCTATGGTTTTGTTTGTTGTTGTAGAATTCATTGGAATAACTTCTGGCCATTTACTGTACGCATCCACAATAATTAAAAAGTAGCTGTTCATAAATGGTCCAGCGAAGTCAACGTGAATTCCCTCCATAGGTTTTTCAGGAGCAGACCATGGATGTAAAGGTACTTTGGTTGGATCATTACGATGCTCTTGACAATTTTTGCAATTTCGAACCAATGTTTCAATATCATGGTCAATATTTTTCCACCAGACATAGGAGCGAGCTAAAGCTTTCATCCGAACCATGCCTATATGTGCTTCATGAAGTTCTTGAAGAATTTTGTTTCTTAAAGATTTTGGTATTACAACTCTATGTCCTTTAAATAAGCACCCATTTGATAGCTCCATTCTGATTCAGTGTCTCTGAACTCACTTGAATGGTTTATGAGCTTTCCTTCATTAAGAGCTTCATAGATGTCTGACAGTTCCTGATCTTTCTGAGTTTCTTCTGCTATTAGTTTGCTTGAAAGGGAAGGGTTTGGGGTTGTTGTATTTCAAAAACATCAACGTTGTCTATTTGGTTAACATCTTGGCAAATATTTGAAGGTAAACGGGATAAGGCATCTGCATTGGCATTTTCATCAGTAGATTTGTATTTGATGTCGAAATTAAAGGCTTGGAGGAAAACAGCATAATTTTGTAATCTAGTGGCTGCTAGAATTGGTATACCTTTTTTGTCACCAAATATATATGTCAATGGTTTGTGGTCGGTGAAAAGAGTTAAGTGATGGCCATACAGGAAGTAATAAAAACGTTTACAGCAAAGTAGATGGCTAATGCTTCTTTCATTATGACACTGTACTTCATTTCCGAGGAGTTTATATTTATATTATGGTTGAGATTTATAAGAGGATATAATTTCTCACTTATGTTTGGAATGAACCTTCTGTAGTAATTAATCAGACCAAGGACGTGTCTGACTTCATGTATGTTTGAAGGGCGAGGCAAATGGTCAATAGCTTCAGTTAGTTTTTGAGTTTTGTATATTCGTTTGCTGCTAATTTTATATCACAAATACTCAATCTCATTTACCATAAAGCTTGATTTTTGTCTATTAATCCAAAGATTGTACTGTTTGAACCTCTCAAAAACCTGTTTTAAACGGCTAAGATGTTGTTTGTTAGTGGTGCCTGAAACAACTATATCATCATAAAAGACTTGTACCCCTTCTATCCCTTCAACAACTTTCTCCATTGCTTTTTGCCAAATAGCAGGAGCTGCAGATATTCCGAATGGTAATCTATTATATTGGTACAAACCTCTATGTGTATTTATTGTTAACAAATAACGATCTGACTCTCTTATGGGCATATGAAAAAAAGCTTTTGATACGTCAATTTTACTGTAGGTGATACTGTTACCAATTTTAGATAAGATTTGTTCAATTGCTGGAACTGGGTACTCAGGGACAAGAAGAGATGGGTTGAGTGTGACTTTGAAATCACCGCACAGTCGTATGTTACCATTGGCCTTTACTATTGGAACTACTGGTGTTGCCCAGCTGCTGTAATCTACTTTAGAAATAATACTTGATCTCTCTCGAGTCTATCAAGTTCCTCATTCATTCTAGGAATGAGTGCAAAAGGAACTGATCGAGCTTTCTTAATAACTGGTTTAGCATCGGGTTTTAAATAAAGTTGTGCTTCCAATCCCTGAAGTTTGTCTATTTTTTTAACAAATACAGTAGACTCTTGATAATTCGAAATTGGTGGGCCAAGCATATACATTTGAATTATCAAGAGTTTTGAATTATCAAGAGTTCGATTTATCGGGAGAAAAATAAACCATTCAAATTACAGAGAGTTCATTTGTTTAATACATACAAAGGTACAGCACGTTACAATAAAACATCATACAGTATTTTAGTACACTTTTAAACAATCACCGGCTTATTTTTCAGTTACTGTAATTGCAAAGAAATCTGTTATTTAGCACTATATATTTTGCCAAATAGCTGAGCTATCAGCTGTCGACAACTACGTTTGTGCTCAAGGAGATGTCGCGCAATCTAGTGATCGGATTGCCAACTTAGAAAAACAAGTCAGCGAACTAACTTAGACTACTGCTCTAACTAAACAAACATCAAAACGTCCAACACTAGCCTACCATGGGAACAGGATGTACTGTACTGTATAGTTTCCTGTAATAACAGGAAGAGATCACTTCGAACTATAGAGTGTTTTGCCGACTAAACTTCGAATTACTGCGTGACTTTGATTTACAGAGTGTTTTTTCGACGAAACTTCGAATTACAGCATGACTTTGAATTGTAGAGTGTTAACCGACGAAACTTCGAATTACTGAGTAACTTCGAATTATAGTGTTTTTCCGACGAAACTTCGAATTACTGCGTGTTGCAAATTGACCTGCCCTCTATTTGGACTTTGAAATACCGAGTGTATCAAAATGCATGGTAAAAATTTGAAATATTGAGAGATTCTCTAGGGACTGAGCCTTCATTTTGAATTATCGAAAGTTTTGAATTATCAAGTGTTTGAATTACCAAGAGTGGACTGTAGGTCATTTTCATATTGTTTTAAAAGATTTTCCAAGCCCAAGTTATTTTTGGAACTCAGTTGGTTGATTTCTTTCCAGTCAATTTTTATTTGTTTCAACCAATCCCTACCAAATAGAGTATCACAGTCTCCTTCCACAATGTATAGAGGTAAAACTTTGGTCTGTCCATGATAGTTAACTTTTACCATAGTTTTACCTATTGGAGAAAAACAGTGTTTATTGTAATCTCTGAAAATAACATTGCTTGGTTGCAACGGTCTGTGGCTTGGAAACATTCTTTTAAAGTTATATAGACATGATTGACGCTCCAGACCCAGTGTCTAATTCCATTGTGGTTGGTCGGTCATTAAGATTAACTTTCAGCAAGATCTTATCATTTGAACCTTTGGAATTGTACAAAATATCAACAACATTATGTGTGGGGTCATGTACACATACTGTGTCGGATGTTAGATTTAACTCTTTGTGTACAGCTTTAACATTTTTAGCTGTAGAAATAGTTCCAAACTTTTTAGTTGGTAATTTTATCACTGCATTTGGATTTGACAAACAGACTTTAGCAATATGACCAATTTTTTGCAATAATTACAAAAGGTGTTAATATGTGGACAAGGTGTTGTATACGATTTTACCTAACCCGCCATGTTAAACTTCCCTATCCCAAGCGTGATGTATACAACTTCCTTACTTCTCGAGTGATGTAAAGTTTAAAAAAACTCACTCGGTGATGTAATGAAACCCATTTAAATAACATTGAGTGCTTGACTTAAACAAAATATACCTCTATGGAGGCATCGGCGTTCAACGCTAGAAATCAGCTGTGCGCTTGAATGTTATTGTTATGCTTTAAAGTATTTTCCTAACCTAGCTTTTGTTTGTAAAAGAACGTTACTGTTAGACGATGAGTGAAATGGATAATGAAAAATACTGTACGTAAACCCATGTATATTGTCGGGTCAGGTAAAATCTTGTACGTTACACTTTACGCAAGAGCGTGTTTACATCTCTTAGGTGAATTATGCAACTCGCTTCCGCTCGTTGCACAACATTCACCTGCGTGATGTAAAAACGCTCTTACTACACTTGTAATGTAAATAGCTATTCCACATCTGTAGCAAACTTTATTAGGATGGCTGTTGTTACTTACTTTGTCAACTCCAATTAATATGTTATTACCACGGTGTAGTGTTGCTGCATCCTGGTAGGCTTTCTCGAGTGTAGTTGCAAGCTGATTCGCTGATCAATTTGGCTTGAATCGCTTCATTTCTCAATCCTTGTATGAACTGATTTCGTAATACTGTGTTGAGAAAGTTGCCAAAGTTGCAATACCTTGACAATCCTTTCAATTCTGTTCCAAAGTGCTGTATGTCTTCACCTTCCTGTTGACGTCTATTGTGGAATTTGAAAGCTTCTGCTACTTTGTTTGGTGGTGGTGAAAAGTGTTTGGTGAGTTGTTTGATTAATTCTTTATACGTAAACTCCGTAGGCAATTTAGGTTGTAACAAATCTCTAAGTGTTCCATAAGTTTTCTTTCCAATAACATGTAGCAGTGTTATTGTCTTGTTTTCCTCAGAAATATTGTTGGATACAAAATCTATTTCTAGTCTTTCTAGGTAACTGTTCCATGTTTCTTCATTATCATCAAAGGGTTCAAAAATAAAGTTCCTCGTCGCCATCTGCTATGTACTATGAAAAGAAAGTTGATTTATGTTTTAATAATACATATTTTTATTCTGTACCAAATTATGTAAGTTAGCTTTTTCAGTGAAACTAAACAAAACAAAATTAATGTAAACAAAGTCATATGATAAATAAAAGAAATTAGGAAACAGTTGGTTGAAGTAACACAGCAAGAATGAGATTAGTTTTACGGTATCAGATTGCAACCAATGTTCGGTTATGACCATTATGTCCAGCTGTTGCTCTTCAATTAAAACTTCCATTTGGTTTATTTTAGAAAAAAGGCTACGCGTGTTTTGATGCAGAATTTTAAAGCAAGAATTTTTATTCAAATTTTTGTCTAAGCCAGTAAATTTATTGCTCTTTGCAAAACCCGGTTTATTGTCAGTTTTTGTTAGTTTAAAGATGGAGTGGAGGAGGTTTCGTCAGTGAGGTTGTAGGAGAAAGGAGACCATCCCCTAAACGGACTACCATCACTCATCATAGATTCATTGACAGTAGCCAAACCTTGCACTTCACTTTCACACCCCTTAAAGACATTATTCCCCTCATCACTGTAGCTGCAGGAGACTGAAGCTCTGTGACAGGGTGGTGCGGCTGTGTCCGAGTGGTTCGGCTGGAGTTGTCTACGGTCGAGGAAGCCAGGTCTGTTGGTGTAGGCTCTGGATTATTTCAAGTTGTTGTTGGGGATTGGTGGGACAAAGTGCAGTCATCTGGACAGAGGAGATGCTGTAGTATTTTAACAAACGCAGCATGTGGAACTCCATTCCTCAATCTTTGCCTAGAGGTGTCATCGGAAGTCACAACAACTACTGAGGCTCCAGTGTTTCGGACAAAATTTAACAAATTTGACGCAAAATGTGCAGGTAGAATGCAATCTCGAATGCAGCCCAGGGGCAAGCAAATGAGTGTCTTCAAGTTGCGAGTTTTAAAATACACAGCTAATTGTTGGAACGCTGAATCATAAGTTGTCTTATAGTTGGCAAAGTTGGTAGAATTAAGGAAGTATCTAGGCTTTGTCACAAGTCCTTAGACAGGTTGTCCATTCCCTGATTTCTGGCATGTTAGGTTCCTGCTACAGTAGTCCGCTCTTGAGGGTTTCCCAAACTTTTCCTTGAAGACTACCGCACCTCCCTCACTCATGTTTTTATTGTCTTCAAAATCTCCTGAGATGCAGTGGGCGAAGGCTACATTTTTGCTGTTGTCATATTTTTCTATAACAGAGCCAATATCTGCTACCTTTATTTTGATGGATTTGAAAGTATCTTTTGATGTTTTGGGGTTTATGGTCGAGTTAGCTATTCTTCTAGAGAGGACTCTTTTTCCAAGCTTATTTAAGTGTTGTCCATGTTTTGTAAAAAGGTTCCTTTTAAGATCAGTAATGTCAATTACATTTAAATTTTTTTACTGTCTTAAGTTGTAGTTTAGTTTGTAGATTTCTTTGTTGATTGGATTTTCCCAAGCTAGATCATGCCTATGGAACTGGTTTACTTACAGGATATTAATGTGGTTGTTTACTGTGGTAAATTTATTTATTTGTCTAAATAAGTTATAGGCAGGTCTTCTATCAAACTGAATAATGTCACAAATATTATTAGCTCCCGCAATGACAATTACACAGTCGTCTTTGGTAAAATTCTGTGTCATATCCTTGATATTTTTATGGATATAATCCATTGTTGCACCAGAATTTGCACACACAAATGTTTCTGTGGCTGGGGGCAGCAAAGGACCCAAAAGATGGCCTAGATCTTTACCATGGCTGTCTGCAAAAACTTTTTTCTTTGTTTTCAGTTCAGTATTCGCTAATTGTGACTCTAGTGTTTTCCTGTTATTACTTATATAATTTGACTTGTCTTTAACTTTATTCTTCAGAGTAGATTTTGTTGGGGTAATACTTTTTGTTGGATTAGTAGTAGGTGTCACTGAAAAATGTTTTGTTTGTCCAGGTTGGTGGGAAGTTTTCACTGATTCATTTTGCTGGAAGCTGATGGATAACACAGAATAGTTATTGTTTAAGGTTATTTGTGGTATACTGTCCCTAGTTGCAGCCGGAGAAGCTCTTTTAGGATTTTGGATAGGACAATCAACTTTAGCTTTTATCCCTTGCACCATCAGAGAAGACAGAGTTTTAGCATCGATGGAGTTTTCTATTATATATGCTAATGAACATCTTTTTTTAATGCGGTCTGTTTCATCAAAAGGTGGAATGGAAAATTCTCTGAAGCTCTCGTTGTTTTTGTACATTTGTAGGGTGTGTTCAATACCAAGTATCATATAAACACCACAGTCATATGAGTTGCTTTGACTGGGACCCTGTACAATTTTAAAGTCGAAATCCGAGCTTGGATTAAGAAAATTATTTATCTTCTCAGCAATAGCTTTACTTTGCTTGATGTTTTTGAGAGGAATGGAGTTATAATAATAAAAGCTTTTCATTGTTCTGTTGTAAACCATTAAATGATTTTGGACTAAACGAACGAGTTTTTAACTGTTGGACCAAACGAACGGCAATATAAACGTTGGACCAAACGATTTTGGACCATTTGAAGATGATCCCTCTGAAGTAATGTGAAAAACAATCCGGGCTCGTACCTAGCGTCCTAGGACAAAAAAAAGACCTGGTGTAAGCTTTCCTCATGATAAACTGTGTGCAAATAAAAAAATTAACAAAAGCATGCTCTTTTGATTCATAATAATTATTCTATGTTATATACAGGGTGACCGTTAAGTCTTAGGACGACTTTATGACTATTAAACGACAAACTATATCACAACCACATTTGGTATACCCATACCGTTACTGGAAATTGTAAGCTACTTTTCTGTGTACATGGTGGTCGGATATCACCTTTGGGGGACGGCCCGTCGGGAGTCAGAAGAAAATCTTTAATGACAGCCTATGTTGAGTTGTACACCATTTTAAAGGTCTACTTCAACTGAAAACAATGCCGCAAACCGCACTTCAAAAGGTTGATCCTGCGCAAAATCGTAGATGTTCAAAGATTTTCAAAATTAGCCAATTTCTTTAAATTAAAACACTTTTTAAATCTTTAAACAACTGTCATTTTTTAACGGATGGTCCTTTTGAAGTACGGTTTACGGCATTCTTCTTTGCTTAAAATTCCCTTTAAAATGATCCCCATAACGTCACATTCAGTGATCCAAATAACTCTTCAGGGCGACGGCCCACAAGGAGTTGGAAGTAAATCTTGGAAGCATAGGTTGATATGCACATCAAATTAAAGGTATTTATTAGTAGAATACAATGCCGCAAACCGTACTTCAAAAGGACCATCCGTTAAAAAATGACAGTTGTTTAAAGATTTAAAAAGTGTTTTAATTTAAAGAAATTGGCTAATTTTGAAAATCTTTGAACATCTACGATTTTGCGCAGGATCAACCTTTTGAAGTGCGGTTTGCGGCATTGTTTTCAGTTGAAGTAGACCTTTAAAATGGTGTACAACTCAACATAGGCTGTCATTAAAGATTTTCTTCTGACTCCCGACGGGCCGTCCCCCAAAGGTGATATCCGACCACCATGTACACAGAAAAGTAGCTCCTAAAAGAAAGGGTGGACGAGTGCCAAAATTTTGGGACAATTATATTTCCAATGATTGGGACGGGATCACGATTAATTAGAGATTTTGTCAAGGCAGGATTTGTTTTGAACATCAGTGACTTTGCCGTGTCGCAAGTAAAGATGATGACATCTCTGCAATTGCAGGAGATGACTCCAACATGGTGGGTGTCGATAATAATTTTTTCGACGATGAGATATTCCCGATGGTTTTGCAAGCCCAGGAGACTATGATGATGTCTCCATAATTGGAGATATTCTGGAGGTGTCGCCATGGCACGAGCTGTTCATGATTCAGCAATGCAAGTATATATTGCAAACACAGTATATGTTTAATGATGCGTATTTGCAGGAAATGTTCATAATGGCACACAGGAAATTTTCATGATAGCGTGGTGTTTGTAGAAGATGTTCACAATGGTGTCAAGATCACAGGACATGCTATTGATGGTGCTGCAATCGTGGGAGATATTCAGGATAGTGCCCTAATTGCGGATTATATTCATTATGACATTGTGATAGAGACACATTACAGAATTTATGATTACTAAAGATAATGCTGTTTTTATAATGGCTATCACATGAGGCCTCAAACCCCTACATAGTTTAAAATAAACGGTATCAGCAATCTGGCACATACTTTCTCCCTTCAAGCTTGTCCAAAACCTTTATTATGGGTAAGCGGTGGGAGTAACTATGATATTTTATAGTGAAAAATCACAAAAGTCTTAATCTTTGAACCGTAATTGTTACAGCAATGGGGGGGGGGGGGTTGCACTACTTTTTTAGAATTATTATTACGTTAGTTGCTCGAATTCGAGCAATTGTGAAGCACTACAGGCGTTATTTTAAAACGAATAACAGTCATAATTTCCAATGACCTTATAAGAGTTGACTGAAAGATTACGGAAATACTCACGATGTACATAACAGTTAGATATAATCAAAAATGTTTGTAAATGTATTATCTTTTTTCAAAAGCTGATCTTGTTTTTTAGTGTTTTCTACAATTGATTCCTACTCATAGCCGCATCAGGTTGTCTATAATAACGATTATAAATGAAAAGAAAAAAACATATATTATTTCTATTTCTTCTACTTGGTTGTGCATGTTCTATGGCTTTCCTATGTTTCCATTGTTTGCAAATCGGCTCTTTCAATGATTGCTCAAGAAATGTAGCACAGTGTTAATTCAGTTTTATTTGTAGTATATCAAATTGTCCAGGCTTTCTCACTTTTTCCATTGTAATAACTACACCAACCCAAGTACAGTAGAACCTCTTTAATCCGAACTAATTGGGACCAGGGGTAGTTCGGACTAGTGAATAGTTCGGATTACAGAACATATTGCTGTTTTTACATAACAATAGCTAAAACATGGCTAAAATTGATCTAAATTATTTTGGGAACAGTGAAAAAAATGTTTTATAAATTAAAATACAGTGTTTATTTAATACAGTTGTAAACATGGTGAATAAACAGTACTGTACATTAAATACAGGTATACAATAAAGAAATGCTGTACTGTGTATAGAATACAGCAATGAGGGGTTCGGATTAGTGGACGTTCAGATTACGGGGGTTCGGATTACGGGGGTTCCGATGAAAGAGGTTCTACTGTATAGTCTACAGATGCAATACGCCAAAGAATATCGTCTACGTGCAACACGCCTATGTACAATCTCCAAGAAGTGGTAAGAAGAGCAGAAAACAACCCATAAAATAGATAAAAGTTAACTCCATAAGAAATAATTTTAAGAGTTACAGTGATATTAGGATTTTCCACTGATTTGGTAATAGAACATTACATTGCAAAACATGACATGATGCAGAAGAAAATCGATTTTAAAATCAGAAAAAGCCATTGCAAATACTTCATTTTGACAAATTCAGTAAATCACAATTTAAATATTAACACCGGTTTCATTAAAAAGTAGTGTAAAATTATGCATATGGTCGTAGTAAACAAATCTGAAGAGGGAACTTTAAATGCCTCTAGGGCAGAGCCCCAAGGAAATTTACCTCGTTTCTCTTTTGATAGATCATCTACAAACTAAGTCCTTTCTTTAGACACCCCTACCAAGTTTCTACGCCCAGCCGTTCCCTAAAATTAGCTGTGACAAAATCCCGTTTTTCCTCCATAAGAATAACATGGGATGGGAATTTAAAGGCCACTGGGGCAGAGCCCCAATGGAATTTACCACGTTTCTCTTTTGATGGCTCATCTACAGACCAAGACCTTTCTTTAGACACCTCTACCGAGTTTCTACGCCCAGCCGTTCTCTCAAATTAGCTGTGACAAAGAAAAACTGTTTCAAATTAATTATTACTAGTGTACCTGTTGCTCGAATTCGAGCAATTGCGAAGCATTACAGGCGACTCACGAAGATTATGGAAATACTCACGATCTACACAACAGTTAGATATAATCAAAATCTTTTGTAAATATTTTATCTTTTTTCAAAAAGCTTATCTTGTTTTTTTTTGTGTTTTCTACAAATTTTTTCTCTCATAGCCGCATTAGGTTGTGTATGACAACGATTATAAATGAAAAAAAATATTTCTATTTCTTCTACTTGGTTGTGTTCTATGACTTTTTCTATTTCCATTGTTTGCAAATTGATTAATTCAATGATTGCTCAAGAAATGTAGAACAGTGTTAATTTAGTTTTATTTTTAGCCTATATCAAATTGTCTAGGATTTCTCGCTCTTTTCCATTGTAATAATTACACCAACCCAAGTTTCGTCTACAGATGCAATATGCCAACGAATATCACCTACGTACAATCTCCAAGAAGTGGTAAAAAAGGCAGAAACCAACCCATACAATAGATATAAGTTAACTCCAAAAGAAATAATTTTAAGAGTTACTGTGATATTAGGATTTTCCACTGATTTTGTAATAGAACATTATATTGCAAAACATGACACGGTGTAGAAGAAAATCCAATTTGAAATCAGAAAAACCCATTGCAAATACTGCACTTCATTTTGACAAATTCAATAAATCACAATTTAAATATTAACAGCTGTTTCATTAAAAGTAGTGTAGAATTATGCATATGGTCGTAATGTAAACAAATCTGAAGAGGCAACTTTAAAGGCTTCTGGGGCAGAGCCCCAAGGGAATTTACCTCGTTCCTCTTTTGATGGCTCATCTACAGACCAAGACCTTTTTTAAGAGACCCCTACCAAGTTTCTACGCCCAGCCGTTCTCTCAAATTAGCTGTGACAAAAACCCCGTTTTCCTCCATAAGAATGACATGGGATGGGAATTGAAAGGCCACTGGGGCAGAGCCCCAAGGGAATTCACCATGTTTCTCTTTTTATGGCTCATCTACAGACCAAGACCTTTCTTTAGACACCTCTACCGAGTTTCTACACCCAGCCGTTCTCTCAAAATAGCTATGACAAAGAAAAACAGTTTCAAATTAATATATAGATTATTATTATTATAAGGACCAAAACAGATCATTTCAAACCAAACCGGATTTTTTTCCTAAAATCTGATTTTTTTTTATTTGATGGGTTTTTTTTATGGGAAAGTAACATAAGTTACAACAACTTTGGAACCGTAATTTTTACGGAAATGGAATTTGTACCATTTTAAATAAATAATTTACTATTTTTCTAAAATCAGATTATTTGTCATTTCATGGGAAAATACCATAAGTTGCAATAAATTTGGAACCATATTTTTTTACGGAAATGCGATTTTTACCATTTTGTTCAGAATTTAAAGGATTATAACATACTAAATTTTATCAAAATTGTTCCATTTTTGGGAAAATCCGATTTTTTTGTTACTTTATAGGTTTTTACGGGAAAATCACCATTAAAAATAAAAACTTTGAAAAATCTTACATAAAATCTTTTATTAAAATCGGACTACAGGTGTGGTCTGTAGCTCTGTACACATCCACACACACGGACACACACACAGACATCACTTCGAAAACCACTTTTTTGGGTTCTGGGGGACCCATAACGGATATATGCACTCAAAACTTAAACTCGAAAATTTTGACGAAAACAATATTTCCCCATATACTATGTATAGGGGGAGACGGAGACAGTAAAAATACATTAGAATTAGGATAAAACGCCTCTTTGCGGTTAGCTAGTGGTTTTTTTTAGCGAATTTCCCTTTAAGGAAGTAGCTATTACCGTAGGTGGAATGGTAAGACCTAGGCCCGGGACCGATTTACTTATTCATTTTGATGTCCCCAGAGGCCAAAAACACCATTCGTTCAAATTGTTATATATGTATTATATGTATACAGATTTATATATATGTTTCCAGCTCAGATAGTTTATTAACAGTTACATTTAACACAATACAACTCATCAAACTCATTTGTAAAAAGTTGACAACAGATGGTGGTAAACATCCTGGAATACATGAACACAAACTCATCATTATCGGATTAAACTCAGTACCAGTTGAAATATACAAGGGGATTACCATATTAAGAACAGATCTACGAACAACTCATGAAGAATCTGATGTGATTATTCCACGTCAAATGGTATCTTGTGTTTGCAAAGGATATAAACTTTTAATGATTAGAAGTGATGACAACGATGTCTTTATTCTGCTTTTTCACTATTACAAACATTGCACACTTTCTTGTACCGTCTTAATGGAAGTAACTGGCTCCCATCGTCAAGTTATTGATATTGGAATGACAGTTCAGAAACACTCTGAAATAATTACATATACTTTTGGCAACCCACGCTTTATCAGGATGCAATATAGTATCCCATCACTAATAGGGGAACCCAACTTTGTGAGAGATCTTCAAAGGGGATTAAAGTTATCAAAATTAGGGAAAATGGGTGCTGACATGCATGATATAATAGATGAATGTACAACATATATAGCATCATGCTATTGGTCTTCTATCACTGGAAGTATGTCCAATATAAGGTACAGAATTTGGCTAAGGTACAGAAGAAAAAGGCCGTGAAACTCTGCACCTTACTGCCTACCACTGAGGCATTTGCCGAACATGTGAAACGGGCACATTTTCAAGTGTGTCTGAAGAAATCTTCGTTTGAAGAAAATCAACCACAACAGCTGGAAAAAGCATTTGGCTGGATAGAAGACTTTGCCAATAAAAGCCCGATTCCTGTAACTATACCAAGCAGAATTAATCTGGCCCCACCAGAGATACTTCAAATAGCACGTTGAGATAGTACAAAAGAATATCCTTGCTCTGATGGAAGGTGCAGCTGTGTGTTTTCCAAATTAACATATACTCCAATTTGTAATTACTAGGTCAAAGAAACTTGTCGTAATCCGTGGACAAAGTTTGTACCTACTGCTCAGATCCTGGTGAAATTGGCAAAGCGACAACAGGACTAGTCTGACCTGGGCCAGCCAGAGCCCCCTGGGGCAGTCATAAGGCATTTCCCGAGGGTGCAACATTAGGACTGAATGGAATTTCCCCGTTTGGCGTTCTTCCTGCTTAATTCCCATCACCCTACCCCTGGACACATAGTGAACTAGTGGGATAGTGAACGGATCGGCTCATGAAATCAGGTATAATTCATGGTCTCGAAATCTCGGGTAATTTTAAATCTCGTTATACGAGACGAGATTTCGTTTAATCGAGATTTTTCAAGAGGAGAATAAAAATAAAATAAAAAAAAAACTCCTGCAGAAAGTCAATGCAATACCCGCAATACAGGAGCGTGTTGTAGTTGCGTTTCCTTTGCGAAGGCGTTCTTATTTAATTATTTCTTTACATGTAAATATTAATTTAATTATTTTATCAGTTGAGAAGTAAGCAGAGTGAGGCATGTTTTACTACTACAAAAAAAGCCAAAACAAGTAACTATTTGATACAAATTAATATTGCTTTTATTTTATGATTTATTTTATTTTACAATAAGTTTAACTCTAGCCTAACTGATGGCACCATGTTTCCTAATCGTAAGCATTTTTAAAAAGTTAGGCATAATTAATTAAAATTTTTTTGCTGGTGTAAAAAAAAAAAAGATTTTAAATATTCTTGCCTATTATTATTATTTTTGTACTTAAACAGTCATCTAACAATATTACAAAATCAGGTAAAAATGACGAACGTGCATTACCATTATGAGAAGGGAAATCCCGTCTAGATCTCGTCTCAAAATTTTATGAGAAATAAAAAATCTTGTCTCGTCTCGTCTCGAACTAAAAATACAATCTCGTCCATCCCTAGTATTTTACCGGTAACTCTGAGGCCAGACAAACCTAAGCTACAGTATTCGGCGTGCGTTGTCGACCGCAAGTTGCCAGTAGTCTTCTAGATATTTTATTAGCCTATTAACAGAAGCCCAGATAACTATTATAACGTTGATAGTTTTTTTTTTTTTTTTTTTTTTTAGGGAGAGGGGGGAAAATGCTTTTACGCGCACAGATAGCCAGACTGTAGTGTAAGACTCCTGAATTTATCACAGACTACTCATTAAAAAAAAACCCTCTACTCTGTTGGACACAGATCTGGAATTGTTTGTCACAAATTGGAAGTCAGGCCAACATGTGACCTAAGCTCTCATGGCTCGCACCGTTTCTGGCATTTAAATTCTTTATGATCTACACTGCATCCCGGTCAAGGTCAAGCTTCTTGGCGCGGAGAATACCCTGGATGTAATGTGACACACAGGTCCAATTGTCCTCACCCGTCATCATTGGTATGACCGTGTCCACCGACAGCAGTCCTACTCCTAGCCAGTTGAGCCTCCAGGCGGGGCCTTTCCTAACGCTGGCAGTGGACAAAGGTATGTTCCATGTCATCGGGAATACTGTTCAATACTGTTCAATGAAATGGCGACCATACAAAGGCTGTATTTTAAGCCAAGTATGAATGGAGATGAGTGTAGGATGAGTGGCGCGATCTTGTAGTCTTGTTAGTGACTAAGGCTGACATTCCTTAGACACAGCTGTTAATTAATAGCCCATATAGCTAATGGCAACTAAGGGACCTACAGTTTATAGTGGAATGCCTGGGCAGTATATGCAATCAGGTGACAAGGCTTTGCCCATCCTGAACAGGTACGACCGGAAAAAGCCATGACCCATCATATTGGGTGAGGTAGAAGTCCACCTCTCCACACTGCCGTTTAACCCAAAGTTGGACTTGCTGTATCAGTCGCTTGGTCCAGCGTCCCCATGTCTCCAGTTCCCAGCTCTCCTGCCACAGCTGGTAGGTGCGGGTGCGTTCCTTTGTTCGTGCCTGGTCCTCCCCACGGCGCTGATAAATTGCCTTTCTCTCCACCGCCAAAAATTTGATGGGGATGACTCCAGCAACCACCAGGACGGCGGGTTCAGACACTGTTCATTAGGCGCATGCTACTCTTAGTGCTGCCTGACGCTGCACTCGGGCGAGCCGCATCCTATATACCTCCTTATTGAAAGGTCTGTCCAGACCTCCGCACCGTACAAGAGTACGGACAAAAAAAAACTAAATATAACGTTGATAGTAGCAGCAGCAGTAGTAGTAGTAGTGTTTTTATTGGTTAATCATTTTATGATTTTAATTTACCTGAACAGCTTGTTTGTTGATCCAACCCGTTATCTTGATAGCTTGGATATCGTAGTACCGGCTATCAGATACATTTATTTAGTGTTTGGAAAGTATTTTATATTTATTTCACTGCTACTAAGTAGCTCAATAATTTAATAGTAGAGCAATTTGCATTTAGTTTTGTTTCTTTGGCTTGGTATTTATTGAGACCAGCTACTAGAGGTTTAGTCACTCTGCCTATAGTATACTTGTATTATTATATGGTATCAGCTTATTTATAGCCATATTTTTTTCCATTGTACAATATGGTATTGAGTTCAAGGGCTCAACATCATATGCCTAAACTATTTTTAAGATACAAAAGAAGTTTTTAAGAATATTATCATTTACACACAAAAAAATCATGTAAACCGCTTTATGAAACATATGGAATTTTAACAATGCCTTCACTTTACATTTATAATATTCTGGTATACTTCAAGAGTAATCCACAATTATTTATAAACAATAAATTTATTCATCAATACCCAACTTGTTCAAAAAATAATTTGCAGTATCCAAGACATCGACTATACCTTTACGAAAGATCGCTGTACTATGAGTCTGAGGCTTTACTACGGTCTACCTGCTCATTTTAAAGATATCAATAGTACGTCAAGTCAGTCATGTACAGTATCACGGCTGACGTACTGGTACATCATCCATAAAATTTGAAAATTTTGTTTTTTCAAAAAATGAAACATTTATACTTTCAATATATACATATAATATTTAAATTTGTTCATCAAAATATTATGTTCCTTGAATGATTTCATATTTATGTAATACAGGCTGATATTAAACTACTGTTATGAAAAGTATGAAAAATAGTGAAAACGTGTCCTAAATACAAATACATATAAAATATATAATTATATATATACATTATGTGTTTTATATCATTTTCAGCTATAAAATACTATAAAACTAAATAAAAAATTGTCTAATATTTTTTCAGGCAGGTATAATGTACCTATTTTTTTTAGAAATATATAAAAAATAGTGTAAACATATCCTAATCCTAAATACATATAAAAATATACATAACAAATTCAAATTAATGTAAAAATATAAATGTTATTATTATTTAATATTTTCAGCTATAAAATACTATAAATAATCATAAAAAATAGTCAAATGCATATTTTTCTATTTTTAATGTTTCAGTGATACTGGGATTATTGGTAAATAAATAAAACGGTGCAAATGGTTTAAAGGAATAATTCAAAACATTTCTTATAAAAAAGAAATATATAGGGTAGAAGAGTATTTAAATGAATGTTTTTAAAAAAGTGACATTTTTATGTTTGTTAGCTGAAGAATTGACAATGACATCTGTTTCACCAGCTTTGCTGGAAATGTGAAATGTTTTATGACAATAAACGTGATAATACAATATATATATTATATTATCATTATTGAGTGAACTGTTTGATTGTTAGCTTGGGCATTAGAGTTGTGTATTTGATTATAGTGGCCGAGTAGAACCCGCCTGGTGATAACTCGCGTTGTGGTTTTTATTGGCAAGTCGTCAAGTAACTCACATTGTTTTAGGCACTCTGGGCTTGACTATTGATTAGTTAGGATGAAGCCCGAGTTGCGTAGTCAGCAACGACCCCCTAGGAGAGTGGAGAATCTGCGTAGGCCTGGTGTTGATTCTTGCACGTTTGTTTTGGTGACTTGTTTCAACAACTTGTTTACAGTGCCCGTGTATGAGCCAGTCCTATACCGGTTAGACCCGGCTTTTGGCATAGTGGTTTCCTTATCGCAGACCTTGGAACTGTACCCAGCCATTGTAGGCTGAGCTAGCTCAGCAAACCTTTCCTAATGCACTTGCAATATTTTTTTCCAGTGCATTTTTTTAAAATTTCAAAATTCAAAATTACAATTTTAATACTAACTAATTCTTCAAAAGGACTAATCTTTATGTGAAGAATATCTTATGTTTGTTTATATGAAAAACTTACATAAAATCTATAGACACAGGCAAGCTTATATTCAAACTTTGCAACTTACCTTAATAAAATTAAACTTGGTTTGATAAGATGATACGCAGTTTTAAGCAAAATTTAAATTGTACAAAAACACAAAATTTATTTATACAGACATATTTCTTAGTTTCCACCCACACGGCAAACGTACTGTCACCAGATCGACCTTTCCTAACAATTATTAAAGTTATTTTAAATCTTTTACAATTTTCCCTGACTTATGACAAAATTCCCCCAGATATTTAATATTCCCTGACATTTCCAGGTTTTCCAGGTATTCCAGGTCACTAGCCACCCTGAGTGCAGGAAAAGTGTGCCGCATATTGTTGCGACAGTTTGCTTCAGATTAGCAGTATTGAACTTACCAGGGAGGAGGCACTGTGTTGCTTCCCATTGACAGACCACTGACTGCTGGCAAGACTGCTAGATCGGCTGTACTGAGTGATGGCATGTAGAGGCCTCCAACGCCTACCTGTCAATTCTGCAGCTGATACCCCGGCACGGTAGTACACAGTGCGATCCTCAGCTCCCACCCCAAATACCTAGACATTACCAACAGTGTTTCAGAGGTAAGGAGATCATAACAAAACAATGATTATTTGGCTTCAAGCACCTATTTGCCTTGAGGTTTGAGAAATAACTCCTAAGCTTATAGACTATACACTAATTTACAAATTAACTAGACAATTTTCAACATTCAATCAAACAAAAACTAAATCTGTAAAATATATCACACACAAATAAAAACCAAATATTTAACTTGCCTGATCATTGGTGGCAACTGAGACCATGGCCATTTCACCAACCATCTCGACCCAGCCCGAGCCTCTCACCAGCTCATCACTAGTCCCTCCCTCGGCCGTGCTGCCCTTGACACCCTTTCGAAACCACACTCGCTGGTCACTAGTCACTGCCCACACACTGTTGGTGCCCACACTGACCCTGACTAGCCTCAGTCCTTCCTCTGGAGCAGCCACCTCCACCCAGTGTGACCCTGTCCACAAACATACTATCAGTGTCAACCTGGTGGAACCACACTCGCTGGTCACTAGTCACTGCCCATACACTGTTGGTGCCCACACTGACCCTGACTAGCCTCAGTCCTTCCTCTGGAGCAGCCACCTCCACCCAGTGTGACCCTGTCCACAAACATACTATCAGTGTCAACCTGGTGGAACCACACTCGCTGGTCACTAGTCACTGCCCATACACTGTTGGTGCCCACACTGACCCTGACTAGCCTCAGTCCTTCCTCTGGAGCAGCCACCTCCACCCAGTGTGACCCTGTCCACAAACATACTATCAGTGTCAACCTGGTGGAACCACACTCGCTGGTCACTAGTCACTGCCCATACACTGTTGGTGCCCACACTGACCCTGACTAGCCTCAGTCCTTCCTCTGGAGCAGCCACCTCCACCCAGTGTGACCCTGTCCACAAACATACTATCAGTGTCAACCTGGTGGAACCACACTCGCTGGTCACTAGTCACTGCCCACACACTGTTGGTGCCCACACTGACCCTGACTAGCCTCAGTCCTTCCTCTGGAGCAGCCACCTCCACCCAGTGTGACCCTGTCCACAAACATACTATCAGTGTCAACCTGGTGGAACCACACTCGCTGGTCACTAGTCACTGCCCACACACTGTTGGTGCCCACACTGACCCTGACTAGCCTCAGTCCTTCCTCTGGAGCAGCCACCTCCACCCAGTGTGACCCTGTCCACAAACATACTATCAGTGTCAACCTGGTGGAACCACACCCGCTGGTTACTAGTCACTGCCCACACACTGTTCTGTGCCCAGTACGCAGTCTGTGCCCTCAAATATGTCCTTAGAATTCTACACATGTTAACATTTTTAGTGTCGCAGCGTCACTCATGGCAACACAATGTGTTTACTGTTTACATAGGATTTTACAGTTTGGATTTCGTAAAGGACTTTCAACGACACATTGCCGACGATTGCCATTACTTCCTTGGTTGTTGAAATTCTCGACTGTTATGAAAATAAGGATTTTGCTGTAATTACATTCTGTGATCTTAGTAAAGCATTCGATCGAGTATCCCATGAAATTTTGGTAAAAAAAATTAGAATATTATGACATTAAAGGTAGGTAAAGTGTTAGATTTATTTAGATCTTATTTGTCAAATAGAACACAATATGTAGTTTTGGGAGATGATGCATCATCTCTTAAGCCTGTATTTTGTGGAGTTCCCCAAGGATCTGTGCTTGGGCCTCTGTTGTTTTTGGTAGTAGTTAATGACTTAAGTGTTAATATCCCTGCAAATATTGTTTTATATGCTGACGACACAACCATCTTTACTAGACATGCAGATCATGAACAACTTTTGGTCGACTCTATGCATAATTAAAAGCTGGCTGAAAAATGGTTAATTTCTAATAATCTTGTTCTAAATAATGATAAGACAAAAACTGTTTTGTTTAACCTGCGTGAAGTACACAGTACGCCAATGGATGAGAGAAATCCAAAATTTTTAGGATTAACTTTTGATTCTACTTTGACCTGGCATGACCATGTTATAGTTTTAAAAAATAAACTGAGTTCAAGTATATTTGCACTTAAACAATTATGTGGCGAACTAGAACGACCTTCTCTCGTACAGGCATACTATGGACTTTTTCATAGCCATTTAAGCTATGGGTTACTTGTTTGGGGGTCTTCTGCTCATGCAAAAGAAATTTTCAATCTGCAGCAAAGGGCAATTAGGGTAATAGCTGCTGTAGATAGACACCATGATTGCACTGAATTTTTTAAAGAATACCAAATATTAAAACTGTTTTCTCTATTTATTAAGCAATTAATAGAATAGAATAAAATAGAATAGGAGAGATATACACTGCCATAATACTCGTCATAAATGTAATATAAACCTTCCTTATGTTAGACTAGCTAAGACTGATAAAAAACCATTAATTTTTAACAGTAAATTTTATAACAAGTTACCAATAGCCATAAGATTACTTAGTGATAAGTAGGGGTCTGCGGGTCCCCGATTTTTTCGGGTCGGGTCGGGCCAGCGGAAGGCCCGAGAGACCGGGTCGGGTCAGAGATTTGTTCGGGCCAAGATCGGGTCGGGCCAAAAAAATTATTATTATTTTCAAAGTTATAATAAGTAATTTTCAAAGAAACACTCTTATATATTATTACAGAGGAATTAAAATGTTAAAATTAGAATTAAATATTAAGTTTGCTCACGTTTAAGAACAAAGACACAACAGAGCAATTGCCTTACTGTCACTAGCCAGAGCCAGTCGTCTACTGACAAAACAAAAGCCGTGACTCAACAGTGCAAAGAAAACGAAGTCAAAAGAAAGACTATTTATCCAGAGGTCCCATTTTAATTATTTATTGTTTAAAATATATTTTAGTATTTTATTTACATAATAAATTATAAACAAAAGAAATATCTTATATAGTGTACAGATCTGTATCTTGTTCTTTTATTTTCCTATTGTCCTTTTTGTCATTCAGTAACAAAACAAAACAACACATCTGATCGTCTGGTTAGGCATAGTATGGTCACTATTTCATTTTTTTTTAAAGTATCAAGTATCAGCAAGTCTACAAAGGGTTAGGCCTAAATATTTTATAATTTTATTTTATGAAAGTTTTCATCAGTAAAATTATTTTTTTCTTAGGTTAGATAGAGTTTCAAAAAAGATATTTCTAAGATCCAATACAATATTTACAAGACACAAACTACCATGAATTAATTTCTTTATAAATTATCTGTAACAGTTTTATATTTTTGAATAAAGAAAATATATCTTTTTGTCTCTACTTCCTTGTTTCGTTACTTGCATTTTGTCAGCAATTGGAACAACCAGGTGGTGTAATAGGGGCGGGGGAGGGGGAGGGTCTATGACCTTGAGTGTCCCCGGGCCTGGCTCGGGTTGTGTAAGAGGGGAGGGGAGGGGAGGGGGAGGGTCTGTAACCTTGAGTGTCCCCGGGCCGGCTGTGAGAGTGATTCATGGTTTTTTGTTTACATTATACTACCCTTCCTTCCCAGAAAAAGACCCTACGGTTTCAAAAACATTGACTTACAGTATAAAAACATTGAGTTGTGTTGCTAATTAGGGCACTATAATGTCTCTGCTGTCTGCTTATGTTGCCAAATTAGCATTTAACTTTCTTTTCTCTTGATTTAATATAATTTTCTATATATTAACACGTTCAGTGCGGAAAACCTTCAAACAGGCGCTCGATAATGGCGGCGAGGCCCGGGCGAAGCCCCGCAGCGCAACTGAATCGGTGAACGCGATTGGCATTCAAATATTTCAGTCTGACGAATAAAAAAAGAGCAGCGGTGATTGTGCTGTGTTAGCCCGAGAGTGGTCGTAGTTCACTGAAACACCCAAAGGTAGCAGCACTGCCTGGATTCGTAGCCAGTGTCTTTGTAAAGTGGCTTGAAAAGAGAAAATTGCCGGAACCGGGACAAAAGTATTGCTAGACGGGATTTTACGGGAAATTTTAGTACCAACCTACACCAGACTAAAGCTTATAATCTAAGCTACAGACTGATAACGATTAAAACGTTCCCCGGCAATGGCTGAGCTCACACTAAACTAATGTGGAGAGAGTGGCATGACGTCAGCTTTAGCTGATGTCCGCCACCAGTGCTAGTGTCGGACATCATCTATTGATGATGCCCGCACTCAACGTGTTAAGAGTTCCTTTTTGGGTACCTAATAATTGTGATATTGTTTGACTTGAGTTTATGGATTTTTAATTCTTTTCATTTATTAGCTAAAATCAGTTGTTTTAGGATCTCTTGCAATACCTATAACTGTGCCTATAACTGTGTATCTATAACTGTGTACCTATGACATGATATGCAATTTTTACAGTCTTTACTATAACTATACCATAAACAATGTATGTGTGCTATTTTTACTGTTTTAGAGTTTTATAGTAAATTAGTTTACACAAATATTTTCTTCAATGAGTTCTCCACTTGTCATGTTGCTTAGTCTATTACTATTTTAGGCCCTATAAAAAATAATTCCTATGCAAAGCTGTAGGCCTACTAATGCCAATAATAGATAATTCTTTATTTATGATGATGTAACTAATAATGCTATTGTAAGTGTGAGGTTTTTGTACTTAGGAGGTTAGGAGGCAGGGAATGAATGATTCATATTGCATGGTGGAAACATAGAATTTTTATTTTCTTCTTGCTTGCAGTCTTGAAGCCAGTCCACAGGCCCTAAACTTGTGATAAGGTTAATTGATTTGTTTATGATCCTTTTATATTAAGTTCCATTACAAACTTGTTGTAATATAGCTGTTTAGATATTTCAACAGTTATGAAAATGGGAAAGAATGGCTTGATATAAAAAGTTATTTTCTTCTTTCTTGCAGTTGAGGCAACTTCTAAGCTGTAAATAAGTTATGAACATGAAATAATATACATAAATACATTTTTCCCCATATGTTATTTTCAAGTAATATTAAAAACACAGATAGGAGTTAAAAAAATATAAAAAATCCGGTAATTAATAATTTTTGGCCCGACCCGATTTTGGCCCGAAACCCGAGGACCAAAATTATCGGCCCGACCCGACCCGACCCGAACCAAAAAAGTCTGACCCGCAGACCCCTAGTGATAAGGATTTCAAGATTAAAATAAATAACTTTCTTTGTAATCAGCCATTTTACTCAATAGAAGATTATATGTCAAGAACACTGACTCCACTGGATTTTAATTAATGTTATGTTATGACTAATTTGACGTGCCAATGTATTTGGATGGAATATTAACTGGCAAATAAAATCTCAGTCTCATATAAATTGCCAAGCGTCGGTGACTCTCAGTATTTTATATATTACTCACTAAACAACAAACTGGCTTAAAAAGCACATTGTTTTGATCCAAAAGCTTTTGTTCGGCTCTCAGTTTTGTAGCAATTTCGTTGTCTTTTGTCTGTTATCAGAAATTCGTCATAGATGACATCTGATATTGTCTGATTGACACCACCCCGCACCTGTTTTGCGCATGCAAGGTCAAAGTTTCCTCCCTTGCTACACGGGAAACAAAACTTGGTTATTTTAACTTCAATTTGACGTATAAAACGTTTAGTTTCCTTGAATAGTCTCCGAGCAACGACCGTTTAAAATACCGGCATTCTGATATTCTGATAGTGAAGCTGATTCAGGGTGTAGTTCAGAGAGCTCAGACAATGAACAAGATGGCGTTCCCCCCCCCCCCCCCCCCCACCCAGTGGTCAGCGGTCCCCAATGCTATGGCAGGCCTTCGTGACATCCCTTTCACAGGTGAACCTGGCCTACGTGTACAATTACCAGATAACAATAAACCTATAGACAGGTTCAGATTATTGTTCGATATTGTTATTGTGGAGAAAATAGTATTTGAGATAAATCGGTAAGCTTTAGAAGTATTTTGTGGCCCAAGAGTAAAACCAAAATCACGAATCTCAAATTGGAAAGAAGTCGATGTGGATGAATTTATGACTTTTATTGGACTACTTTTACATACCGGTACTATACGATTGAATAGATTGAATGACTACTGGAAAAGACATCATTTGTTCAATATGAAAGCTTTCAGTCACCTCATGTCCTGTCCCAAGATAGATTCCTTCTCATCATGAGATGCTTGCACTTTCTAAACCCCCAACAGCTGAATGCCCCGAACCTTCTAATGATAGAACATATAAAATTAGACTTATGGTTGATTATTTGAATAACAAGATGAGAGACATTTACTACCCTGATCGTGAATTGACAATTGACGAGAATTGGCGGGGTAGTCTTTCGCCAATATATCATTGGGAATTGCCATAAGTATGGCATACAAATATTTTCTCTCAATGAACCTGAGGGACTTATGCTACGCTTTCATGTATACACCGGGAAAGACGATCCTTGCGGAGGAAAAGGCCATACTATCAAAGTTGTCATGAAACTCATGTCCGATTATCTGGGTAAGGGCCACACGTTGTTCATGGACAACTTTTATAATAGTTTTGTATCATCCTCAAAACTTCTACGTCGGCAAACATACTGGACTGGCACCTTGCGTAGTAATAGGAAGCACACACCTGAGTAAGTAAAGTCAGCCCATTTGGAAAAAAGTGGAACCATTGCGAATTATGCTGAAAGTATCATGGTGGCCAAGTGGAAGGACAAACGCACTGTCTTGTACACCTCATCACAATTTGACAATGAAATTGTCGAAACAACCAACAAGAGGAAGCAAGAAAGAATGGTTCGAAAACCTGTGATGCAATATAATGCTCATATGAAGGGGACCGATCGCTTAGACCAAATGATGTCCTATTACCCCCTGTGAAAGGAAAACGCTTCATTGGCACAAAAAGATGTTTGTCCACTAACTGCAAGTATGTATGTTAAATGCATATTATTTACATAACATGTACAATGCTGACAAACTGAGCCTATATGATTTTCATCTAAGTTTGTTGGAAGAACTTCTGCCCCCCAAACCAGCCCGCCCCACTAATGCTTACACCAAGACGCAATAGTCTTCATAGACTCTCAAAAGATGAGAAACTTAGGTCTGGTGGCCTCAGGGTCCTCAAAGTTTGCCGTGTCTGTTCGAAAGAAGGAAAACGAAAACAAACGGTGTACATTTGTGCCGTATGCCAAAACGAACCTGGGCTTTGTGAAGTCCGGTGCTTCGACAAGTACCAAGAAGATAATATCATGGACTTATGTAACAGAAAAAAATGGCGGCGGGAGGGGATTTACATTTAGTTTAGTATTTTCATTTACTAGTTATACATATATTTTATATTTATCTTGTTTCCGTACGTGACAAATTTTCTATTGGACTTACCGTGTGAGACTGTGGTAACAGTTCGTGGGTGGGCGGGGGAGAGGTTGTAAATATTTTGTATACAGTAGAGTCTCTATAATCCGGCCATTCATTAGACCGGCACGTCCAGTAATCCGGCACTGTGTTTTCGCCGATTATTCAGTAAATTTTCATGTCTAGACTTGAAAACGCGAGTGTCCATATTTCACAACAGCAGTACACTGACGACTGACGTCTGCTACGAGTAGTTGCGTACAGTGCGTGGCGTGTAAGTTGAGTGAAGGCAGTGTTGTGAGTACAGTGTATATACTATACAATCTACAAGTGTAGTGCGATGTCGGAAAAACGTAAGCATGTAACGCTGACTTTAGATAAAAAGTATAAGATTTTAAAACATTTGGAAAAGGGTGAAAAGTTGGCTCATCTGTCTAAGGAATACAATATCGGCCGTGCAACTATACACGACATAAAGAAGAAGAAGGAGCAGATCGGATCATTCTTTAAGAGGAGTAGTGAATCATCTTCGAAGGTAAGAAAGACATTAAAAGTAGGCGAATTTCCGCAAGTAGAAGACGCACTTTATAATTGGTTCATGCAAGAAAGGAGCCGACACACGCCAATTTCAGGTGATATTATAATGGAAAAGGCGAAACTGTTCTATAACAAAATCATGAAAAAGGACGACTTCCGTGCAAGTGTTGGGTGGCTGGATAAATTCAAACGACGCTTTGGAATTTGACTGCTAACTATGACTGGTGAAAGGCTTTCGTGTGATGTAGCGGCTGCAGAACCTTTTATTGAAAAATTTAAAGAAATCGTGGATGAAATGGACTTAGGCCCAGATCAGATCTACAATGCTGACGAGAGTGGTCTGTTTTGGCGTCTTTTGCCGAAACAAACATTCGTTCATGGAGAGGAAGCTAGTGCCCCTGGTCGCAAGTTGGCCAAAGATAGAGTAACTTTTATGCCGTGTTGTAATGCTAGTGGCACGCATAAATTAGAATTGCTTGTTATTGGGAAAGCCAAAAAGCCAAGGGCTTTCAAAAAAACCAAGATGCCAGTTACATACACAAACTCGACAAAAGGATGGATGACAAAAACTCTTTTTTCAGAATGGTTCCATCAAACTTTTGTACCATCAGTAAACAAGTTTTTGAAAGCACAAAAACTGCCTCAAAAGGCCCTTTTGTTGCTCGATAATTGTCCTGGACATCCAGATGAGGATGAGTTAAAAAGTAGGGATGGAAAAATCACTGCTTTATTTTTGCCCCCAAATGTAACTCCGATACTCCAGCCCATGGACCAAAATGTGATCCAAACTATAAAAACGAATTACAAAAAAACCCTTTTGTACAGTGTTTTGTCAAAAGAGGGGAGTGTTGTTACAGCTCTGAAGGAAACCAAGCTGAAAGATGTTGTTTTTAATCTTGCAAGCGCATGGGAAAAACTTTGAAAAAAAACTATTGTTTGTTCATGGGCGAAGTTGTGGCCTTCTCTTGATTTATTAGAGGATTACAGAAGACAATCAAATCCTCAAACGACAGTGACAACAGATGCTGAGCTAAATGACTTGAGAGAAGCAATAGCCGAACAGTTAGTAGACGATCCAGAAGATCTGACATCAGCCGATGTTACCGCCTGGTTAGACGGAGCAGACGACGAGCAGTGTCAAATCATGACAGACGATGAGATCATCAAAGATGTTCTAGACGGCAGTGACGTGGAGAAGGGGGACGAGGAGGGCGGAGTGGGCGGAGCCAGTACGTCGACATCGACAGCTGCAGCTGCACACACAGTCAACACGGATTCGGCGCTCTGTGCCTACGCAACTGCAATAACTTGGGCGGAAGAAAACGGTGCTTCGGCTTCCGATATTATGACATTAAAGAGGCTCCAGGAAAATGTTTTAAAACTTTCTTTTAATGCAAAGAAGCAGAAAAATATTACAAACTATTTTGCTGTTGTTTAAGTAGGTCTAACATGTAAAGTGTACAGTAGGCCTAAAGTTCTGTAATTTTCATTTTGTACACATACAGTATTTAGTGATTATCTTTGTTCATTGTCTGATATTGTACTGTACGGTTGTTTGCTGTCTCATATCACTGTTTATTTTTCACAATAATACATTAAAAAACATTTCATTAGGCCTATACTGTACAGAAATTCAAATGATTGTTATCATAGTTTTCGTAAGCAATAAAATGTTGTTTATTGTAAAACCACTTCAATTTCTGATGCATTTCCACAAATCCGGCATTTTCTATAATCCGGCCCTACTAATCCCCATAAGGGCCGGATTAACGAGATCCTAATGTACTATTTTTTAGTATATTTTTATAAATAAGTATTTTATAATTGATATTGGACATAAAAAAACTACTTGGCGGTAGTCTGTGGGGTTGTGTGACCAAAAGGATGGAAGGCAGAGGTACACAAACTGGCACCAGTAGCAGAAATGACGTCACGAGTTCCTGTTTTGATGGATGTCTGGACACCTGGAATCATCATTTTGGACACCGGGACGTCATTTTAGGGTGAGAACAAATTTTTTTTCAGCATTTTGGGGTGTGCCATAGTAAATTATAGAAACAGGAAATATTAACCAGATTTCATGTTAATTCAAGGCTATTTCATGTAATTGAAAAAGAAATTTGGCACTTTAATGGTTTTACGTGATGTATAGTTGATGCATAGCTCTGTTTGATTAATTTACCAGTAGGACTGATGCCAGTGATGCCACCTCGTACGAGTGCTCTGCCATTGAACATGACAGCCCAGACAAGTCCTGTCGCGCCACAGCTCAGTGAGACTATGTCACAGCCTGCAGGCAGTGAGACAGAAGTCCACCGCACTCCCTCGGGTGACAGTCGGCTCACACCAGACCTGTACATCACCTGCACATACAGACATCACACTGAGATAGTAGAAACTCATGAATCCAACTCAGATTCTTCTCAGAAATTATTTCTTAGACAATAAAACTTATTTTTAAAATCCACACTCAAACTATATCCAAAACTGGGTGAAAAAGATTTACAAGAGTATTGTACCATGAAATAAAAAAATTTTGATAAAGGGTGTTTGGTCAAAAATTTGATGTCTTATTTAGCGAATTTCCCTATAGGGAAGTAGCTATTAGCGAATTTCCCTATAGGGAAGTAGCTATTACCGTAGGTCTCATGGTAAGACCTAAGCCCGGGACCAATTTACTTTTTCATTTTGATGTCCCTAGAGGCCAAAAACACCATTCGTTCAAATTTTTATATATCTATATATAGATATATATATATATATATATATATACTAGCTGAGTACCCGTCCTTCGTACGGGGTTGGCATATAAGTGCAAAATGTTTATTGCAGTGTTATACTCTAACTTAGCTTTTGCAATGGGGTAGGACACATTTGAACAAAACTGTTTACTATAATAAAATTTACGCTATACTATAGTATTACACATCTACCATAGCCATAATGTTCTACCACTGCACCTAAACAATAGAGAAAAATAAATAATTAAAACTTTGCAAAACATCACAAATTATTCATGCAATTAAAACATAAACATAACAGTAAACAATCCTACTTTGACAGTTAGTTCTCATTGCCAATCACTGTTTTTTGTTGCTACTTAGTTCAAATAAGCTGTTTTCATAAATGCAAAAAAATAATAGTGCTGCACCCTGTTGGTAAATCTCATAACTTTTTAATACTTTCCATATCATAGAACCAACTTTTTTAGTTGAAACAGCTGACTAAATTCTTTAATTCCCTTTAAATATGAATACTCATAAGGTTAACATGGGGAACTACAGAGCCACTGGGGCGGAGCCCGAAAGGGTTTTTGAGATAAGAATATGCCTATATGTTAATCGGGAATATGAGGTATCATCATGCAAAATTTCAGCCCAATCCGTCCAGTAGTTAATGCGTGATTGAACTTCAAACAAACAAACAAACAAACACACAAACTTTCACATTTATAATATTAGTAAGATATATGTGTCCATCCGCACGATAACTTAAGTAATTTTTGTCCGATTCTGATAAAATTTGGTTTGAAGGTGTAAGGTGGGATAAACTTTAATGAGTTCGCGAACCAGCATGATCGGACTATGGGAACGGGGGTTTATGGGGGGTTTTATGGGGTAAAAATAGGTTTTTCCCATTTTTGACCATAAAAACACGAAATTTCACAATTTATTTTTAAACCATTTTGTAGAGCTTAAAAAAACAAATAATTGAGTATATTGAAGCGTTATTATGCGCCTAATTGTTACGGAGAAAATTCAAAAAAATTGTTATTTTAAAATTCTCATGTTATTCTTATGGAGGATAAGTCAACTGTTGTAGTTTGCTTCTTTATGTACATATTTTGATCGATTTTGGAAAATACTTTTATTTCTTACTAAACTATTATCATTTTATAAAAAAAAATCTTTTTTACCCTCCCTGTTACAGCAAACCTAAGTACTCGTTAAACTAATTCTATTTAAATAGGAAATAAATGTGCTATTTTTATGGAGGCATTTTAGTGTAAATCCAATCAGGTTAATGGAAATTCGCTTAGTCTGCAGGTTTGCTGCGGCGGGGGTATTTTTTATTGTTCAATTGTACTAAAAATTAAGGAGACAAATATGTTTATTGTAAAACCACTTCAATTTCTGATGCATTTCCACTAATCCGGCATTTTCTATAATCCGGCCCTACTAATCCCCATATAGGGCCGGATTAACGAGATCCTACTGTACTATTTTTTAGTATATTTTTATAAATAAGTATTTTATAATTGATATTGGACGTAAAAAAAGTACTTGGCGGTAGTCTGTGGGGTTGTGTGACCAAAAGGATGGAAGGCAGAGGTACACAAACTGGCACCAGTAGCAGAAATGAGACAAATATACAAGACAAAACTATTTATTTTGAATATTCAGGGCAGCTGTATTTGAATATATGGAGCTTGAAAGTAGTAAATTTGTCATCTTTGGTACCAGTTCACAGGGAGAATGGGTAAATGAGATTCTCACCAAAATTGGCATTCAGGTGTGGAAAAATAAGATAATAATCACTAGCGATTTAAAATTGTAAATTAAAAAAAAAAAAATTATGACTTTTGTTTTTATTGAAATTTTTTGAAATTTTGTTTCTATACAAAAATTGTAGGCCTAAAATTTAATAATTTAAAAAATTTTTTAAATAGCTGTTTGTTTTTGGGGAAAATTTATCTGTATGTTGGAATAAAAAAAAATGTGATATGTTAACTCGTTTGGGCTGTGAATTCGTACCTTTGAATGCCTTGCGCTGTCGGAGCACTACTCGTTTAAAAGTGTGTACACTAACACCGGGTCTTTAGAATTCAACGATAAACATATTCTTTCAATGTTAAAAGATGTTAATAATTATGTGATGTTAAAGTATAAGTAAACACTTACTCTGCCATAAGCAGTCACAGCCCAGACTTGCATGGAACCTGTAGAGCACCCAGGCAAGACTATTCCTCCTATGCTCACATCAATAAAAGGTTCCTGAAGAGGTAACAAAGTATAAAAAAGACAAACTATTATACCACTCTCTTACAGTACTGATTTAAGTATGATAATTGAGTCTAAAATAAACAAGTAGGCCCTAATGAGTTTTACAGTTCCTAAAAATTGTCTCGAGGCATGTTCAATTTAATTTTTATAAAAATGTAAATTAGGCTAATTTAATAATTAATTAAACAATTTCAAATGTTCTATGTAAAGCCATGGTGGTTATTAAAAAACTAAACAAATTTAAAAAGAGAATCAAATGAAAGGCTTATCATAACACTAACACTATTAAAAATTTTCAATATGTTATTTTAAAGGATTATACTATTTTAAAATATTAAAATGGATTAATGCAGACCATTTGGATGATAACTGTTGAGCATGAATACTAATGATTTCCCCAAGCAATACTTTCCCAAATAAAAGTGAAAAATAAGAGGCCAAACTAGGCACCTTTCTGCATAACTTACCTGAGTGGGGTCCTTGTGTAGAGGAGCGATGGCACACCAGGAGTTGATGGCTGCGTAGCGTCTGTATCTCACCCACTTGCGCCTTCTCACACAAGACGACCACTGCTTTGTACTGTGATATGTAGCAGGAAAGTCAACGGCATAAGTCCATCCCTGTCAACATTAGTCTCATGTATGGTCCGTTATTGCATCAACTTTTACTCCTTTTTTATAAGAAGATTGCATTGATGCACGCATTTAAAGGAACACTGAGGGACCTTGCATACAGAAACCATGATCTTGCTTTATTTTAAGAAATTCTTTGACAAAGCAATTTACAGCTTCCCACATGATCTTTCATTTAGGCATTTTACCCACAACAGAATCTGGCGTAAATGTCCTCACCATGGATGACAAGCAATCTTCTCCGTACGGCAACATGCCTGCACTCAAAGAATGTGCGACAAATATTATTTCCTCCTCCGAACAGTATTGTATAAGCACCTGGGTAACCTAACCTTCCCCAACAATTGGAGATAATTTCTAAAGTAGCCCTGACCTATCAGAAGCTGACACAAGAATAAATCAATCTCTCCGTGGCCACGGTCCTCTCAAGAAGCCAGATCCCCTACAAGATGATGAGTCCAGCCCCTTGTCCCACCTTCTGGGCCATTCATACTGTTGCTATTTACACAACATTACCACGTTAAGCCTGCAAGGCAGGAAATCTCGACTTGCGGTACACTGGGACGAGGAACATGAAATGTCCTTGCGGTACATGAATTGTCGTCCTCTTCCCATGAAAAAAACCGTGCTTCAGTGTGAGCTCAGCCTCGAACAGGGAACGTTGTATTCAATTGTCGCTTATTGTGCCAGTTTTATACTTCAATCCAGTATAATTTGTTTTCAGATCCAACTATTTTATCGGTGGTGGGTACTGTTCCAAATGTTGTATAGTGTAGGGTTTTGGCTTGGATTTAGTGAAAAGGAATAGAATCACAATAAATTACTGCAGTGAAGCATTGTGGAAAGAACATAACCTTAAAACTGTGCTTGGTACACCTTTTTTGCGGTATTTTTTATGGTGTATCCGGGTTTTCGGGAGTAGATATTTGCAGAAATTTGTCTTTGACAAGGAAAGTTGCTAAGAATTTTATGTTATCATCTCAGTGGCCAGGAGACATTGCTGTAAATTAAACACCATCTCAGCTGTCAGCTCTGACCTACAGTTTTTTGGAAGAGTCCCAAAAGGTAGATGGCCTTGGAGTGAAAGTTAACAGGTCAGGTGGACAAGTTATCGGACTTTTTACCTTTACCTTTTAAGTCCTAGGCTTATATCAAAAATATTGTATACAACATCACATAAGAAATCAAAACTGCTGTTGTATAAAATGTTTGTTTACATCATCATCAAGCTGCTGGCCGTCCAATGTAGTCTCAATGTGCCAATCTCCCTCCCACTGCCAAGCCATTGATGGCAGTCTGATCTTGTCTAGGCGACGTTCTGTCAGACCATCCTTGGTTGACCATCGATAGCGATCGGTTGGCAACATATGCTTTCCAAACCCCTGTATCGGTGACCATCTCTACAATGAAAAATTACCATTATTAAAAACCTATACTTAAATAAAAGTCATGTAGTTTTTGTAAAAATTATTTATCACTGATGTTTTCTAAATGCCTGCATAAAGCTCAGTCCACGTGCTCACATTTTTTTGTGCAAATGGCTGTACAAACCTGATGTGCACAGTAAAATGAGAACACAGATTTGAGCAAGATGTGAGGTTTGAGCAAAATCTGGTCTGCAACAACTGAACATCTCTTGTCTGTGGTTTAGAGCGTGTGGACGCTCTTACGACATGTGCGTACATCTACGGACATATCTCTAGTTAGTCAGCCTATGGGTTCTTAAATCTTCAGTGTGTATATCGGCTGTTCAGATTTCTCTGATCTGGCGGATAAAATCTAAATCATGCTTATGACGTTTTACTAAAAAATTACAGGGAAATCAAAAAGGTGGCTATAAAATACACTCTTAAAAATTAATTTGATGATAGACTCTCCTGAATGTCGAATTGAAATTTTTTTCAATTTTGGATGGTTCTTTTTAACAATTAAAATAACCTACATTAACCAGAGCAAAACTTCCTCCAAGATGGCTTAATACGTGGAACATACAGTGGCGTACCGACGGGGGGGGGGGGGGGGGGGCGGCAGGGGCGGTCCGCCCCAGGCCCCACTCGAACATAGGCCCCCAAACCCCAAATCAGTCCCGTATTCCCTCAACTTCGAACACGGCCATTGCCCAGGGCCTCTTGGCCTAGGAAGGGACTTGGGTCTCAAAAATTGGAAAAGAAATTTTGCTGTTGAACATAATCATCTGTTCTCACAATCACCGGAAGCGTCTGCAAAGATTGCGCGATCGAAAATCATGACTCCCAGCAATCGCGGGTGACGATAATAAGGTCTCGCAACCGCAAAAGATGTCCGTGTTCACGATTTCGCCGCGATTGCGGGGGACGATAATGTTGTTCATGCGTTCGCCGGAGATGTTAACGATTTCGGCATGTAGAATATAAGTTATCCCTGCGTCCGCGAAAGATGTTCACTATTCCACCGTAAACATGGGACATGTTTACGATTGCTCCGCGGTCTCGGAGATAACCCGCGCGACCGTGGGAGACTGAAATTACGACCCCAAACACGGACGCTCATGATTTCGTCTTCACCAAGGACAATATCGTTCTTTTTTGCCCCGATCACAGAAGTCGTTTGGACCAATTATAGTAAAATATCTATTATAGTAAATATATATTATAGTATAATATAAAGATAGGCTAATATAATGATATAATGTATTTTATACAAAAATAGTACTGTAGGCCTAAATTTGAAAAATTGAAAGAAGTGTAAGAAACAAACCTGATTTGTGTTACTTCTTGGAGTGCTCGTGCTTATTTCGAATCTCCAACTCATAAAAATTGTTAAAAACTTAAAGACAAATTTAATTTAGCATCATTAAATTTTTCTCAAATACAAAAATAGATTACATTTAAAATAGTTGAAGTAAGCTCATTTAATCAGTGATACAAAATACATTAAAAGCGTATATTTCTTTTAGCGAATTTCCCTATAGGGAAGTAGCTATTACCGTAGGTCTCATGGTAAGACCTAGGCCCGGGACCGATTTACTTTTTCATTTTGATGTCCCCAGAGGCAAAAAACACCATTCGTTCAAATGTTTATATATCTATATATAAACCTATGATACAAATTTTAGTAATGAATTTCACAACTTAAGTAATATCAATTTTACAAATCATGAAACAAACCTACTAGAAAAATCACTCAAATACAATATAAACCTAGATTTCAAAGATAATGTCTACGAAAATGATCTATTAGATATTGAAGCAGCAAATAGAACAACACAAGTGAAATTTCAAGAACCAATGAGATACAACTTCATACACAAACTTAATAAAACAGAGAAAGAAACTCCAAAAATGAACATGATCAACAGATCTAAACAAGAACTAAAGACAATATCATCAATATCAAACAAATTAGTAGAAAACAATGTAATCATTACAAAGGCAGACAAAGGCAATTCAATAGTTATCATTAACAAACAAGATTATGATTCCAAAATTACCGAGTTCATTCAAAATAATGACTTTGACACCTTGACAAAAGATCCAACTAATGATTATTCAAAAAACTTAAACCAAGCTATCACAAAATGTAAAACTATTCCAAAACAAATTAAAACTTGCATAAAAATTAACAATCCAAAATCTCCTACACTCCAAGGTCTACCGAAAACCCACAAAACAAACATTCCTATAAGACCAGTTGTCGACTTCAGAAAGGCACCAACATACAATGTAAGTAAATTTCTCAATGATAAAATAAAAATAACATAAAATTTAAAACATAACTATGGAATCAAAAACTCATATGAATTGGTAAACAACATAAAAAATATACAAATTCCACAAAATTCAACATTTATTTCCTTCGATATTGTAAACATGTATTCAAAAATACAAATCAAAGAAACCATTAATATCATACAAGAAGAGTTACTAAGAAACAAATCTCTAAAACAAAATGAAATAAAAGACATCATCAATCTCACAAAAATTACTTTGGAACAAAATTATTTTGAATACAATAACAAATATTACAAACAAAATGATGGTCTTGAAATGGGTAGCCCTCTTTCTGGCTTAAGTTATTAGCAGATTTATATATGAATTATTTAGAAACAAACAAAATTATAAACAATTCAAACCCCATGAAAAATATAAAAAATATATACCCATGTGATATTGGTTCAGGTACGTTGACGATGTTATTTGCTTATTTGAAGGATCCGAAACTGAGAGTGACACACTTCTAACATACATAAATTCTATATCTAAAAATATCAAGTTTACCAAAAATGCCCAAAAAGAAAAAAATCAATTATCTGGACTTAACAATCTCAAAAATTGACAAAAAACACTCATTTGATATTTTTAGAAAAACAACCACTTATAAATTAATAATACCTAAATCATCAAACCATCCTTGGCAGCAAAAAATGGCAGCATTCCACTCCATGATTTACAGACTAATAACATTGCCCCTAAGCAAAACAAATTTTGAAAAAGAAAAGAAGATAATAAAATATATTGCAGCCGAAAATGGATATAAGGACAATCTTATTGATAATATGATAAAGAACAAAATTAAGAAACAAAAGAAAAAAGAAGAGAAATTGAAAAAAGAATGCATATGTCTCCCTCATAACTCTAAATTAAATAAAGCAATAAGGAAAACCTTATCTAAAACAAATTACAAAGCAACATATAGAACAAAAGACAACGTCTTTAAGATTATAAACTAGTGGCTTGTAGCATAGACAAAAATAATTAAATATAGACCGTCAGCTGTGCTGCGGTTACCATAGCTTCTGGCGCACACCGCTTGGAGCGCCATGTATTTACGGCGTACACACTACTTAAACTACAGCGGTGTGCGCCGGAACCTATGGTAACCATGGTAACCGCAGCACGGCTGAGAGTCTATATTTAATTCTTTGGCAAATATTTGATATATCAACAATGCGATATCGTGTAATTTTTAGATGTCTACTTACAGTATTTTTCACGCTGAATCAAAAAATGCAATCAGTTTTTGTCGGAGAGATTCATAAGTGACCGTAAAACGAAGGTTAAAATTACGAATCTATGGTTCATTGAGCTATATTGATGGTAATATGGCGTGGTCTGGATGGGTCGGTATGTGGACTGTGGACTGAGTGAGTAGGAGAGCAAACATCTGTTTATGCTAGACTTAATGCGGAATGAAATCAATTCGTTTTGAAACCAAATAATCAGTTCTTATTTAGGCATGTGAGGAAGGTAGGTCGGGTTTTATGCGGATTCGTGACTGTATTAAGTGTTTTGAAGTGAGGTTAGATTAGGAAGGTAAAGGTTAGGTTATAATGAACCGACTCATTAATTTATGCTACTTCCAGACTGTTTTTGCACAATTAAATAGTTGGTGAAACACAATGAAATAACGATATCAAAAATGCGCAAGCAAATTTCCCATATAGGGAATAAGCTATTACCGTAGTACTCACGGTAAGACCTGGACCCGGGACCAATTTTTTTTTCGTTTTGAGGTCCCTAGAGGCCAAAAACACCATCCGTTCAAATTCATATATATATATATATATATATATATATATACTAGCTGACCCGGCGAACTTCGTATCGCCTAAGTTATAGGTTTCCCCTAAGACAGACCGATGGAAAGAAAGTACCGTTACGTTTAATTTTCAAGATGATCTCGTTCGCATCGCTCAATCACGTCCTGGTTGAAGTTCGTTCGCTACGCTCACTCACCTTTGGGTTGGAGCTCGTTCGCTACGCTCACTCACCTTTAGGTTGGAGCTCGTTCGCTGCGCTCACTTGCCTTCAGGTTAGCTCGTTCGCTACGCTAACTCGCCTCCAGGTTGAAGTTTGTTCGCTACGCTCACTCACCTTTGGGTTGGAGCTCGTTCGCTACGCTCACTCACCTTTAGGTTGGAGCTCGTTCGCTGCGCTCACTTGCCTTCGGGTTAGCTCGTTCGCTACGCTAACTCGCCTCCAGGTTGAAGTTCGTTCGCTACGCTCACTCACCTTTTGGTTGCAAATTAGCTGTTGTCATAAATGTAAAAGAAATAATAGTGCTGCACCCTGTTGGTAATCCTTATATGTTGGCATTTTACGCTATCCCTAGTAGCACAAACTTATATTAAATACATATGAATAAATATATTTAAAATCTATTTTATATATATCAAGTGTGTATTAATGTCAATTTTATATAATATTTAAAATATATTAAATATATAAAAAATATGTTTTTGAATCTATTAAATATTTAAAAAATATGTCCCAATAATATATTTTAGTGAATAATATTTAAATAAAAAATGTATTTAATATCACTTTCAAACATCCCATGGGGCCTAAACATAAAAACACAAAATAATAAAGATTTAGTATGAAAAGCACAATTATCAGTTGAGTAAATTGATTAAATAGTTCATAAAAACAAATTTTGAAAAAAAAAACTAGATAACATTTTTGTGACCTGGATGGGTCTCGAACTTAGGTCCTCCGACTTATGAGCCTCATACCTTACCTCTGAGCTATCTGCGACTGTTGTTAGTCTTAGTTTTCAAATTGTGGAAGAGTAGCCGACAGTTGCAATGGTTGCAATACTTTAAATATTTTTGATACTACAGTATAATATGATTCTGTTAATCTGTTTTGGCATCAAGTAGTTGAGTTGAATAGTGCTGTAGTGAATAGTGAGTAGTCTCCACGAATACAAATACAGTAAACTACAAAAATTAATTTAAATACTATGACAAATATTATGTAATTTATGACATAAGTAAATCAAATAATTATTTTCAGAACGTCATATACAACCGTAATTCGTTTCTTAAAAGGTCGCCAGTCACTAGCAGCCTTTTCTAGCTAATCATTCGAGATTTCTATGATCACATTCATTGTCACATATTGCAATAAAAAAATAAACTCCATTAACACTTTTTTCGTTTGACCCACATGTAGCTGTCGAACATGTATACTGCCTCTTAACTCTATAATTTTTTCTTTATGTGCATGATAGAGTGACACCATTCAGAGTATGTATTATTATTTACTTAATTTTAACGCTTTCACAATAGCAATTATCATACAAAAAATGCATGTATAAATTTATAAACACAATGAAAAACAAAAAGATGCAAATTATTTATTTGCCAATTATAATAGATTATATATAATCTACAAATATATTATTATGTTACTAGCTGACCCGGCGAACTTCGTATCGCCTAAGTTATAGGTTTCCCCTAAGACAGACCGATGGAAAGAAAGTACCGTTACGTTTAATTTTCAAGATGATCTCGTTCGCATCGCTCAATCACGTCTTGGTTGAAGTTCGTTCGCTACGCTCACTCACCTTTGGGTTGGAGCTCGTTCGCTACGCTCACTCACCTTTTGGTTGCAAATTAGCTGTTGTCATAAATGTAAAAGAAATAATAGTGCTGCACCCTGTTGGTAATCCTTGTAACTTTAATGGTATTGAACATCATAGAACAGAACCAACTTGTTTAATTGAAACAGCTGTTAAGATTCATTAATTCCATTTCTCATAAGGTTAACATGGGAAACTCCAGAGCCACTGGGGCGGAGCCATTTTAAGAATTTCGAAACGGGAAATAGTTTACGTCCGATTCGCATACCTACAGAATTTACACACCAAATTTCATAACGATCGGTGAAGTCGTTCCGGAGGAGTTTGCAGACAAACACTGTGACACGAGAATTTTATATATTAGATATATATAAATGTGGTATATTATATGAGTATATTATATAAATATAATATATAAATATAATATATAATAATATATATATAATATATAAATAATATATAAATACCATAGTTATCGCGCTAACGGACACATCTATATATATAATTCTGTAAGACAACATTTTTACCAGAAAATTGCGGACGTCTGGTAAGTCGCAGAAAAGTGGGAGGGGTCTTAAATTAAAGGTCTTGACCCCAGGGACTCGGGAAAAATAGCAGAATTCCCATAAAGTTACCAGAAAACGAGATATAACGTAAAATGTTCTCCATAAGAATAGCATTAAAAGCCATTTATTGCAGGTTTTTGTTTACTTCAATACAGCTGATCGTAATTTATCATCAAGTCAGTACGCAATGTTAACATTTGGATTGCTTATTTGCCAGTCAATTCTGCAATGTACTATATAAAACCAGAGATAGCGTTACCTATAATAATTAAGACTTCTTAGTTACGTTATAGAATGTGGAAATAAATTATTTAACTGTGCTACTTTTCAAATTTGTGTATTTTTAACGTTTAACACGAAATAACCACATTGACTAAATAATGGGTCTGACTTAGGGGAGGTACGAATGAGGCATTTAGTTCAAAATTCCTCCGTGAACAGCGCTATAGTAGAGAGCACTTTGGCAATAAAGGGTTACTAATCGCAAAAATAGTTCTGTTCATAAAATAAAATTATAAATGTCTCAAATTCAATTTTATTATTTTTTAATTATAAAATTAAACTATCATAACCTAACCGAACTAACCAAACTTGCTGATAAAGAAATAATATAACAAAAGTTTAGTAATCGGAAAAATAATTCTGTTTATTAAATAAAACTAGAATTTGCTCAATTAAAATTTTATAATGGCTTAATAATAAAAATTAAACTGTAATAACCGAACCAAACCAACCAAACTTGCTGATAATAAAAAAATCTTGGACAAAAAGTTAATGCTACCAGCAGGATTCGAACCCGGTACCTACAGTATATCCGCTCGGCACGCTAACCATTAGACCACCGAGGCCGATGGCTATCGACCGTTTTGTTACGGTAATGGCGTTCCCTCAGCTAATAAGAAGCCCACAGCTGTCATCGTAGCCTCTTCTATACCTCCCCTGAGTAAATACCCTAAATAATTACCGATTGAAGATTAAATAGAAAACTTCTGCTTTGTTTTCATTTCAAAACATATGTTTTAGATTTATTCTACACTTTATTTATTTTAAATTTGATATTTATTTTAGTGTTTAATCAATATTTTGTATGAAGTGGAATAACCTCAACGGCTACTCTTAGAAAATAATCTGGGAATAAAGATGGAATAGGTTTGTACAGGAAATATTTATTTGTCAATTAAGTAAGTACTACAAAGTTCCAATGGAAGGAAAAACTATTTTTTTTTTAGATTTTCAGGTCCTCTCTGTTGCTCGCAAAAGAGTTAAGAATCAGCCGATGATTAGGCCTAATTTGGTAGAATATGTAACGTCAATCTCACATGTAAGAGGAATACCACTACATACACTTACACTAATTGTTGTTTTTTATGTTGATCAGAAAATCTAGGGTTAAGTTTGGTCAATGAAATGCCTTTACTTTTCACTTCTGTAATACAGTAGTATAAACTTAGAAATATATACTGGGTAGGGATGCTAATTTAGCGGGTTTGGCCAAGGAAAAAGCTTACCTCAACTCAAGCTCAACTCAAGCTTACCTCAAGCTTTATTTGCTTTTTCATATTTTTGACAAAGACAATTTCCAAAATTCAAATAAGGGAAGTCTTTTTTTTATCACCCACAAGACTTAAGCTACCCTAATAAACCAGTATTTATTCACAACCAATTATATGTTTGCTGCCTTTAGCAGGGTTAAGGGTGTAGGGATTCGGATGGTCCCTACATGATGATTTATTGAAAATAACATCAACAGAAACTAACAAAGACAAACAACAAACTGTTTTTTACACAAAAGATATGGCTAATAGGGATATATATTCTGACACATAGATAATATATTTCTTAGTTTGTTTAAATATTAGATGATTTTTGTTTTATATTATTGAGCTTTTTAGGGACTTATGTCCCTACAAGCCACTAGTCTATATATATAATTCTGTAAGACAAAATTTTTACCAGAAAATTGTGGACGTCTGGTAAGTCGCAGAAAAGTGGGAGGGGTCTTAAATTAAAGGTCTTGATCCCAGGGGCTCGGGAAAAATAGCAGAATTCCCATAAAGTTACCAGAAAACGAGATATAACGTAAAATATCCACCATAAGAAATGCATGGGGACTGAAAAACGTCTGCATTCTATCAGCTGTTACTTATTAATTTGCAATGTTTACATTTATTCCGAAAGTCAATGTTGGTAAATAATGTTTCAAAATGAATTGTGTTTAATTTTTTGTTTTCCGTTTTTTTATTGAGTGAAGTAACTAGACATGGTAGGGGAAGACCTGCAAGACGTGGAAGAGTGTCCAGGATTTCAATAGACTTAAGAAATGCAAAAGAGAACGTCATGTAGGGGCTAACTGTGAAAGAAATTCAGAAGCTGTTATACAACCTGTCTTTAGAAGAACGCTGGAAAATGAGTTGAGTGTTGTTTCTCACAATCTAGGTCCTCTTAAAGCACTTGCATGCATTGTGGCACATTTCACTTCGCAGAGGAGGCCACAAATGGACATTCCAACGCATGTTGCCACAATGGACATGCCACAACCACAAGTCAATGACAAACTAAAAGAACTGCTTTTACATGATTCGAACTTCATAAAAACACAAGGCAATACAACAGTGCAATGGCTATATGCAATGGATATATGGTTTTTTTTATTGTAGTCTAAATTAGGGGCTGTGGCCCCTACAGGCCACTAGTATATATTATATAAGTGTCCGTTAGCGCGATAACTCGAGCAAAAATGATCCGATTTTGATGAAATTTGGTACAAACGTGTAAACCTACGTTTATTCTAACGAGTTCGCGAACCAGCATGATCGGACCATGGGAACGGGGGTTTATGGGGGCCTTTATGGGGTAAAAATGGGTTTTTCCCATTTTTGACCCAAAAAACATAAAATTTTGCAATTTCTTTCTAAACTATTTTTTAGAGCTTAAAAAACAAATTATTTAGTATACTGAAGCGTTATAATGTGCCTAATGGTTACGGAGAAAATTCCAAAAAATTGTAAATTTAAAATTCCCATGTTATTCTTATGGAGAATAAGTAAACTGTTGTAGTTTGCTTGTTTATAAACATATTTTGCCCAAATTTGGAAAATGTTTTTATTTCTTACTAACAATTAACATTTTACATAAAAAACACTTTTACCCTCCCTGTTGCAGCAAACCTAAGTATGTGTAAAACTGATTCTATTTAAATAGGGAATAAATGTGATATTTTTAAGGAGACATTTTAGTGTAAATCCATTCAGGGAAATGGAAATTCGCTTAGTCTGCAGGTTTGCTTCGGCGGAGGTATTTAGTTCTAATCACTGTTTAGGGTTACTTAAAAAAAACACCATGGTACCCTGTTTAAAATAATTTTAAACATAAAATGATTTTAAACAGGGTTAGGCCTACTATGGTATTTATTATTTCACTTGTATATATATGTATGTAAAAAAGGCCCTCTCATCTAAGCCGCCCCAGGCCCCCAACTATGACAGTACGCCACTGGGAACATAAGTTTACAGTTTACAGCCAATGCCAACTAAGGGACAGTTTATAGTGGAATCCAAACCACATTTTTGCCTTGTAATTAAAGAATTGGTCTAATTATCAGGATAGCACTGTGGATAGTCGTAGTACTCACTAGTGTGGACGTTAATCCACATTTTAGCTTCAAGATCTGAGGCTAGAACTGAGCATGTGGATGGTCTCGGCTTGTCACATCAGGTTTGCGCACTTATTTGCACAAACAAACGTGTGGACTGAGCTTTATGTGCATGCAACATTGGCTGAAATCCTCTGACCAATCTAGGAAAGGCTTTATAATACACTTAAGTCATTGGGTATAAAATAAATATAAACAATGTTAACAGTGTTCTTGGCTTCTGGGATCGCCTATCAACTTATGTATAAAGTATGGGTTCTGAAGAATATCTGTCCAGGAGAGTATATGATTTGAAAAAAGTCATAGGGTACCTGGTTTTCATAAGATTCTTCTTTTATCCGAATGGGAATGTCTAAGCCGTGAACATGGACATATATCTGTCTGTCACTTCCAACAGCCCAAAGGAAATTAGGGACTGCAGAAACCTGTTTGAAATCCAATCCTAAGTACTGAAATTCTCTCCACTTTGTTCCATTAGTTGATAATCCAAATATTTTCCCATCATTGTTGACAGCAAAGAGCATAGAACTTGGCATTCTGTAAAGTAAATTGTAACTAAATTAAAAAAATTGACATGAAACAATAAATAAAATTTATCACTCCATGGGCTTAACAATTTATTACACTTGTGTGTCATTAAATATGCTGTGACAAAATCCACAGAATGAATGATTCTGTGATTCCAAAGTTCCTGTACTTCTAAAAATAGATTACAATGAAGTTTTACCTTTTAAGTCAATATTAGAATATACTAGCAGAAATCAGATATTTTATGGAAGATGTATCAATACTGTAGTATTTTATTCTAATTTCATATCATAGTCACAATGGCTACAGTTGATCGTTTTGAACCCTTGCTCGAGCATAAATGTTGGAGTTAAGGTAAAGAGTTAAGGTACCGTAGGTTCTCTAAACTATGACTGTGAAAACTGACGACATGCATAAAAAAAAAAAATAATAGACAATTTTCATCTACAGTATATTATGGCATGACAATATGAAATATAGGCCTAGCTTATTATTTCCTTCATTGCTAAAATAGGCCTTGAAGAATTTGTAAAGGAAATAAATGCTGCAACAGGCTTCTACTGAGCCTTGAATTCCATAAGCTGGAAACATTAATTTAGTACCATAATATCATCACAATGGCTGACTAAAGAGCTACAATTGTTCTGTCATAAGCATTTTGACTTTGAAGACGTTGATCAGAACAACTTCAATTCAAGACAGTTTTGGAAGAATGATAGCCTTAAAGTTATGCTACTGCTATCACTGGAGAAGCTAATCATCTTTTAACAAGTATGTAGCCTACTGAAATTAGACAGTGGATTGTGGCCAAAGTTTGTTGAAAATATGGAGTTTTAAGTTTTAGTTTGTCCATCTTTCATTACCGGTACAAGTTTACGATTAACATCTTTCAATTATTAACAAAATAAGCTTAACAATAGTATATTTCATCACTAAGGCGTTAAGTGGCTCTTTTTGACCTGAGCTCAAGTTTTACAATTGAGGCAAAGCTGAGGTCAGAAAATGAGCGAGGTTGAAAAAACACTCTTTGCCCGTGTAATGAACTATATTTTTTGTCAAATTGCAGCATTATTTAACAAACTAAGCTTAACTTTTAATTTAGTCTAAATTAAGCAGTTCCGGGCTACAAAATGGAATCTAACAAACTAAGCTAGAAAACAAAAATTATGTTCATGTAAAAAAACTCAGCCAACCAATATACACAAGACTCAGGGAGGAGCAGCTTTGAAACAAATGGCATGGGTTCACTACACACCTTAATTATCATGCAGCCAAGTAAAGAGATAGGGGCCCAGCCAGGGCTAGAGATATACAAGGGCTGGCTCACTCCTTTGATGTTAGCAGTCGCCGCCTGATCCTACTTAACCTCCCCCGCCCCTCCTCAGTGACGTAGCGCGATGCGCGACGGTAGCCTAGCACGGCAGTGCGTATGTCGCCCGGCATCTACGCGCATATTAATAATTGTGTTTATAATAATGTAGTTTTATAGTGTGATTTTTAAAGCGGGTTTCGTTAACCCTCCAACTTGCAATGGGCGAACTCTGTAGTGGCAAGGCATTTTTGGCGATTTTGCAGTCATATTTTCAAAAATTCATATAAACTAAACCAACAGATCAAAAAATGTAATTGATTAATTGAAATTATTTTCCTTCCTGTAAAAGTTACAAAATACTAAGTAGGCTATAACTTAGGTAATGTATTTTTATACAACCTCAATGTATTTTATATAACCTCAATGAATCCTAAAAGGTATGAATAAGTAATAAATAAATACAATTAACAATCCATACATTAAGATACATTCGAGCAATACGAACACAGATATTACACAGTAACTTTAATGCATTGGATCAATAACTGAGTGAAAATTTAAAAACGTACGTTTTCAGGAAAAGCACTTTGCAAAATTTTTTCCCCTTTTTTCAAAACTTTTATTAGTTTTTTTATTTCATTAACATTTGAAGTTTCATAAAATGTCCATGGTAACGCAATATCTTTGGTAGTTTTTTTTAAAAAAGAGCATCTTTAGTGGAAAAACACAAAATCCTGTCACGACCATAACGGACGTTTAAATGAATATTAAAAATAGTTAATATTATTTTTATAACTATGTTTTGCTATAAACTAATTTACTTTTATGACCATTATACAATAAAAAGGTCACTGAGCTTTTGGTATATTTGGTCTTTCTAGAAAAAAATTAAAAAACTCAAAAAAATTTAAAAAAAGCCAATAAAATCTTTTTAAGTTTGTATAACTCCGAATTATGTTTGTATATAGGTGTGCTTCTTTTGTGTATAAAACATTGAAATATGACAATATTTTAATTTTTGAAATTTTTATGATAGAAATCATAAACGTGATGGTCAGGGACAAGGGATGGTTGTGAATTGTCTGAAATAATCTAAATCTTTCTAAACAATCCTTCAATTATACTGTTAGTTATAATAAAAATATGTGTTTCAATTGAACTAAACTGTTCAATTTACAATTATATTAAAGTTATTGTCACGACCAAACACACTATAATCCATAAGGCTGGATTGGTCGTGAAAAAACCCGCGATGGTCGTGAAACTTTGGTCGTGAAATTATGTGTTATTTGGCTCTGTTCTGGCGGTAGCCCTGCACCTCATGTTCGAGGATACAAAGTGGACTTCTAGGTTAATCTAGCAATTTAAATATCTTATAAACAAAAATTAATACCATGTCTACTTCATCGAATGACTACGTACGGTCATGGACACACCAAAATTACAAAAAACACAATCTTTCCTTTATTAATCTTGTAATTCCTCCTTTCAACTCGAAACGACCGGCACTACAATCCTGACGTACACCCCGAACTAGCCTCTAAAACCAACTGACTCCACCGACGCCAGGCTTGCCACTGTCGTGCTCCAAAGTTGAAAATTTTTCCCAAATGGTCGTGACGCCAAATCAAGGGACAGACTTATTTTGTCATGGTAGTCAGTTTGCAATGACAATAAAATTATAATATGCTCCTTTTTTGTAAGTTTAATAACCATTGATTACATAAAAATATGGCTTTATATATTTCGGCATGAATAATTAGTCTAAAAACAGCGGGAAAGTTGGAAAATGTACCCTAGGGACACGTCATGGTCGTGAATTTCGAGACTTTAAAAATACGAAAAAAATACCTAGAACCTATTTAAAACTAAATAAATGTGTGTAACATGTTGCCCCCATCCCAAAAAATATAAAAACACATAATAATAAACTACAAATCCAGTATCTACGAAGTAAAAGGCCAGGGACATGAAAACGTACGTTTTTTAATTTTCACTCAACTACAGTAATCTTAGCCATCGCTTTACATTCCACTCCCATCCTTAAATATCTACTAAAGTTAATTTTTTACTTAAAATTGATGTTATACGTAATCCTATTGGAAAATCAATTACTTTTATTAAATACATTAATACCTAATAAAAAATGTCCAACATAGAGCTTAATAAACGCTTAATGTGCGGTAATACCAGCGCTCACACAGGCAAAGATATACGGTGCCGGGAGACCGAGGTATCGCCGTGACGTCACAGCGGCGGAGTGGTGGGGAGCCACCTGGCATCACTTTCTGAGCTCGCGTGGCCTAGCCCTTGTATATCTCTAGCCCTGGGGGCACAGCACAACTAACACATTGTTGCTTCTGCAATGTCTGTAGTGACAGCTGTGATTTGATTTTTATTTTGTTTAGTTTTAGTTTATAAGGAAATCTATTAATATAAAATATATAATCTTATTAATACGCTACATGAAACTTAGTGAACAATAAGGCTTTTTTTGTTTTAAGATTTACCGTAACCCCACATATTATATAGGCCTAACTTAGGCCTACCAAAATGTTTGTCTAGGAGTGTAGATTTGCAAACTGACCTTAAATTTTAGATAAAGTCCCTTGAGCTATGCCCCAGTGGCTTTTAAAGTTCCCATGTTATCCTTGTAAAGAACATAGGCCTACTTATTTGTTTACAAATTTAATTGCTGTTAATGTTTTACAGTAATTTAAGAAAACGTGTGCTACAAACATTTACTGACTTGGTTGAAATAATATATTTTGGCAGTCAAAATCTGTTACGTGCCCACAACTCCAAACCTTGTTAATATAAACATTAAAGTGTACAAAACGCCGTTTTTCAATGACAGAGTAGGCCTAGGCCTACTTGGTTTAGTAAAATGGAAACATTTCCAGGTATTTACGACGGCATTGTTGTAGGTCATATCTCATTTGTCTGGGAGAGAAAGGTTCACTGTAGTGTCGCCAGCAGCGGCCCGCGGTAATGAATCACTGTTGACTTTGTGGCAACAATGAGATAACGATTCATTTTAGTTCAGATACTAAAAAAAATTGAAAAATGAATAAAAAATATAAAATTGTAAACTAAGAGAAAGTAAGTTAAGTTATGCCTAACTTACATAACTAAAATTAACTTAAAACTTAAAATCTCTAATTTATTGAACTTATTAAACTACATAAACTGAAAACCAAAGTAAAGAAGGTAGGTAGGCCTAACAAAATCAACTAATTTATTCACTACACTCCAGGTAGTAAATATGAATATAGAAAAACATAGGCCTAACCTAAATTAAAGATTTTTCAAAATAAGTTACTACCAACACATTTAGGCCTACAGAGTCAAAGTCTAAATTTAGTCATTTTAGGAGTGAACTTAATGATTTGAAAGGTCTGGTCAAAATCATACAAAAAGGCAGGGGTACAGTTTCACAGAGAACCTACAAAATTTAGCATAAGTTTTATTATCAGATTAAAATTTCATTCAATAACTTATCACTTAAAGTTAAATAACTTATTGATTAAAAATTGGATTCAATATAAGTTACCTTAGTTGAATCTAGCTGGGCGCACGGCCACGCTATGGCCCGGGGTATAGGAGGCCGAGTGTTTATTGCTCATTTCCAAAAACACCTGACATCCGCGGCTCTGGGATTGCTCAGCTGTCTTCGTGGCTAAGCAGGGCGGAGGGGGTGGGTTAAATATGTATAGGGCCTACAGGACGGTTAGTAGAGAAGGAACCACGCGTCCAGACTGCTTGCGCGTACTTTACAGTGTAATGTATTGATTTTTTTTCATTGTTAGGCCTATAAGACTAACTTACGGTATTCAAGAAGTGGTCCGCCTGCCACTCTTTTACAGGGTCTTGCAGCCTATGGGTTAATGATAGTGACACACAAAATATCATTTACAAAATTTGACCTCTTTGTAAGCTCATAAGTTAAAGAAGGTAACTTACTCATGAAGAAGGTATCCGATACGATTTATAAGTTTAACCTAACTAGGCTCAAGAATCAAGAATCAAAAATCAAGGCTAATATTTACTCCAAGTATAACTTATTGTAACTTAAGTTACCTAGGTTCTCTGCGGAATTAGTACTCAATGCCACTAAACCTACAGTACTGATAGGCTAAGGCGGGTACAGTTTCTTAACTGGGCTATGCTAATATCGATTGAAACTATCGAATTGAAAATATTGATAAATAATTGATATTTTTAAATATATCTAGGCCTATTATAAAATAAAACTTGCATAACCTAAACTAGCCTACTAACCAAACTTACTGATAATGAAAAAATTGCATGAAGTATCGTAATTAGTTTGTCTGTAATTTGTTGAAAAAATTTGTTTACTAATCAAATCAATAGTTTTAATCGATATTAGTATAGCCCAGTTAAGAAACTGTACGTACAGCTGAGACAAAAAAGTTCACAAAACACTAAGTTATAGGTCCAGTCTTAAATAGCTCTCTATTGTGGCCTAGGCAGGCCTAGGCCTATTAAATATAATAATTATCTCTACTTATGCCTAATGATTTTTAATTGCCAATGTTATAGTTAACATAAGTTTAACTTAGGCTTAGAACTACTTACCTCAATGTTTGATGAATGAATAGGTATAACAAGTCGATAGGCCTATCTCGAATAATTTGATTCAGCTAGCCTACTGTATGTTTCTGACTCACACAAGTTAAAACAAAAATATATGATTATAACGATCACCTTCGCTTTATTACTTTTATTTAGGTTTCACAGGACATCACTAATGTAAACTATAACACAGATTTAAAGCCTTGCCCTAAACTATCAATGAGTCTTGACACTTGGCCTGGCCTAGGCTAGGAGCTTGTACGTACATTCACAAAGCTGATCATACTTAACCAATAATAACCATAACAAACATAACTTAACAACACCGAGTTTACGATTTGATTAGACTAGACTTGACACTTTTGGACAGGACAGACCGAACCGACGGACGTTATCACTCGTTGTCAGCTGGAATATTTTCGTGACTGCTGCTAATATTGTGTAGATTTTCAAATAAGACCATGCAACTCAATCGGGTTGCAATTCGCCTGGCATTGATTAAAGTAAGAAGTATACAGTATTGTATTCTAAGTATACAGTATTCTATTCTTCAGTAATGTAGTATAGTTAAGTTAAAATACGCATTTTTATACGACAACTATTCTTCTAAACTCTTAACTTTAAGTAAACACTGACTGTTATTTAGCGAATATCCCATATAGGGAATAAGCTATTGCCGTAGGTCTCATGAAGTTCTGGTCCGGGACCGATTTACTTTTTTTGTTTTGAGGTCCCCAGAAGAAGAAAAAACACCATACCGGTATATATATATATATATATTATACAAACGGATATATATACGTATATATCCGGATAATAAATATATACATATTATGGACTATGGAAACAGGTTTATGGGAGGTTTTATGGGGTAAAAATTGGGGTTTTCTCATCTTTCACCCTCAAAACATAACATTTTGCTATTTATTTCCAAACCATTTTGTAGACCTAAAAAACAAATAATTTAGCATAATGAAGCATTGTTTTATAACCTCTGTTGTCAGTTCTAAATTGTAATTTTCGTAGATGCTACATGTTTCGGCGAGCTGCCTTTGACAGTCTGTTCCCGGTCGTGTAACGGCAATGTTTCGTACCCATGATAGGCCTATCCAACCAAAAGTATTATTTATTTATAACTAGCTGTGTGCCCGTTCTACGCACGGGGATCTTATAGTAGTCAGTTGAAACCTTCTTATATTAAGAACAGCAGTTGGTTTTCATATTTTCAGATATGCTGGCAAAACTATATATAAAAACCTTCGCAAATACATTATCTGACAGTTAAAATGCTTTGTAGATCTATGAGGCATAGCCCCAAGGTAGGCCTGTAATTGCAAATTGCAAGTTACTTTCCACAATGGTTACAAGTATTTAAAGTACTACCTCAACCTCACCATTTAACACTATTCGGGTTGACATTTTCATTATATCAAAGGTGCTCTTGTCCTTTCCGTGAAATGACGGCTTATTTATTGGAAAAACGCGTTTAACATCATCCGTAAACCCAGGGGTGCCCATCCCCCCCTAGACTCATGACGCACCCCCCCCCCCCCAATTGAGCAACAGCCCCCCCCCCCAATAAATGAGGTACACAACAAATGAGAAACATTATTCCCCGCCAAGCACTATTTGTAAAACTAAAATAAGTTTTATACATTTTTTTATATTAAAAATTCAAACCTAGTTAATTTATATAAATAGTTTTGTCTATACATTGCTCAGAATTATACATGTTTTGGTTTATTTTTACGTTTTATACATTGAAGAAGTTGAAACATGTCTTATATCAATTTATGTCCGTCTGTCACGGCCCAGAATGCGTTTTACGCAGCCTACTCTAAAGAAAACTAGAGTACCGATTATGATTCTAATGGTTTAATTGCATTCACAGGAGTGTCATCCTTAGCCATTAAAACATGGCCTCACTATTTTGGAAATAAAATAACGGACGATTAAAAACCCAATTTTGTGTCATTTTTCTAGTTTTAGCGAATTTCCCTATAGGGAAGTAGCTATTACCGTAGGTGGCACAGTAAGACCTAGACCCGGGACCGATTTACTTTTTCATTTTGATGTCCCCAGAGGCCAAAAACACTATTCGTTCAAATTTTTATATATGTATATATATATATAGACATATATATATATACGTCCGTGAACGCGATAACTTGAGTAATTTTTGTTCGATTTTGATTAAATTTGGTTTAAAGGTGTAAAGCGGGATAAACTTTGAATGAGTTCGCGAACCAGCACGATCGGACCATGGGAACGGGGCTTTACGGGGGGTTTTATGGGGTAAAAATTGGGTTTTCTCACTTTTGACCCTCAAAACACAAAATTTCCCAATTTCTCTTTAGACCTTTTTAAAGAGCTTAAAAAAACAAATAATTTAGTATATAAAAGTATTTTTGTTCGATTATTAGTAACGGAGAAAATTAAAAAAATTGTAAATTTAAAATTCCCATGTTATTCTTATAGAGAATATTGTCAAATGTTGTAGTTTGCTTGTTTATGAATATATTTTGATCAAACTTGGTAAATTTATTTATTTTGTACTAAGCTATCAATACTTTACTCAAAAACACACTTTATTAGTTTCCTTGTAGCAGCAAACCTAGGTACTCGTTAAACCTAATGTTATTAAAATATATTTAACTGAAAATCAATTCAGACAAATGGAAATTCGCTTAGTCGGCAGGTTTGCTGCGGCGGGGGTATTTTTCTCCATGTTAGTAAACATACGTTAACACACGTCATTTATGAAATATTAATAATCTGTTAAGAGAACACGTCATATATGAAATTACGAACAGCTATTTTGATAACGATTCATTTTTCTAGCTGTCACTGATATGTTTACAAAAATAAACGTTGTTTACGAATTTACGAATAATACTGTTTAGGCCCTAACCATTTCCGATCACGTTTGTAACCATTTCCGATCACGTTTGTAACCATTTCCGATCACGTTTGTAAGCAAATCCAAAACCAAGTGAGATAATTAACCGTGTGGCTTTAGTTTAAATAACGGGTTTGATTTATCACGGGTACTAATATGTAACTGTAAATTAAAAAAATAAATAACTAGCCATCATCCAGGTCGGGAACCGGAGATTCTGTGTATATCAAGTTGTACTTGAATTTTGATTAGGTACCGGGAAAAGACCGTACGTGAATCAGTGTTGTACAGGACTGGAAAACTTATCTTTCTATATAAATATAATTAGAGTATTATAAATCACCTCAATTTAAGGAATTTTTTATTGCCAGAATAGCTATATAGCGTAACCTCTGCTTAACGATTTGTCAGCGTCTTTTTCTTGATATAACGAAACCCTCTCCCTTTCTTTGGAAACATCACAGCTCCTTCGATGAAAATTAAATGGAAACAACGCTTGCGCCAACAATCGTCTGCTCCGTTATACACTTCTGTCTGCTGTGCGCTATGTTACAACAGATTTCAGATACAACAGCTGGGGAATGATGACGATATAATGCTTAGTAAACTGTGATTAGTAACCATGGTAACTTTAGTTAGGCTGTGATTGGGCAATGAGTAGGCCTAAATATGGAGACTTGTTGAATTTGTGTATGAATTGAATAAAAAAACTTATAAAGAACAGAAGAACAAAGAAAAAGAATAACAAGATTGTTCTCGTTACATTCTTTTTTAAGAGTGTTTTTATTATCTCTAAATATAATTTTACACCTTTTTATTACTTATCTATCAACTCCTATGCTGTGATACAGCACCTACCGGTAGGCTATCTGTCTATCATGAGCAGTAGCTTTTATAACACTTTCTAAAGGTTCCTTTAATATTTACGTTATTTATAGCAAGGCAGTGTTTGGCTAGTTATTAGTTGTGTTTGAGCACAGAAAACGTTTGAGTTAGCTATAATTTTAAACGATGCCGTTTGTACAACCGAACCAAGATAAATGATTTGAAATGTAAGTTACAATAATAATCATTGTGCAATATTGAATTTAGTTTATAAAAATGCAAATCGTGACGTTAATGGCTGCTTACCGCGTTTTAATGGGTTTGTCATCTATTAGCGAATTTCCCATATAGGGAATAAGCTATTACCGTAGTACTCATGGTAAGACCTGGACCCGGGACCGATTTTTTTTTTCGTTTTGAGGTCCCTAGAGGCCAAAAATACCATCCGTTCAAATTCATATATATATATATTTATATATATTTATATATATATATATATATATATATATATATATATTTATATATTTATATATATATATATATATGTGTCCGTTAGCGCGATAACTCGAGCAAAAATGATCCGATTTTGATGAAATTTGGTACAAACGTGTAAACCTACGTTTATTCGAACGAGTTCGCGAACCAGCATGATCGGACCATGGGAACAGGGGTTTATGGGGGCTTTTATGGGGTAAAAATGGGTTTTTCCTATTTTTGACCCAAAAAACATAAAATTTTGAAATTTCTTTCCAAACTATTTTGTAGAGCTTAAAAAAACAAATAATTTGGTATATTGTAGCGTTATAATGCGCCTAATGGTTACGGATAAAATTCCAAAAAATTGTTAATTGAAAATTCCCATGTTATTCTTATGGAGAATAAGTAAACCGTTGTAGTGTGCTTGTTTATTAACATATTTTGCCCAAATTTGGAAAATGTTTTTATTTCTTACCAACTATTAACATTTTACATAAAAAAACACTTTTACCCTCCCTGTTGCAGCAAACCTAAGTATATGTTAAACTGATTCTATTTAAATAGGGAATAAATGTGATATTTTTAAGGATACATTTAAGTCTAAATCCAATCAGGCAAATGGAAATTCGCTTAGTCTGCAGGTTTGCTGCGGCGGGGGTATTTTTATATTATATTGGATTAACCGTATTTTTCATTACCCACTACCCCCTCCCTTTTAACTCAGGTAATCGAGTACTGTATCTAAACAATAGTGTAAAGTATTGTGGCCTATGCTACTTGATTGTATTTTAACTAGCTTTATGTCAACAAAGCGTTCTGGGCTAAGTCGCGGTGTAGCTGGACGTGGGTGTGCCAATCTTTTATCTATCACAGCAGTTGAGCCATTCCGTGCCTTCCCTCATAGATCTCACGTCTTACTAATCTTGAATAATAACTTCCTACACGAATCCTAAACTATCAGTAAATCCTATTTTTACTAATTGAATGAAATAATATAACTATTGACATTAATTAATCGACTTTCTATCTGGCGACTTCGTAATGTATTTTTTATTTCCGTCACGTTGAACACTGTTGCAATTAACTATAGCCCCCCCATTTTAATTTTTTGAACCCCCCCCCCCAAGAATTTCAATGACGCAGACTGCGTCACAGCCCCCCCCTTGTGGGCACCCCTGGTAAACCTCTGTTACAATCACACCCACTGCAGTTGTGATTTTTTACTTTACACTTTACACAACCGCCAATAAAGCGCCGTCAATGAGTGGAAACATTGTTTCTAAGCTATTGGCGACGATCATTAATAAATTTAAGTTTCCCAGCCGTATAAAACACTGATTCAAGGTCTTCTGGTTATCAAAACTCAAGAACAATTTTTTTATACACAAATAATCTCTGGTTCCTGACCTGGATGATGCCTAGTTATTTAATTTCATTAACGGTTACACTATATTATTGCATTTGCGATTAATTAAATCCGTTATGTAAGAAAAACGTTTTTTAATCTCACTTAGTTGGGATTTGCTTTCTAAACGTGATCGAAAATGGTTGCGGTATTTGTAAACAACATTTGTAAATATATCAGTGTACAGCTAGAAAAAATAATCTTGATCCAAACAGCTGTTCGTTATTTCATAGACGATTGTGTGATAAAAATTGGACGAAAACTTGACAAAAATCGCACAAAACTGCATTTTTTGAACGTTCGTAATTTTATTTACAAAGTAGTGAGGACATATTTTAATAGCTAAAGACACTCTCACCAATCCAGTGAATACATTAAAATGACCTGGATCTTGATAAGTCCTCTCGTTTTCCTGGAGAAGATGAATAAGTCCAAATGTATTAAACCCCAATCGCAGCACACCTGTGCACTTAACAACGTTTAAATTCTCCAATGTTAAATATTAAAACATAAAAACCTTTATAAAAGTACTGTATTATAAACAATAAAAGGGATGACTTTTTTAAATGTATGACAACAGCTAATTTGTTAACCAAAAGGGGAGTGAGCATAGCGAACGAACATCAACCTGGAGGCGAGTAGGCGTAGCGAACGAGCTAACCTGAAAACAAGTGAGCACAGCGAACGAGCTCCAACCTAAAGGTGAGTTAGCGTAGCAAACGAGTGATTGAGCGATGCGAACGAGATCATCTTGAAAATTAAACGTAACGGTACTTTCTTTCCATCGGTCTGTCTTAGGGGAAACCTATAACTTAGGCGATACGAAGTTCGCCGGGTCAGCTAGTAACATAATAATATATTTGTAGATTATATATAATCTATTATAATTGGCAAATAAATAATTTGCATCTTTTTGTTTTTCATTGTGTTTATAAATTTATACATGCATTTTTTGTATGATAATTGCTATTGTGAAAGCGTTAAAATTAAGTAAATAATAATACATACTCTGAATGGTGTCACTCTATCATGCACATAAAGAAAAAATTATAGAGTTAAGAGGCAGTATACATGTTCGACAGCTACATGTGGGTCAAACGAAAAAAGTGTTAATGGAGTTTATTTTTTTATTGCAATATTTGACAATGAATGTGATCATAGAAATCTCGAATGATTAGCTAGAAAAGGCTGCTAGTGACTGGCGACCTTTTAAGAAACGAATTACGGTTGTATATGACGTTCTGAAAATAATTATTTGATTTACTTATGTCATAAATTACATAATATTTGTCATAGTATTTAAATTAATTTTTGTAGTTTACTGTATTTGTATTCGTGGAGACTACTCACTATTCACTACAGCACTATTCAACTCAACTACTTGATGCCAAAACAGATTAACAGAATCATATTATACTGTAGTATCAAAAATATTTAAAGTATTGCAACCATTGCAACTGTCGGCTACTCTTCCACAATTTGAAAACTAAGACTAACAACAGTCGCAGATAGCTCAGAGGTAAGGTATGAGGCTCATAAGTCGGAGGACCTAAGTTCGAGACCCATCCAGGTCACAAAAATGTTATCTAGTTTTTTTTTTCAAAATTTGTTTTTATGAACTATTTAATCAATTTACTCAACTGATAATTGTGCTTTTCATACTAAATCTTTATTATTTTGTGTTTTTATGTTTAGGCCCCATGGGATGTTTGAAAGTGATATTAAATACATTTTTTATTTAAATATTATTCACTAAAATATATTATTGGAACATATTTTTTAAATATTTAATAGATTCAAAAACATATTTTTTATATATTTAATATATTTTAAATATTATATAAAATTGACATTAATACACACTTGATATATATAAAATAGATTTTAAATATATTTATTCATATGTATTTAATATAAGTTTGTGCTACTAGGGTGTGATAATATTTTTATACATATGAACTGTTATTATTCCTTACTGTATTTATGAATTTATTTATCGTCTCACAGTTGTTCTTTGTTTACTATTTACATTTTGTATTTGTATGTTGACTTCAGAGTTTATTAAAACCTATCATTAGGTCTATTCATAATGAGTTTTATTTGCACTTCAATTTAATAAACTCTTTTCACAAGTCATGGACAAACTCCTCAAGCCTGACCGATTTGATGTAGAGCCAGAATGTGATGGTGCAGAAGAACAATGGCTGCATTGGTACCAGACTTTTACCAACTTCCTTGAGGAATGTGACTCTAATGCAACAAATGAAAAGGTAAAACTACGTTTACTTGTTAATCACATTAGTCCATCTGTCTACAAATACATCTCTGGAGCTACAAAATTTGATGAAGCTATAGCTATTTTAAAAGAACTCTATATCCGTCCTAAGAATGAGATTTATTCCAGACATCTTCTAGCAACTCGTTTTCAGAAGTCAGGGGAATCAGTTGACCAATATTTACAAGCTTTGAAAGATTTAAGTAAACCTTGTAATTTTTCCCAAGTTTCTGCAGAACAAAATAAAAATGACTATATTCGTGATGCATTTATCAGAGGTTTGATTTCCCCAGTTATCCGACAAAGACTTCTAGAAAATAAAACATTAACTTTGAATGAGGCTTTTGAGAAAGCTAGAGTTTTGGAATTAGCTCAGTATCAATCAGAATATTATAACAAGCAACATTCTCAATTAAATTGCATACAACATTCTACTACTTCAGAACCAGAATCTGTCAAAAGTAACATGTCCTCAAATAATGCAGAGGAAACTTGTTTATCAGCCACTTCCTGGAAATGTTATTTCTGTGGTTCCAGTAAAAAACATACTAGAAGTGAATGTCCTGCTGCAAATCATATTTGTCATTCTTGTGGCAAGAAAGGACATTTCATGAAGGTTTGTAAGTCAGGAAGTAATTCATTACCTCCTACAAAACTTGACTCTAAAAAAACTTTCAGCAAAAATCCAGCTACATGTGCAGCTGCACCTAAATCTTTATCTAAATCTACTATTACAATTGAAGTAAATGGGATTAAAACTGATGCCTTAGTTGATACTGGTAGTTCGGAAACATTTATTAGTAAATCTCTAGTAGAAAAGAGGGGAATAACAATATTTCCAACCACCGTTAGTGTTACTATGGCTTCTACTTCTTATCAACCAGTTACAGCTGGCTACAGTCTTGTTGATTTGTCGATTCAAGGTCATATTTACAACAAAACTAAACTCCTTGTTTTAGACGGCTTATGCGCTGATGTTGTCTTAGGACATGACATTTTCAAGGAACACTCAAGCGTTGAAGTCTCATTTGGGGGTAAGAAACCTACGCTGAAGGTGTGCGGACTTACAGCAGCTAAGGTTGCACCCGTCCACTTGTTTTCAAACTTAACTCTTGACTGTAGACCTATTGCAGTTAAGTCACGACGTTATTCAGAAGAAGATTCGAAATTCATAAAAGAAGAAACTGAACGCTTGTTGAAAGAGGGTATCATTGAACCAAGCACTTCACCTTGGAGAGCACAAGTACTTGTAGTTAAAGGTGAAACAAAAAAGAAGCGAATGTGCATTGATTATTCCCAAACAATAAATCGATTCACTCAACTTGACGCCTACCCACTTCCCAGAGTTGAAGATGTCGTTAACAAAGTTTCAAAGTTCAGTGTTTTTAGCACTATTGACCTTAAGAGTGCTTACCATCAAATACAAATTGAAAATGAAGAACGAATATATACAGCATTTGAAGCCTGTGGGCGCCTTTACCAATTTTGCAGAATTCCTTTTGGTGTTACGAATGGCGTCTCCTGTTTCCAAAGAGAAATTGATTCAATCATACAAAAAGAAGGACTTGAATGCACTGTAGCTTACCTGGACGATGTAACAGTTGGAGGGAGGAATAAAGATGAACATGATACAAATTTGAACAAGTTTTTTGATGTAGCCAAGAAGTACAACTTAACTCTGAACATGGAAAAATGCTCTTTTGCACAAGACAAAATCCATCTGTTAGGATATGTAATAACAAAGAACGAAATCCGTCCTGATCCAGACCGTCTTCAGCCGCTCTTGAAACTACCACTTCCTCATGATGGCCAATCATTGCGTCGAACCATGGGCATGTTCGCTCATTATTCAGACTTTATCAAGAGTTTTTCAGAGAAGATTCAGCCCCTTTCATCGACTAAAAGTTTTCCATTATCAGAAGAAGCAATTAACTCCTTCAATGAATTGAAAAATGAAATAGTAACTGCAACTAAAGCCCCAATCCAAAATGACATACCATTTACAGTTGAGACCGATGCATCTGAGTTTGCAATCGGCTCAACCTTGTCACAAGCAGGACGTCCAGTAGCTTTTTATTCGAAAACATTATCAAAATCTGAAAAGAACCATTCTTCTGTTGAAAAAGAAGCTCAAGCAATCGTAGAATCTCTTAAGAAGTGGAGACACTATCTTATTGGCCGGCCATTCCTACTCATTACAGACCAAAGATCAGTTTCTTTCATGTTTGACAATAAAAGATTTGGAAAAATAAAGAATGAAAAGATACAACGTTGGCGTTTAGAACTGTCTTGTTTCAAGTATGATATCGTATATCGACCAGGCAAGGAAAATGGAGTTGCAGACACCATGTCACGATTGTGTGGAACGATTTGTGGTCGTCCAAACTTAAATGATATCCACACGAGCCTGTGTCACCCGGGAGTGACAAGATTTTACCACTGGATTAGATCGAAAAACTTACCTTTTTCACTGGAAGAAGTTCGTCGTACTACAGCTCAATGTCGAATTTGTGCTGAACTTAAGCCTAGGTTTTGTAAATATGAAGGTACGTTAATCAAAGCTACAGCACCTTTTGAGCGACTAAACTTAGACTTTAAAGGACCAATTCCAAGTGCTACGCAAAATAAATACATATTAACTGTTGTAGACGAGTATTCACGATATCCATTTGCTTTCCCCTGTAGAGACATGACTTCCAGTACCGTGATTGAGAAACTGAAAGAAATGTTTACAATTTTTGGTATGCCTTCATTCATTCATTCAGACCGAGGAACGTCATTAATGTCAGACGAATTAAAGTCTTTCTTACAAACTCATGGTGTTGCGTCAAGCCACTCTTCTGCTTATAATCCTAGAGGGAATAGCCAAGTAGAGAGATTCAATGGCACTATATGGAAGACTGTTATGCTTGCCCTCAGAACCCAAGACCTACCCGTAAAGTATTGGGAATCAGTTCTTCCTGAAGCACTTCACTCAATAAGATCATTATTATGTACATCAACCAATACAACACCTCATGAACTTATGTTTAAGCACCCCAGAAGATCGTATTATGGAGGTTCAGTTCCAAGCTGGCTGTCACAACCCGGCCCAGTGCTGTTGAGAAAGCACAACAGACCCAGCAAGTATGACTCACTTGTAGAAGAGGTAGAACTTATTCAAGCAAATCCAGGTTATGCTCATGTGAAACTCCCAAATGGACAAGAGAAGACAGTATCCATAAGAGATCTGGCCCCAGCACCTGGACAATCATCTTTAGAAACAGACTACCAATTGCCAGAAACATGTGGAAATGAACAAGTTATTCAAGAACCGGAGGTTTCATTTGATCAAGAACAAGTTGAAAATGATTCTAGTGGGACATTAAGTGACACGAATGTACCAGTTGAACATGCAAACAGTTCTTGCAAAGACTCAAGTTCAGTGCCTTCCAAAACGCATCCACAGCGTATACGGCAAAGACCTTACTATCTAAAAGACTACGTCTCGTTTTAGGGTGGGAAGAATGTGATAATATTTTTATACATATGAACTGTTATTATTCCTTACTGTATTTATGAATTTATTTATCGTCTCACAGTTGTTCTTTGTTTACTATTTACATTTTGTATTTGTATGTTGACTTCAGAGTTTATTAAAACCTATCATTAGGTCTATTCATAATGAGTTTTTGTACATAGCGTAAAATGCCAACATATAAGGATTACCAACAGGGTGCAGCACTATTATTTCTTTTACATTTATGACAACAGCTAATTTGCAACCAAAAGGTGAGTGAGCGTAGCGAACGAACTTCAACCTGGAGGCGAGTTAGCGTAGCGAACGAGCTAACCCGAAGGCAAGTGAGCGCAGCGAACGAGCTCCAACCTAAAGGTGAGTGAGCGTAGCGAACGAGCTCCAACCCAAAGGTGAGTGAGCGTAGCGAACGAACTTCAACCTGGAGGCGAGTTAGCGTAGCGAACGAGCTAACCCGAAGGCAAGTGAGCGCAGCGAACGAGCTCCAACCTAAAGGTGAGTGAGCGTAGCGAACGAGCTCCAACCCAAAGGTGAGTGAGCGTAGCGAACGAACTTCAACCTGGAGGCGAGTTAGCGTAGCGAACGAGCTAACCCGAAGGCAAGTGAGCGCAGCGAACGAGCTCCAACCTAAAGGTGAGTGAGCGTAGCGAACGAGCTCCAACCCGAAGGTGAGTGAGCGTAGCGAACGAACTTCAACCAGGACGTGATTGAGCGATGCGAACGAGATCATCTTGAAAATTAAACGTAACGGTACTTTCTTTCCATCGGTCTGTCTTAGGGGAAACCTATAACTTAGGCGATACGAAGTTCGCCGGGTCAGCTATATAATATATAGCTCATATATATATATATATATATATGAATTTTTTTTTTATATACATATTTTTTATATATTTAATATATTTTAAATATTATATAAAATTGACATTAATACACACTTGATATATATAAAATAGATTTTAAATATATTTATTCATATGTATTTAATATAAGTTTGTGCTACTAGGGATAGCGTAAAATGCCAGTGTGAGTGTTGCAGACAGACAGAAAGACAGACAGACAGACAGAAATAGAGAAAAGACTCGATTCTGCTTCTTTAATGTATAAAACGTAAAAATAACCAAAAAATATATAATTCTGAACAATGTACAGACAAAACTCTAATTTTGTTTACATAGATTTATGTGTCGTGTGTCATGTGTGTAAACCAACCCAGACAGGACACTTTCTCCTCAGGACATTCCACGGATATTGCGACAGGATATGCAAGATATCCCATAGTGGTCCTATGGTCAACCTGGGATATCCCCGGATATCCGCAGGAATGCGTAATGTTCCCGCCTGGGGATGTCCCACGGATAAGCTCACAGCATATCCTGAGGTCATCCCAGGGTAGTCCTCATCAGGACATATGGACATATTAGTATTCGAAAAGCTTAATTATAAGTTGAGTAAATTGATTAAACTAGTGGCTTGTAGAGACATAAGTCTCGAAAAAGCTCAAAATGTAAAACAAATTATTCTAAGTACCTAGGGACCGAGCTTTGCTCGGGGAAAATCATATAATCTGAAAGGAGTCTTAGTATTGCGGCTACATAAATCCATTCCCAAACTCCACACTGCTCGCCTTTACTACTTCCTTCACCACTCCCTACGTCGTGGACCTGTTTCCCTCCATTCCCATTGCATGTTAGGATTGCAGATACATCAATGTAATTGCTTCAGACATTTCCCACACTCCTGCACTGCTAGCCTTACTACGTCCTACACCATTGCCTACCTCATGGACCTGTTTCCCTCCCTTCCCATAGCACTTTAGGATTGTAGATACCTTAATCTAATCGTTATTAACAGTTCCCACACTCCGGACAGCTCGCCTTGACTACTTCCTTCACCACTTCCTACGTAGTGGACCTGTTTTCCTCCCTTCCCATAGCATTTAAGGATTGTAGACACCTTAATCCAATCGTCATAAACAGTTCCCACACTCCAAACTACTCGCCTTTACTACTTCCTTCACCACTTCCTACGTCGCAAACCTGTTTTCCTCCCTTCCCATTGCATTTAAAGATAGCGGCTACCTTAATCTAATCGTCATAAACAGTTCCCACACTCTGGACAGCTCGCCTTTACTTCCTTCACCACTTTCTACATCACGGACCTGTTTCCCTCCCTTCCCATAGCATTTATAAGGATTCCAAATACCTTAGTCTAATCGTCATAAACAGTTCCCACACTCCGGACTATTCACCTTGACTACTTCCTTCACCACTTCCTACGTCGCGGACCTGTTTTCCTCCTGTCCTATCCTGTTCTCACACTCCAGACATCTCGCCTTGACTACTTCCTTCACCACTTCCTACGTCACGGACCTGTTACCCTCCCTTCCTATAGCATTTTAGGATTGTCCATGCCCTTATCTAATCGTCATAAACAGTTCCCACACTCCGGACTACCCACCTTGACTACTTCCTTCACCACTTCCTACGTCGCGGACCTGTCTCCCTCCCTTCCTATAGCATTTTAGGATTGCAGATACCTTAATCTAATCGTCATAAACAGATCTCACACTTTGCACTGCTAGCCTTTACTAGGCCTACAATCATGTATTGAGTAATCTTCAGTATAATCTTTGATCAATAGTAACGGGGATAGCACAACTCCGCGCGGTGGTCAAATTTAGGCCGAGGAAAAATTTTATGGCTCCCGAAGGGTTCAGTCCAACTCCGCGCGGTGGTCACTTTTAGTGTAAAGTCTAACTCCATGCTGTGGCCACATCTAATCTCTACGCTACCTGGTTGTATGAGATATGATGTGTTTAATATAAAATATTCTATATATGTTACACTTTTATTTGTTCATATAGCTACTTTATTCATGTGACAAGTTAGGTTAGGTTAGGTTAGGTTAATGATAGGTAAATTCAAATGAAACATAAGTACAGAAGATTTGTACCAATTAACTTTATTTTATTAGTTACTGTGGTTACGTACAGTTATAAATTACTAGCTGTAACCCGCGGACTTTGCCCCGTTTAACCTCTTAATTTTCAAGATTATCTCGTTTGCATGGCTCAATCACGTCCTGGTTGAAGTTTGTTCGCTACGTTCACTCACCTTTAGGTTGGAGCTCGTTCGCTGCGCTCACTTGCCTTCAGGTTAGCTCGTTCGCTACGCTCACTCGCCTCCAGGTTGAAGTTCGTTCGCTACGCTCACTCACCTTTTGGTTGCAAATTAGCTGTTGTCATAAATGTAAAAGAAATCTTTTTTTTTTTTTAGGGAGAGGAGGGAAAATGCTTTTACGCACACAGGTAGCCAGCCTGTTAGTGTGAGACTCCTGAAAATTGTCAGACTACTCACTAAAAAACCCCCTCTACTCTGTTGGACACAGACCTGGAATTGTTTGTCACATTACTTCAAGTCAGGCCAACATGTGACCTAAGCCCTCAGGGCTCGCACCGTTTCTGGCGTTTCGATTCTTAATGACCTACAACCGCATCCCGGTCAAGGTCGATCTTCTTGGCGCGGAGAATACCCTGGATATAATGTGACACACAGGTCCAATTGTCCTCACCCTCCGTCATAATCGGTATGACCGTGTCCACCGACAGCAGTCCTATTAATTGTTGAGCCTCCAGGCGGGGCCTTTCCCAGCGCTGGCAGTGGAAAAATGTATGTTCCACGTCATCGAGAATGCCTGGGCAGTATATGCAGTCGGATGACACGGCTTTGCCCATCCTGAACAGGTACGACCGGAAAAAGCCGTGTCCCGTCAGAAATTGGGTGAGGTAGAAGTCCACCTCTCCGTACCGCCGATCAACCCAAGGTTGGACTCGCTGTATCAGTCGCCTGGTCCAGAGTCCCCGTGTCTCCTGTTCCCAGCCCTCCTGCCACAGCTGGTAGGTGCGGGTGCGTTCCTCTGTTCGTGCCTCGTCCTCCCCACGGCGCCGGTAAATTGCCTTTCTCTCCGCCGCCAAAAGTTTGACGGGGATGACTCCAGCAATCACCAGGACGGCGGGCTCGGACACTGTTCGGTAGGCAGATGCTACCCTCAGTGCTGCCTGACGCTGCACTCGGGCGAGCCGCATCCTGTATGCCTCCTTATTTAGTGCGTCTGCCCACACCTCCGCACCGTACAAGAGTACGGACTGGACCGAAGACATTAACAGCCTTCTACGACTGGACCGAGGCCCTCCGACATTGGCCATCAACCGGCTAAGAGAAGAAACCACCCTAGCGGCCTTGTCCGCTGTACGGAAGATCTGATCCCGCCAGCTAAGCTTGCTGTCTACCATGACCCCAAGATACTTGGCAGAACGAACAGTTTGAACCTCGACGGCTCCCACCCTCAACGGCACGATGGTGTCAATCCGTTTTTTTTGTCAAAATCACGATCTCGGTTTTGCTCAGAGCAAGCGAGAGACCGTGGTCTGCCATCCATGCGTTTATGGTACGCATAACTCGGTTTAGCTTTAGCTGAGCCAGCTCAACGCTACGTGCAGCTATCAAAGCTGCAACGTCGTCTGCGTACCCAACCAAGACTGTTTCCTCAGGCATTTCAGACCTCAGAAGGCTGTCATAAGCGACGTTCCAGAGGTCTGGGCCGAGTATGGAACCTTGGGCAGCACCAGAAGTGACACTCATCGTCCGCAGGCCCTCCGCAGTGTCATACGTTAGGAGGCGAAACCGGAGATAATCCTCTATGATGCGCATGAGGTATGCCGGCACGTGGAAGGTGTTCTCCAGAGCATCCAGCATATCGCACCACCTCGCCGAATTAAATGCATTTCGCACATCGAGCGTTACGAGCAGCACAACTCTGCGAGAGTAGTGGGTAAAATCCTCAGCTCTCATCACGGCTTGCTTCACCTCCTCAATCGCATCAATCGTTGATCGCCCCATCCTGAATCCATACTGACGAGGGGAGAGGTCCCCCGCAGCGACAACGGCTGAATTTAGCCGGGAACGGATCAATTTCTCGAGGACTTTGCCAGCCGTATCCAACATACACAGAGGTCTGTAAGAGGATGGCAGATCTGGGTCTCCCTTGCCCTTCCCAACAAGCACAAGCCTAGCTGTCTTCCAGCACAAGGGGAAAACCCCTTCAACCAGGCAGGCGTTATACATGCTCAAAAGGATCAAGGGGTTGGTAGTCAAAACCTTCTTGAGGACTTCACCGGGAACCCCATCGGGACCAGGAGCCTTGTTGTTCTTCAGGGATATGACGGCCGCCACCAGCTCTTCAGGGCTGAAAAGTGGGACGTCGTCCACCCTTCCATAATCCCGCAGTGGGCGCAACGCGTGAGCCGGGAAACTCCTTGTAACTTTAATGCTATTGAACATCATAGAACAGAACCAACTTGTTTAATTGAAACAGCTGTTAAGATTCAATAATTCCATTTCTCATAAGGTTAACATGGGAAACTCCAGAGCCACTGGGGCGGAGCCCGAAAGGATTTTTAAAATAAGAATATGTCTATATGTTAATCGGGAATGTGAGTTGTCATCATGCCAAATTTCAGCCCAATCCGACCAGTATTTTTCGCGTTCACTTGTCACAAACATACATCCATACATCCATACATACATCCATACTTTCTCATTTATAATATTATAGTAGGATTTACATTTTATAACAATTTCAAACTTCAAATACAAACTCACTGTGAGAGCCAAAATTGACCACCGCGCGGAGTTTGACATGTGCCGCGAGGGATTCGAAGTGACCACCGCGCGGAGTTGGGATAAGCCCATAGTAACATGTGATGCTTTTCCTTTTGTACTCTATTTTGTAATTTGCTGGTATACAACTTCGGGTCTGACTTAGGGGAGGTACGAATGAGGCATTAGTTCAAAATTCCTCCGTGAACAGCGCTGTAGAAGAGAGCACTTTAAAGTCAATGCTAATACTAATCGCAAAAATAGTTCTGTTCATAAAATAAAATTATAAATGCCTCAAATTTAATTTTATATTTTTTAAAATATAAAATTAAACTATCATAACCTAACCGAACTAACGAAACTTGCTAATAATGAAATAATATAACAAATGTTTAGTAATGAAAAAAATAATTATGTTTATAAGGTGGATGTTTATAAAACTAGAAATTGCTAATGCAAAATTAAAATTTTATAATGACTTATAATAAAATTAAACTGTCATAACCGAACCAAACCAACCAAACCTGCTGATAATGAAAAAATCTTGGACAAAAAGTTAGTGCTACCAGCGGGATTCGAACCCGGGACCTTCAGCATATCAGCCCGGCACGCTGACCACTAGACCACCGAGGCCGATGTCCACTGACTGTATTGTTACGGTGATGGCGTTCCTTCAGCTAATAAGAAGTCCACAGCTGTCATCGTAGCCTCTTCTATACCTCCCCTGAGTAAATACCTTCAACTTCAAGCCTTTTGTTAAATTTTTCCTTGTGTTTTAATTCAACCAACATGGTTACTTAGCAACCCATAAGACTAAAGTAAAAAATTGTGATTTCCAGTTTCATTTTTCTACGTAATTAGATTTTTGTTGGCAGTTCTAACTGCAGTAAACTCGTTTTTAGACCAGAAATAAACTGTTTACAAGATTTGAAGAAAACCGTCCACGCTCCAGAAAGCTCACATTGACTACTTCCTTCACCACTTCCTACGTCACGGATCTGTTTCCCTCCCTTCACATAGCATTTTAGGATTGCCCATACCCTTATCTAATCGTTATAAACAGTTCCCACGCTCCGGACTACTCACCTTGACTACTTCCTTAACCACTTCCTAAGTCACGGACCTGTTTCCCCCCTGAAAGCAGTCTTAGAACTGTATTGGAGATACATATATCCATTCCCAAACTCCACACGGCTCGCCTTTACTACGTCCTACACCATTTCCTATGTCATGGACCTGTTTCCCTCCATTTCCATAGCACTTTAGGATTGTAGATACCTTAATCTAGTCGTTATTAACAGTTCCAACACTCCGGACAGCTCGCCTTGACTACTTCCTTCACCACTCCCTACGTCACGGACCTGTTTCCCTCCCTTCTCATAGCATTTTAGGATTGCCAATACCCTTATCTAATCGTCATAAACAGTTCCCACACTCCGGACAGCTCGCCTTGACTACTTCCTTCACCACTTCCTAAGTCACGGACCTGTTTCCCTCCCTTCCCATAGCATTTTAGGATTGCCCATACCCTTATCTAATCGTCATAAACAGTTCCCACACTCCGGACCACTCACCTTGACTACTTCCCTAACCACTTCCTACGTCGCGGACCTGTTTCCTTTCCTTCCCATAGTATTTTAGGATAGCCCATGCCCTTATGTAATCGTCATAAACAGTTCCCACACTCCGGACTATTCACCTTGACTACTTCCTTAACCACTTCCTACGTCGCGGACCTGTTTCCTTCCCTTCCCATAGCATTTTAGGATTGCCCATACCCTTATCTAATCGTCATAAACAGTTCCCACACTCCGGACTACTCACCTTGACTACTTCCTTAACCACTTCCTACGTCGCGGACCTGTTTCCTTCCCTTCCCATAGAATTTTAGGATTGCAGATACCTTAATCTAATCGTCATAAACAGATCCCAGACCTCTCACTGCTACCCTTGACTACAATGTATCGAGTAATCTTCACTATAATCTTTGCTAAATGATGTTTTTCCTTTTGTACTGTATTTGTAATTTCCTAGTATACTGTTGGTAGTTGGCTTATTATGAACACATGCTACAACTTCAAGTCTTTTGTTTACTATTCCTTGTTATTTAATTCAGCCCTACTTTCATAATTTGTAAATTTTTATTACATTTTTACCGGTTTTCACCATGTTTTCATACTTAAATAATTTTTTTTTTCAAAAATTTTTATTGCTTTGGGTATTCTCCTTACTTTACTTTAAATTTTACTCACTACATGTTTTTTCGTAACTTTACTCCTTGACCCCCAAAACTTAATTTTACTCTCAAAATTTGAAGGTTTTTTGCCAATTTTACGAGCTCCGTGTTATTCTTATGGAGAATAAGATTGAAATATAATGACTTTGGTATGGTCATATGAATCGTTTAGAAATGTGCTAGAGACTTGTAATTTAGTAGTAGGTCTATTGTAGTAAGGGATCATAAGCTAATGGTGAAATTTTCAAAAGTCCCATTTTCAAATTGTAACCCCCCCAAAAATCCAAAATGGCGGACCTCTGAAAACGATAAAACACGTTTTTTTCAAACGGATTTAGCTCGAAAACAGTAAGAGCTAGAAAAGATTTTAAAGTATATCCAGGAACAGGAATTAAATTTTCTACAAAACCCTTAGAGGTGATTTCCGAAAATCACACTCTTTCGGGTTCAAAAAACTCCCTACTTTCAAAATTTGGTACATTTCTTTCAACTTTTTACAAGTTTTCGCTATTTTTTCATACTTAAATCATTCCTTTTTGCAAATATTATTATTGCTTTGTATTCTCCTTACTTTAGTTTAAATTTTACACATTACGTGTTTTTTCGTAACTTTACTCCTTAACCCCCAAAACTTAGGTTTAATGTCAACATTTGAAAGTTTTTACGAGCCCCATGTTATTCTTATAAAGAAAACATTTACCCCATAAAAACCACCATAAGTCCCCATTTCCATGGTCCGTTCATGTTATAGATTTACTCTGGTTTACTTAAGGTTTTATCCCCCTATCGTATTTACAACCCCCCCCCCTCCAAATATTAAATCCCCCCAATGTTATTCTTACAGGTGCATAAGTCTAAATCACGTTTACACATTTCTAGATTAACTGGATATCTGAAATTTTGAATATTTGTAGATCTTGCGCCCTTTCCGAAAAGTGACATTTTACAAATATAACTCCCTCCCCCACGAAATATAGAACCCCCCCCCCCAATGTTATTCCTACAGGTCCATCGGTCTAAATCAATTTTACCCACTTCTAAAATAGCTAAAGATCTGAAATTTGGCTCAATTGCAGGTCTTGCGCCATGGCCCATTTCTATTTACCCCCTACCAAAACCCCAGCGAGCCAAAGGCGAGTTTCCTAGTATACTGTGGGTAGTTGGCTTATTATGAACACATGCTACAACTTCAAGTCTTTTGTTTACTATTCCTTGTTATTTAATTCAGCCAACATGGTTGCCTAGCAACCCATAAGACTAATGTTGTAGTGACTAATGTTGTAAGAAAATGTGATTTTCAGTTTCATTTTTCTACGTAATTAGATTTTTGTTGGCAGTTCTAACTGCAGTAAACCCGTTTTTAGGCCAGAAATAAACTATTTACAACATTTGAAGAAAATCGTCGGAGCCGTTTTCGAGATCTTGTTTGCAAGCAAGCAAGCATACATACATACATACAAGCAAACATTGCTCGTATTAGAGTATAGGATTTTAAAATTAACAGCTGTTTCATTAAAAAGTATTATCCACATGGCCAAAATGTAAACAAATTTGTGGAGGGATCTTTAAAGGCTTCTGGGGCAGAGCCTTAAGCAAATTTACTTCGTTTTTCTTTTGATGACTCATCTACAGACCAAGACCTTTCTTTGGACACCTCTATCAAGTTTCTACGCCCAGCCGTTCTCTCAAATTAGTGGAGACAAAGTTTCCAATTAAATATTTAGATTCCCCCATGTTAATCTTGAGGGAGAAAACCCAACTTTGATTGAAGATCCTGCCCAAACTAATAAAGATATCAAAAAACGAAAAACACTTTGCAAAACTACAGATCAGGGCCATTGTTTTGACATTTTAATCATCAAAATCGGTCCAAAAATGAGGGAGGAGTTCTGTTTACAAAAATCAGCTTAGCGTATTTATATATAGAAGATTTCAATGACTCCAGACCCTGCTAAAGGCAGCAAACATGTTTGTGAAAAAATATTGGTTTACTAAGATAGCTTTGGTCTTTTGGTTAGTGATGAAAAGGCTTCCCAGATTGAAATATTGGAAATTATTGTCTTCGTCAAACATGAGAAGGCAAATAAAGGTGTGTTAAGATAACCACTAAATTAGCACCCCAACCCAGTTATTATTTCTAAGTTCATCCTTTTGTAAAGGGTTAGCAAAATTAGTGTAAAATAAAGGCATCCTATTGACCAATATTAACAGGTTCAGTCCCAGCCGGCACACTCCTCTGTATATAAGGTCTCACACATGGTCTCACACATGGTCTCACATCACGTGGGAGTGAGTGTGTTAACCCTAGATTTGATTCCGATTAACATTAAATACTACCATAGATTAAAAGAAGTAGACACATACCCCACGAGATAGGGAAGTCGCGAATGCAGTATTTGAGCTAGTGCAGTCGCTGTTTTGGCGTTTCAGGCCCGCAGCATTGCCAATTCGTGCAGCGCAGGGACGGCGGAAACTCCCAGATTCCCACGGAGTGAGAGAGACAGAAAGAATGGCAGTGGCGGGTGGCGGCGCAACAGTAGCTAGCGTAGCTAGCATGCATGGTAGGGGTATAGCGGGTCGATGTCTACTTGTACCGGCGTCTAGTTGTACCTGCTGCATTTTGGTGACAGGACAGGCGCCTAGTTGTACCTCGTCCAAAGCTGTAGGTACAACTTGACGATGGTGCGGACGTCTAGTTGTACCTACGTCTAGTTGTACCTCTTAAAAATCTGCAGGTACAACTAGTCGGGTACGCCACCGTCTACTTGTACCTCATACGTCTGCGTCTATTTGTACCTACGACTAGTTGTACCTACGACTACTTGTACCTACGACTACTTGTACCTACGACTAGTTGTACCTACGCCTACTTGTACCTACGTCTAGTTGTACCTACGGCTAGTTGTATCTCCCCTTCAACTTGTCACCAGTTTAAGGGATTTATTTCATTTCTTTAAAAATCATACAATCTTATAAAAAATTTTTATAAACAACTTGCTACAAAAGCCAGGAAAATTTGGCTTGTTTGCAGCTCATTGAGAAAACCCTGTTCTTCATAACAATGTACTGTGTCCCTTGGTCAGTCCTTATCCATATTACACTTTGGTTTTCCTTATTTCTTGTCAAGATCTGATATCATTGTTTTTTCCATTTAAAATCTACCTTTCTATAGAAAAATAACATTAACTAGCTTTAACAACAACTTAAAACAATTATATTAAATAAATAAAATCCGAGTTTACAAAAACAAGTAATTGAGTATAATGAATTGTTTTTGTATGGTATTAGTCACGGAGAATATTACAACAAGTTCAAATTAAAAATGTCTATACTCCTTTTATCTATGACTAGGGGAAACCCGTCGAAATCGACGGTTATACTTTCAAGGCTTACGTTAATTCATTTAACTGCGATGAATTGGGTGAAATATACATATTTTGAGCATTTAACATTGTTCAAAGAGTAATAAGTGTAAACAAATAACAATATTGCGTTAGTTGCCAAATTTGGTTGTTCATTCAATGATTAAAATATTTCCTATCCTGTACGTCATCGGAGTTATTATGAGAATGTTATATGGTATCTCTTCCTTTGGTAGAACCTTTAAATAGTATTTAAATCGTATTGGTGGATCTTGTAGTTAAACACATCCGCGACTTCATCAGTGTTTGAGAAAAAATATATGTTTGTTGAAGACACGTTCTAACTTCAAAGGGAGTTATATCCGTTACAGTGTAAGTTTGATTTTCCTTCGTCACGTCCAGTGCCGGATTTACCACTAGGCCGATTAGGCCGCGGCCTAGGGCCGCAAGCAAGAGGGGGCCGCAGAGGATTGGGAAAAACATTTTTTTAGATACAATTTTTTAAAAATAATTTATTTTAAACCACCAGTTTGCCGCGATCACAGGTGACCATAATGATGTCTCCGTGGACCGAGGGAGATGTTCACGATTTTGCCGCGGCCTCGGGTGCCTGTGATGATGTCCCGTGATTGCGGCCCGCGGGAGACGTTCATGATTTAGCCGCGGCCGCGGGTGACGTTCACGAATTAGATGCTGTATCGAGTTGTCAATGATGATGTCCCCGTGATTGCGGCCCGTGTGCGGGAGATTTTCACGATATCGCCGCGGTCACAAGTGTCGATGATGATGTCCCCGTCATTGCGGTCCGCGGCAGATGTTCATGATTTCACCACGGCCGCGAGTGTTGACGATGCATCCCCGTGATTGCGGCCCACGGGAGATGTTAACGATTTCGCCGCGGCTGAGGGTGTCAATGTGGATGTCCCCGTGGTGGCTTACCGAGGAGGATGTTTACGATTTCGGCACGGCCGCGGGTGACAATGATGAAGTCCTCAAGATCGCAGTCCACGGGAGATTTTTTTAACACGAATTTGCCGTGATCACAAGTGTCGATGATGATGTTCACGTGATGGCGGCCCGCGGCAGATGTTCATGATTTCACCGCGGCTGCGAGTGTTGATGATGATGTCCCCGTGATCGCGGTTCACGGGAGATGTTAACGATTTCGCCGCGGCTGGGGGTGTCAATGAGGACGTTCCCGTGATGGCTTCCCGAGTGGGATGTTTACGATTTCGGCACGGCCGCGGGTGACAATGATGAAGTCCTCAAGATCGCAGTCCACGGGAGATTTTTTTAACACGAATTTGCCGTGATCACAAGTGTCGATGATGATGTTCACGTGATTGCGGCCCGCGGCAGATGTTCATGATTTCACCGCGGCTGCGAGTGTTGATGATGATGTCCCCGTGATCGCGGTTCACGGGAGATGTTAACGATTTCGCCACGGCTGGGGGTGTCAATGAGGACGTTCCCGTGATAGCTTCCCGAGTGGGATGTTTACGATTTCGGCATGGCCGCGGGTGACAATGATGAAGTCCTCATGATCGCAGTCCACGGGAGAGGTTCGATGATGATGTCCCCGTGATTGCGGCCCGCGGGAGATGTTCACGATTTTACTGCGGTCCCGGATCGTTATGATCACTAAGCCATCATAGTTATGATGGCTTTGACTTGGTTTAGGAGAGATGTCCACGATTTCATCCAGGATCACGGGTGTCGATGATGATGTCCCTTTGATGTATAGGAGATAGTCACTATTACTTCCGCGATCGCAAGGAATTTTCACCACAGGGGGAGGGCCGCTCAAGTAATTTGGCCTAGGGCCGCAAGTACCCTAAATCCGGCACTGGTCACGTCGCGTCAGTTCATATCGTACTTCTGTGCCAATGAATGAACCCTCTAGCATAGTCTTAAGAAATTGACTATGGGGTTACTGATAAAGCTGGAATTCCTTGACATGGGGGATGTCAGTTAGTTGTCTCTGCCTTATCAATAACATAAAGTTGTCAATATAATCACTCTACGGAATGTTAGGTGTAGTGGAATACATGAAGTAAAGTTGGCTTTTATTCTTGAACTGTTAGGGGCCTCCTAGTTCATATGATCTTGGCGGCTTCATTGGCAATAAATAATGCAAATGACATAGCAATGGAACATTTCCAAAAAGCAAAAATACTGTAAAATGGCTGTTACGATGTAACGAGCCTTTTTCCTAGGAGGGTAAATATTTGCTATTTGGCCGCGCACCGATTGTTGAGGTAAGCAAGCGGCGGCGGCGAACCTGGCTAGCACCCTTTGACCCGGCTTATCAGTTCGGATAAGCTTGGGTATCCTGGGACTACCGGATAGCCGAGCAGGACATTCTAGTCGTGGATCCCGTGCAGTGAAGAGCGAGCGTTTGTCGAGTGAGACGTGGAGTGTTTTGGTGACATCGGTGTCGTGTGAGATTGGTGCTCAAGGAGTGAGTGTCGGCATTCAAGTTGGGTAGTGAGACAGTGACCCACTTGTGGTGAGTGGACGACGTTTTATTATATTTTGGTTTAAGAGAGTTAGAGAGTTAGAGTTGTAACCGTGCTGGTCAAAGCCTGACGGTAGTTAGGATTTATATTAGTCAGGAATAATATTAAAGTGTATTCCTGACGGTTCTGGGCAGGTGCTAGAGCGCAAATAATATAATTTAATTGACTGTAGTAGATATTATTTTGCGTTGTACCTAGAGTTAGTTATATTACTAATAACTCTGAGGCCCGACAAACCTAGGCTGCACGATTTAGCGTGCGTAGTTGGAAGCACGAGGCCAGTAGGCTAGTAGCTAGTTTTATTAGCCTATTAACAGAAGCCCGGCTAAGCAATATAACGTTGATATAGTAGCAGTAGTGGTAGTAGCAGTAGGGTTGGTATTGATTAATCATTTAATTATTTTAATTTAACCTGAACAGCTTGCTTAGTAGTCCAACACGTTAGCTTGGTAGCTTGGATAGCGAAGTACCGGCTATCAGATAATATATTTATCTAGTGTTTGGAACGTATTTAATATTTATTTATCTGCTACTAAGTAGCTCAATAATTTAATAGTAGTGCAATTGCCATTTAGTTTTGCTTGTTTGGCTTGGTATTTATTGAGACCAGCTACTACTGGTGCAGTCACTCTACCTATAGTGTACTTGTATATTACTAGGTGGCGTTCGCAGAGGCATCCACAAAATTGAGCGGAGTCATCAAGGGTTCATATTATATTGTTTTTATCATACTGCAGTAAAAACAGTCGTCATTGGTGCATGCTTTGCGGGTCTAAAGTAGCATTTTTACTCTTTAGGGAATAAAATTCGTTTTTAGCCTCTATGGAGTAAAACTCAGCTGTTGTAAACTCAGTTGTAAATTTCTATTGTAAACTATTGAATACGCATCGAAATATGTAACGATTCGTGCTTCATAATCATTTTAACCTAAAGTCTACAGTCTCTTCCCATAGCATTTTAGCATTGCAGATACATTAATCCATTCCCACACTCAACACTGCCCGCCTTTACTACTTCCTTCACCATCCCCTACGTCGTGGACCTGTTTCCCTCTCTTCCCATAGCATTTTAGGATTGCAGATACATTAATGTTATTGCCAAATACACTTCCCGCACTCTGCACTGCTAGCCTTACTACTTCCTTCACCATTTCTTACGTCATAGACCTGTTTCCATCCCTTCTCATAGCATTTAAGTATTAGATACATTTATCTAACTGCCCAAACGGCTCCCTCACTCTGCACTGCCAGCTTTTACTACTTCCTTCACTACTTCCTACGTCGTGGGGCCTGTTTCCTTCCCTTCTCATAGCATTTTAGGATTGAAGATACATTAATCTAACTGCCACAGACGGTTCTCACAATATGTTCATACTTTACTACTTCCTAAGCCACTTCCTACATCGTGGACCTGTTTTCATTACTTTCCATAGCATTTTAGTATTTTAGATACGTTAATCTAATTGCCACAAACATTGCCCACATTCCGCACTGCTAGCCTTTACTACTTCTTTCACCATTTTCTATGTCGTGGCCTTGCTTCCATCCCTTCTCATAGCATATCAGCATTGCAGATACATTAATCTAACTGCTACAAACGGTTTCCAGTTCCCAAACTCCACACTGCTCACCTTACTACTTCCTTCACCTCTTCTTACGTCGCAGACCTGTTTCCCTCTCTTCCCATAGAATTTTAAGATTGTAAATACCAATAAGATACCTTAATCTAATCGTCATAAACAGTTCCCACACTCCGAAAAACTCGCCTTTACTGCTTAATTCATCACTTCCTACGTCACGGACCTGTTTAACTTCCTTCCCTTAGCATTATTAGAATGCAAATACCTTAATCTATTGGTCATAAACAGATCCCACACTCCGGACAGCTCGCCTTGACTACTTCCTTCACCACTTCGTACATTGCGGACCTGTTTTCCTCCCTTCCCATAGCATTTTAGGATTGCAAATACCTTAATCTAATGGTCATAAACAGATCCCATACCCCGAACAGCTCACCTTTACTACTTCCTTCACCACTTCCTACGTCGCGGACCTGTTTCCTTCCCTTCCAATAGCATTTTAGGATTGCAGATACCTTAATCTAATTGTCATAAACAGTTCCAACACTCCGGACAGCTCGCCTTGACTACTTCCTTCACCACTCCCTACGTCACGGACCTGTTTTCCTCCCATCCCATAGCATTTTAGGATTGTAGATACCATAATCTAATGGTCATAAACAGTTTCCACACTCCAGACAGCTCGCATTGACTATTTCCTTTACCACTTCCTACGTCGCGGACCTGTTTTCCTCCCTTCCCATAGCATTTTAGGATTGCAAAACCTTTAATCTAATGGTCATAAACAGATCCCATACCCCGAACAGCTCGCCTTTACTACTTCCTTCACCACTTCCTACGTCGCGGAGCTGTTTCCTTCCCTTCCAATAGCATTTTAGGATGCAGATACCTTAATCTAATTGTCATAAACAGTTCCCACACTCCGGACAGCTCGCCTTGACTACTTCCTTCACCACTTCCTACGTCGCGGACCTGTTTCCTCCCTTCCCATAGAATTTTAGGAATGCAGATACCTACCTAAATCTCATCGTCTTAAACAGTTTCCACACTCCAGACTGCTCGCCTTTACTACTTCCTTCACCACTTCCTACGTCACGGACATCAAGCTTGTGTCGTCATTTGATTATATTTATGATCCATACCACCGTTTATGTTCTAATATCTGTGGAATAATGCTAACAGCTATTTATTTATCTACTGCATTCAAAAGTCAACAGCTGATCATATGTCTTTGTTTATGTGTCAAATACTGCCCAGTGGGGCGGATTCCTGAGAGACTTTTTTAACGCCATATAGATGTTGGCACTCACCGATATGGTCTTTATCACCATGCAAAATTAAAAAACGATTGATTCAGCCGTCTAGGAGGAGTTTGCGTATTACGAAATGCATAAAAGTCGACGTATAAGAGCTTCGCTCGCTTCGCTCGCTCCGCTCAATTATGTGGTACGATTATTGAGTGAACTGTTTGATTCTTAGCTTGGGCATTAGAGTTGTGTATTGGATTATAGTGGCCTAGTAGACCCCGCCTGGTGATAACGCGCGTTGTGGTTTTTATTGGCAAGTCGTCGTGTAACTCACCGTGTTTTAGGCACTCTGGGCTTAACTATTGGATAGTTAGGACGGAGCCCGAGTTGCGTGGTCAGCAACGACCCCCTAGGAGTGTGGAGAATCGGCGTAGGCCTGGTAGTGATTATTGCACGTTTGTTTTGGTGACTTGTTTTTGACTTGTTCACAGTGCCCGTGTATGAGCCAGTCCTATACCGGTTAGACCCGGCTTTTGGCCTAGTGGTTTCCCTGACCTTATCGCAGACCCTGGAACTTTACCCAGCCATCGTAGGCTGAGCTATCCCCGGCAAACGGTTGCGATTGCGACTGCACTTTTAATTTTTTTTTCCAGTGCAGAAAGTAGGTAGCGTCGCAAGATGGCGCCTGCGAACAGGGACTGAGGTTGGCAGTGGTGCCGAGTTGCTGACGTATTAACGGCGCCCGAACAAAATAATTTTATTTGTGCAGATTTGCTGCGGACTTGTGCAGATTGGCTGCGGACCTGAGCTGTTGAGCAGAGTTTCAGGCAGACCTGCTGTGATTTTATAGTCGGTTGGGTAGGCCTAACCTGTTTTCTGTTACAGCGTGGTGTGTTGTGAACCCTAATTTATTTAGTGGTTGTATACATAGATATTAGTTAGTAATTTTAATTTTGCTAATTAATTGAGCCTTATCATTGAATATTATTTGAGTAAGAACCCTTATTGTGTATTTGTGGTTTGACTTTCACACCCATAATTGGTTTGATTTATTATTTTGCTAATTAATTGAGCTTTATCATTGAATATTATTTGAGTGAGAACCCTTATTGTGTATTTGTGGTTTGACTTTCACACCTATATTTGGTTTGATTTATTATAACGGTGTTAAATATATTTTAATTGGTTTCGCTCTTATTTTTGGCGGATTAGTCGTGGTATTTGGATTTTAAATATGGTTGTGACTACGAGTACGACGTCTGTGCTAGGCGGTACGCCTATCACGTCTGCTATTGTTACAACTAGTTCTGGGGCTAGCTCCGAACTGTCGGTGATGACGACGTCGTCATTGTGGCCTGCGTCTTCGCCTGTTTGGCCGACTATTTCATCGGTCGTGGGTACGACGGTGACAACGTCTCTGACTTATTCCGCGCCAGCGACTATGTCCTTGGGGTCGCAGCCCCGGGACGGTCGCGTGGGTTGGATATATGACCTCTCGAAAGGGGAGCTCATGAGGACGATGGACCAGTATGGTTTGGTGACCACTGGGACTGCTGCAGAATTACGGCAGAGATTCTCGTCGTTTTGGAAGCAGCGGAATGCCCGTCGGTACAGCGATGACAGGCTGTGTACGGCTGGGGCTGCTGCACCGACATATGTACCGCCGGCTATTACCACTATGGGACTTCCTGACCCCCCGAGAACCGTACCCCAGGTACTGGGTAGTACTGAATCGGACCAAAGAGAGATATTCGGACTTAGCAGTGAGTTAGAGGCGATTAAAGAGATCCTTGGGTTGTCTTCGGAGACCGATACCCGGACTCTTAGAGAACATCTGGCATTGGTGGTGCGACAGGCGAGAGGCTCGCCGAGTAATGAGGTCGGCTATGGGTTCGAAAGACCCGCCAACCCTACGTCCCCTGTTGTGGCTGCTCCCATGCCAACCTTTGGGTTACCAAGTAGACCCGAGGGATGGCAGCGACCTAGTGATCATGCGGAGAGACCAGTCCGTCCTTCTAGCGTGGAGGTGCCACGTGGATCGGATATGCTCTCGAATGAGGCCAGCAGGGCGGAGCCGAAGGACTGCTCCAAGATATGTGACATGGTCCGAAAGTGGGGTTTGAAGTTTGATGGCCGTAGAGACCCTGTATCATTCCTGGAGCGTCTTGAAGAGCTGATGGGGTCCTATTCCATATCATCAGAGGACCTGCTCAGAGCGCTACCGGAGCTGCTGCAAGGTTCAGCACTTCTTTGGTACAGGAACTGCAAGGAGCTCCTGTATTCCTTCGAAGCTTTCCGGCATCAATTTGAGGTCCAGTTCTTCCCACCAGGATATTGGAGGAACTTGGATGAGGAGATCCGGAAAAGGACACAGGGTGAAGGCGAACACTTCCGAGATTATGTCGTGGCCATAAGTACCTTGCTTAGGCGTAGTGGTACGTTGTCGGAGCATGGTAGATTGGACTCGATCTACAACAATATGCGTCCCGAGTACAAGCTGATGGTACGCCGGCGTGATTTCAGCAACCTGGCCGAGATGGTGGAGTTGGCTGAAGACTACGAGGCCTATTTGCGAGAGAAGGCCGCCTTCCGACCTCCTCCTTCACCAAACGTAGCGCTGGTTTTGGAAACCGCCTATGTTCCCAAGAAGAAGGCTGAGAAGTGTTTTGAAACGGCCGCGGTTGAAAGACATAATTTTCAGAGGCCATCCCTTGAGGCCAAGTCGATTGGGCAGGAAGTGCATTTTAACGATAACTTGATCCGTGAACAAAGGCCCGTAATGGCTGGGAAAGTGGTAGATGGTGCAAAGGATGTACGTTGTTTTAGGTGCCAGGAGATTGGTCACTTTGCCAGAGGCTGTGGCAAACTGAGGACCGTCTCCTGTTTTGGGTGTGGGAAACCCGGTCTTACTGTGAACCAGTGTGGATGTCGTGCGGGAAACGGGAGGCCAGCTCAGACATCAGGAGGTCAACTGGGCAAGGCCACCGAAAACGAACGACCTCAGAAGAGTGGGCTCGGAAAACTAAACAGCCTGGTTGGTGGAGTAGACGAGGACCGGCTGACTTTGGACTCTAGGCCCTTCGTTGAAGTTGTGCTGATGGGCAGCGTTTTTTTGGCGTTACTGGAAACTGGGTCCGTCGTCAACTTGGTTGGGCGAGGAGTCGCCGAACATCTTCAACGCCAGGGGATAGAGCCATGTAAGATTACCGCTCCTCTGAGGATGGCAGATGGGACACGGTCGAAGGCTGAGTATTCGTTTCGGCTAGCAGGAGAAGCTGCGAGAAGACGGTGGATAGGAGATGCCTTGTACGTCCCCACTCTCACCACAGACATGATTCTGGGTATGGATGTCATCCGAAACCTCGGATTGGTGACATGTGGGACCGAGGTAGTAAGAATGGGCGTGGGTGATGACTGTTCTGGCCAAGGTGGCCGCATAGACAGTGTCAAAATTGGTGACGAAGACCCCGAAGGCCCTTGCAATGGAAATCCCCGTCTGGTTCCTGATACCAAATCATTCAGCTCCATGTTAGCTGGTAGTGGCTAGTAGAAGAGTTTTTATTTGTTTTGAGTTTGAGACCTGTGGTGTAGGGTTCACCATTGGGTTAGAGGTTGGAGTATTTTGTTTTGGCCGAAGTTTAAAGATTTTTTTTCTTTTTGGCCGTTTTCTTTTTTTTCATCCCGATGTAAGTGGGGGATGTAACGAGCCTTTTTCCTAGGGGGGTAAATATTTGCTATTTGGCCGCGCACCGATTGTTGAGGTAAGCAAGCGGCGGCGGCGAAACTGGCTAGCACCCTTTGACCCGGCTTATCAGTTCGGATAAGCTTGGGTATCCTGGGACTACCGGATAGCCGAGCAGGACATTCTAGTCGTGGATCCCGTGCAGTGAAGAGCGAGCGTTTGTCGAGTGAGACGTGGAGTGTTTTGGTGACATCGGTGTCGTGTGAGATTGGTGCTCAAGGAGTGAGTTTCGGCATTCAAGTTGGGTAGTGAGACAGTGACCCACTTGTGGTGAGTGGACGACGTTTTATTATATTTTGGTTTAAGAGAGTTAGAGAGTTAGAGTTGTAACCGTGCTGGTCAAAGCCTGACGGTAGTTAGGATTTATATTAGTCAGGAATAATATTAAAGTGTATTCCTGACGGTTCTGGGCAGGTGCTAGAGCGCAAATAATATAATTTAATTGACTGTAGTAGATATTATTTTGCGTTGTACCTAGAGTTAGTTATATTACTAATAACTCTGAGGCCCGACAAACCTAGGCTGCACGATTTAGCGTGCGTAGTTGGAAGCACGAGGCCAGTAGGCTAGTAGCTAGTTTTATTAGCCTATTAACAGAAGCCCGGCTAAGCAATATAACGTTGATATAGTAGCAGTAGTGGTAGTAGCAGTAGGGTTGGTATTGATTAATCATTTAATTATTTTAATTTAACCTGAACAGCTTGCTTAGTAGTCCAACACGTTAGCTTGGTAGCTTGGATAGCGAAGTACCGGCTATCAGATAATATATTTATCTAGTGTTTGGAACGTAGTTAATATTTATTTATCTGCTACTAAGTAGCTCAATACTTTAATAGTGCAATTGCCATTTAGTTTTGCTTGTTTGGCTTGGTATTTATTGAGACCAGCTACTAGTGGTGTAGTCACTCTACCTATAGTGTACTTGTATATTATTATGTGGTACGATTATTGAGTGAACTGTTTGATTCTTAGCTTGGGCATTAGAGTTGTGTATTGGATTATAGTGGCCTAGTAGACCCCGCCTGGTGATAACGCGCGTTGTGGTTTTTATTGGCAAGTCGTCGTGTAACTCACCGTGTTTTAGGCACTCTGGGCTTAACTATTGGATAGTTAGGACGGAGCCCGAGTTGCGTGGTCAGCAACGACCCCCTAGGAGTGTGGAGAATCGGCGTAGGCCTGGTAGTGATTATTGCACGTTTGTTTTGGTGACTTGTTTTTGACTTGTTCACAGTGCCCGTGTATGAGCCAGTCCTATACCGGTTAGACCCGGCTTTTGGCCTAGTGGTTTCCCTGACCTTATCGCAGACCCTGGAACTTTACCCAGCCATCGTAGGCTGAGCTATCCCCGGCAAACGGTTGCGATTGCGACTGCACTTTTAATTTTTTTTTCCAGTGCAGAAAATCTCGTCGCAACGTACATATTGACGTTAACATATTGTTAATCAACGTATATGATAAATACTTTAATCCTTTAATACGTTTTTTATGGCGACCATTGACTGTCTGGTATTTTTGGCTTACCAAAATTGGCTACCTATTGGCTTACCAAAAGCCTGTAGGTAAGCCAAGTATGAATGGATGGAGATGAGTGTAGGATGAGTGGCACGATCTTGAAGTCTTGTTAGTGACTAAGGCCGACATTCCTTGGATACAGCTGTTAATTAATATCCCATACAGCGAATGGCAACCAAGGGACCTACAGTTTATAGTTGAATTGGAACAAATTTTTTTTTGCATTGGTATTTATGAATTGGTATAATTATCAGGATAGCACTGCGGGTAGTCGTAGTACTCACTCGTGCGGACGTTAATCCACACCAGGGAGTATCGCATCCACAGTGCATTCCTATAGGCTAAATATCCACAATTCGTGACCTCCTAGTCACAGGACCTATATTACAGGACAACGCCACCCGTCCCAGTCAAAGGATTATGTGATCTAGTTTAAAAGGAATATGACCTTTCTGTCATGACAGTAGCTGCTTAAATTGTATTTTCTCTTTGTACCATATTTTACAGCCAAAATGTCGTGTTATTTTCAATAATGTTACAAATTCGGTGCACCAAAGTCCGTAATATAGGCAGGTGCAAATAATTTGTCAAGATAGGTACCATTTTAGGCAATGTGTTCTAAGTTTGGATTTTATTAGACACAATAAGAGCAGATATTTCTACATAAATATTTGATATTTTGTAGAATAATATGATAAAATGTAGGCAAAAGTGGCGAAAAAGGCACACACCAACTCGTACAATAGATATAAGATAGTTCAATAAGAAATAATTTAAGAATTGCTGTGATAAAAGGATTTTCCACTGATTTCGTAATGGAACGTTATATTGCAAAACATGGCATGATAAAGAAGAAAATCAATTTTAAAATCAGAAAATAACATTGCAAATACTTATTTAGTAGAATTCAACTCCCAATAAATATGTGTTGTTTGAAATACAATTTAAAAATGAACAGCTGTTTCATTAAAAAGTATTATTCTCATGGCCAAAATGTAAACAACTCTGTGGAGGGATCTTTTAAGGCTTCTGGGGCAGAGTCCTAAGGGATTTTGCTTAGTTTTTCTTTTGATAACTCATCTACAGACCTTTCTTTCTTTGGACACCTCTACCAAGTTTCTACGCCCAACCGTTCTCTCAAATTAGTGGGGACAAAGTTTCCAATCAAATATTTAGATCCCCCCATGTTAATCTTATGGGAGAAACTCCAACTTTGATGGCCTGTGGGGCAATTCCCGAGGATTTTTACTACATGAATTAATTGGTGAAAGGGGGCGTCTACACAAAAAATACTTTATTTTGATACGTCGTTTGTAAAAATCCGTCCATTATTAACGGAGGAGTAGTGTTTTCTAGAAATCGTCTTCACGTATTATATATAAGGATACTACTATTAGCCTAGTGTAAGCGTATGTTCTATTCTATTCACTATTCCTCCTAAAGGTGCGATTTACTTTTCATATTCTATCAAAAAAGGGCCTAATCAACGCCTGATTACTAACTATTTGGCGACTGGTTATGTTTCCATTACCCAGTTATCGAAACCAATCATGAAATTACTTTTCATCAGCATTTTCGACATGCATATTTTTGGTTAGTTTTAAGAAACGGAAAATACCTCTAGGTTTTACTGTTATTGATGCTCCCTGTATGGGCTTGCTATGGTATATTATTTGAACCTTTTTCGCTCTACACAACATGCAGTACCTGGTTAAACTTTTCTCCAAACAATATTGTTTTTCCGCCCATTGGAACTTGTCATACTAATTGCTTAATCAACAAATACCTGTACGAAGCTATTTTATCTTTATTACCAGGTTGTTTTCTAAGAGTGACCGTTGAGGTTATTCAACTTCATACAAAATATTGATTTAACACAACAATAAATCTCAAATATAAAAGTTAGTAAATCTATCTATCTATCTATATATTAATAGGCAAGCATGTTTCTTTAAAACCTTTTTTCTCAGCTCGTGTGCATCGTAGGGGAAATCGACGCATACTGTTAGAAAGATATTTTTCTGTAGGTGTGCAGAATCCTTTTATAAATTAAAATAGGCTCAAAAATAAGCACAAAAAATGAATAGCTTTGGGTAAAAATAGAGAAGCCCCATGTTAAAGTTTTCCCCAGTTTAAAATACCCCCGCCGCAGCAAACTTGCAGACTAAGCGAATTTACATTTGCCTGATTGGATTTACAATAAAATGTCTCCTTAAAAATATCACATTTATTCCCTATTTAAATAACATTAGTTTAACGAGTACTTAGGTTTGCTGCAACAGGGAGGGTAAAAAGGTGTTTTGTTTTGTAAAATGTTAATAGTTTATTAAGAAATGAATGCATTTTCCAAATGCATAATCCTCAGCATAATCGGACTATGGGAACAGGGGATTATGGGGGGTTTTATGGGGTAAAAATTGGGTTTTCCCATTTTGGACCCTAAAAACTTAAAATTTATCATTTTCTTTCCAAACCATATTGTAGAGCTTAAAAAAACAAATAATTTAATATATTGAAGCGTTATTATGCGCCTAATGGTTACGGAGAAAATTCCAAAAAACTGTAAATTTAAAATTCCCATGTTATTCTTATGGAGAATAAGTAAACTGTTGTAGTTTGCTTGTTTATTAACATATGTTGATCAAATTTGGAAAATGCATTCATTTCATACTTAACTATTAACATTTTACAAAAAAAAAACACCTTTTTACTCTCCCTGTTGCAGCAAACCTAAGTACTCGTTAAACTAATCCTATACTCTAATACGAGCAAAGTTTGCTTGTATGTATGTATGTATGTATGTATGTATGTATGTATGTATGCTTGCACCAAGATCTCGAAAACGGCTCCGACGATTTTCTTCAAATGTTGTATATAGTTTATTTCTGGCCTAAAAACGAGTTTACTGCAAATAGAACTGCCAACAAAAATCTAATTACATAGAAAAATGAAACTGAAAATCACATTTTTTTAACATTAGTCTTATGGGTTGCTAGGTAACCATGTTGGCTGAATTAAATAACAAGGAAAAAGTAAACAAAAGACTTGTAATTTGTCTATCCACAGTATACTAGCAAAACAAAATACAGTACAAAAGGAAAAACATCAGTTGTTACTATTGAGCAAAGATTATACTGAAGATTACTCGATTCTATAGTCAAGGGTAGCAGTGTGGAGTGTGGGATTTGTTTATGACGATTAGATTACGGTATCTGCAATCCTTAAATGCTATGGAAAGGGAGGAAATAGGTCCACGACATAGGAAGTGGTGAAGGAAGTAGTAAAGGTGAGCAGTCTGGAGTGTGGGAACTGTTTTTAAGGTAATCTGCAATCCTAAAATGTAATGGGAAGGGAAGAAAACAGGTCCATGACGTAGAAAATGAGGAAGGAAGTTGTAAGGCTAGCAGTGCAGAGTGTGGGAACCGTCTGCGGCATTTATGTATCTGCAATTCTAAAATAGTATAAGGAAGGAGGGCAAACAGGTCTACGACATAGGGAGTGGTGAAGGAAGTAGTAAGGGTGAGTTGTCCGGAGTGTGGGAATTGTTAATAACGATTAGATCAAGTTATCTACAATCCTAAAATGCTATGGGAAGGGAGGGAATCAGGTCCGCGACGTAGGAAGTGGTGAAGGAAGTAGTAAAGGCGAGCAGTCTGGAGTGTGGAAACTGTTTATGACGATTAGATCAAGTTATCTACAATCCTAAAATGCCGTGGGAAGGGAGGGAAGGAGGTCTGCGACATAGGAAGTGGTCAAGGAAGTAGTAAAGGCGAGCAGTCTGGAGTGTGAAAACCTTTTATGACGATTAGATTAAGGAATCTACAATCCTAAAATCCTATGGGAAGGGATGGAAAGAGGTCTGCGACATAGGAAGTGGTGAAGGAAGTAGTAAAGGTGAGAAGTCCCGAGTGTGGGAAATGTTTATGACGATTAGATTAAGGTATCTACAATCCTAAAATGCTATGGGAATGGAGGAAAACAGGCCTGCGACGTAGGGAGTGGTGAAGGAAGTAGTAAAGGTGAGCAGTCCGGAGTGTAGGAACTGTTAATAACGATTAGATCAAGTTATCTACAATCCAAAAATGATATGGGAAGGGAGGGAAAGAGGTCTGCGACATAGGAAGTTGTAAAGGAAGTAGTAAAGGCGAGCAGTCTGGAGTGTGGAAACCGTTTATGGCGATTAGATTAAGGTATCTACAATCCGAAAATGCTATGGGAATGGATGGAAAGAGGTCTGCGACGTAGGGAGAGGTGAAGGAAGTAGTAAAGGTGAGCAGTCCGGAGTGTGAAAACTGTTAATGACGATTAGATCAAGTTATCTACAATCCTAAAATGCTATGGGAAGGGAGGGAAAGAGGTCTGCGACATAGGAAGTGGTCAAGGAAGTAGTAAAGGTGAGCAGTCTGGAGTGTGGAAACCGTTTATGACGATTAGATTAAGGAATCTACAATCCTAAAATCTTTTGGGAAGGGATGGAAAGAGGTCTGCGACATAGGAAGTGGTGAAGGAAGTAGTAAAGGTGAGATGTCCGGAGTGTGGGAAATGTTTATGACGATTAGATTAAGGTATCTACAATCCTAAAATGCTATGGGAATGGAGGGAAACAGGTCTGCGACGTAGGAAGAGGTGAAGGAAGTAGTAAAGACAAGCAGCCCGGAGTGATGGATCTGTTAATGACGATTAGATTAGGGTATCTGCAATCCTAAAATGCCGTTGGAAGAGAGAGAAACAGGTCCGTGACGTAGGAAGTGGTGAAGGAAGTAGTAAAGGTGAGCAGTCTGGAGTCTGGGAACTGTTTTTGGGAATTACATTAAGTTATCTACAATCCTAAAATGCTACGAGAAGGGAGGAAAACAGGTCCATGACGTAGGAAACGGTGAAGTAAGTAGTAAAGCTAGCAGTGCAGAGTGTGGGAACTGTCTGTGGCATTTATGTATCTGCAATTGTAAAATGGTATAGGGAAGGAGGGCAAACAGGTCCACGACGTAGGGAGTTGTGAAGTAAATAGTGAAGGTGAGCAGTGTGGAGATTGAGAGTGGATTAATGAATCTGCAATACTTTTCAGAGTAATCTAATAATTTTCCCCGAGCAAAGCTCGGTCCCCAGGTACTGTTATTTAAATAGGGAATAAATGTTATATTTTAAGGTGACATTTTAGTGTAAATCCAATCAGGCAAATAGAAATTCGCTTAGTCTGCAGGTTTGCTGCGGTGGGGGTATTTTAAACTGGGGAAAACTTTAACAACTGTTATAGATTCTCCTTTTACTATCTATAGTATTCATGTTAGGCTATATTGTTTAAACCTTTTCCCCTTGGAACAACAGGCAGTAGGTACCTGGTTGAAATCTCCTCCAAACAATGCTATTTTTCCACCCATTGGAATTTGTCATAGTTATTAGTGAGAGAGAAATATGCATTGCCTGTACGAACCTATTTCATATTTTATTCCAAGATTATTATCTAGAGTAACTGTTGAAGTTATTCCACTTAATTCAAAATATAGATTTAACCAGATTTAACAATACAATTACGTGTCAAATTAGATGTTATGAAATTTACAACAAAAGTTTTGAATACATTTTCAACATATGTTTTGCAATAAAAACCAAACAGAAGTTTTCTAACTAATTTTGCATCGTTGATTATTTAGTCAATGGGGCTATTTCATGTTAAACATTCCTTTAACACAACAATAACCTTTAAATGTGAAGAAATGTAATCAAAGTAAAATAATTTTGTAAACTTCGTGAAAATATGTTTTAAAATAAAACCAAAGCTGAAGTGTTTCAGCCATTCTAAATCCATTTCTTTGTTTTTAGCCATCTCCCATGACTCTACTACTTATCATGCGCTTGGCATATTTGCATAAAAATAAACAAATTTTCAAATTGCACAGTAAAATTGGTTTCAACTTCCTAAGACATAACGAAAAAGTCTCAATTGTAGGTAACGTTATCTTTGGTTTTATATACTATACGGTACATTGCAGAATTGACTGGCAAATAAGTCATCCAAATGTAATAGTCCAGGACCTGACTAGGGTTCTGTGTGCATGTCGTGTATAGTGAATTTTACTTTTGCATTTCAATATAGGTGTCTTAGGAAGTGTTTTCCACTCGGGTGTCAAGTTCGCACCTGGTACGTTTTCGAGCTATGACGTCATCAAGATGGCGGCTCAGCAATTTTTGAATGCGTATATTTCGCGAACCGGTTAATGGATCAGGATGATTTATTTTTTGTTTGAAAGATATTTTTACACCCTATCTTTCTTGTATTTACACTTTTGTTGTAAACTTAATATTTATCTCACTATATTAAAAAACGTGTTTATTATTATTATATTTATTGTTTTGCTTATAACTTCTTAACCGCTGATAAAATCAAATACCACCCATTGCAAAAGTTGCAGATGATTCTATACCCTTTCCAATGATACCAAACAATATGTGATTAGACCTAAAGATAAAGCAAAGAGATTGAATAAATCGTAAACGAACACTGAAAGTGGTGTACGTTCCGGGAAAGATTTAGTCCTGGACATGACTAGAATTCTGTGTGCATGTCGTGTATAGAGAATTTTGCTTTTGCATTTCAATATAGGTGTCTTAGGATGTGTTTTCCACTCGGGTGTCAAGTTCGCACTTGGTACGTTTTCGAGCTATGACGTCATCAAAATGGCGGCCATTGATTTTTTTAAATTGTATATTTCGCAAACTATTTGTCGGATCGGAATGAATGTTTTTTTGTTTGAAAGATAATTTTAAATGCTACCTGTTTTACATTTACACATTTGTTGTATGTTTAGTACAATCTTCGTAATTTTGCAAAAACCTGTATTTTTAAATATTTTTGAGTTGTTTTTGTTTGTAACGTTTTATTGATACAATTTATCAGAAACCACCAATGAAAAAAGTTGTAGAACATTTAAAAATCTTTACAAAAATACCAAATAGCTATATTAAAAATAACGATATTTTACATACCATGTATTGGATTGGAATGAACTTTTTTTTGTTTGAAAGATAAGTTTACATGCTATCTTTCTTACATTTGCACTTTTGTTTTATGTTTAGTACATTTTTCGTAATTTTGCAAAAACCTATATTTTTAAACATTTTTGTGTTATTTTTGTCGATAACGTTTTATTGATACAATATATCAGAAATAACTTAAAAACAAAGTTGTAGCACGTTAAAAGAGCTTTACAAAAATACCAAATTCGATATGCTTTACTCAAAAGATCACGTCAAGAAACTAGAAAATCGTACAAAACAACCTAATTTTGCGCAAAAACGCATATAAATCTCAATCCATGCAAATGGAAATTCGCTTAGTCGAAAGGATTGCTGCACCGGGGGTATTTATATAGTGGAAACATTCCTATGGACTAATTACATTGATTTGTTGTGCTTTTATTTGCATAAAAGAGGGTAATGGTCTTATTTTAAGTAAAATAGCTGGTGAAATCGTAACATGTAGCAATTTTTAAGACATCATAACCGGAAACTGCAGTGGGTCCAGACGTGACACCCGAGTTAAAAACACTTCTTTAGACACATACATCAACATTGAATGGTAAAACTGTCTATATATGACTTGAACACAGCCAGCGATGTCGGATTTATATGCGTTTTTGCGCAAAATTAGGTTGTTTTGTACGATTTTCTAGTTTCTTGACGTGATCTTTTGAGTAAAACATATCGAATTTGGTATTTTTGTAAAGATTTTTAAATGTTCTACAACTTTTTTCATTGGTGGTTTTTTATAAACTGTATCAATAAAACGTTACAAACAAAAATAACTCAAAAATATTTAAAAATACAGGTTTTTGCAAAATTACGAAGAATGTACTAAACATACAACAAATGTGTAAATGTAAAACAGGTAGCATTTAAAATTATCTTTCAAACAAAAAAACATTCATTCCGATCCGACAAATAGTTTGCGAAATATACAATTTAAAAAAATCAATGGCCGCCATTTTGATGACGTCATAGCTCGAAAACGTACCAGGTGCGAACTTGACACCCGAGTGGAAAACACTTCCTAAGACACCTATATTGAAATGCAAAAGTAAAATTCACTATACACGACATGCACACAGAACCCTAGTCAGGTCCTGGACTATAATATTGCTTACTGGATTATGATAAATCACGATCAGCTGTATTGAAGTAAATAAAAGTCAGCAGTAAATGACTTCTAATGGTATTCTTATGGAGAACATTTTACGTTACATATTTTGCTGTAGAAAATTTTAACAATGTAATTCAACAATCTTGCTGGCAAGCGACTCCTAATATACAAAACACAGGAACCCATTTAACTTCCTACAACTATCCATTACATGTAAAACGGAAAGTTGCTGAGAAGAGAAGATTAAGAAGAATTTGGCAACAGACTAGAAATCCGAGAGACAAAACTAAATTTAACAGAGCAACTCAAGAACTTAAGAGGGATCTGAAAAATTTAAAAAATGAATGGTTTTCTGAATATACAGGTAATTTGTCACCTGATAAAACAACAAACTACTCTTTATGGAAAGCTACTAGAGGGATGAACCGTCCAAATATCCTGATACCGCCTATCTCTAAGTCCGATGGAACTTGGGCAAGAAACGATATTGAAAAATCTGAAGTGTTTGCAAACCACTTGGCCGCAGTGTTTACTCCCAATCAAAATCAAAATAATAATTTTAATAATCTTGACGAAATTCTTGAGTTCATTGACTCACCAAATCAGTTATCACCTCCAATAAAGCCCTTTACTCCTTCAGAAGTCTGTAAACTTGTAAACAAATTAAAACTGTTTAAAGCCCCTGGATACGACTTAATCACGGGAAAAGTAATGAAAGAGCTTCCTAGAAAAGCATTCATATACCTGACACTCATTTTTAATTCAATTATACGGACTGAGTATTTCCCGTCACAATGGAAAGTTTCAGAAATAATCATGATAGCAAAGCCAGGAAAACCACCCCAACAAGCAAGTTCATATCGACCTATCAGTCTACTTCCAATAACATCCAAATTGTTTGAGAGGCTCTTCTTGAATCGTCTACTTGAAGAAGTAGAGGACAGAAACTTGATTCCAAATCATCAGTTTGGGTTTCGACGGGAGCATTCCACAGTTGAACAAGTACATAGATTGGTTAATACAATTAAAGAAGACCTTGAGAAAAAGGACTATTGTACAGCTGTCTTTATCGATGTAAGTCAAGCCTTTGACAAAGTTTGGCACACAGGCCTACTTTATAAACTCAAACTGAATCTTCCTCATACATTTTATATGACAATTAAATCATACCTAACCGACAGATATTTCAGAGTTAAATTTGGAGATAACATTACAAAATTGTACCCAATTCAAGCTGGCGTTCCCCAAGGAAGTGTTCTCGGACCTGTACTATATACTCTGTTTACAGCCGATCTACCTGAAAATGTGAATACTTCTGTGGCCACTTTTGCTGACGATACAGCTATTTTAGCGTCCCATCCTGATCCAGTGGTAGCTTCACTTAATCTTCAAAATTCCCTAGATGACTTAGAAGAATGGTTGCAAACATGGAAAATAAAAGTGAATGAGAGCAAATCTACTCATGTGACCTTCACTACCAGATTAGGTACTTGTCCTCCTGTAACCTTAAATAATGTCCAAATTCCGCAATCCCACGATGTGAAATATCTCGGCATGACGATTGACAAAAGATTAACCTGGAAAACCCATATCTGGAATAAAAGAATGTACCTAAATTTAAAATTTAAAAATCTTTCCTGGCTCCTAAATAGTAAATCAAAATTGACCATTGCAAATAAATTATTACTATACAAAGTAATACTGAAGCCAATTTGGACTTATGGAATCCAACTGTGGGGAACGTCCAGTATGTCGAACATAAACATTATCCAACGATTTCAGTCAAAAGTTTTAAGGTTCATTCTGCAAGCCCCGTGGTATGTTAATAACAATATCCTTCACAAGGACAGTGGAATTCCTACGGTTGAAGAGGAAATAACCAAATTTAGTGCAAAATATCTAAAGAAACTTGAAAATCACCCTAATCACCTGGCTCTAAACCTCTTGGACAACAGTACCAGTATATACAGGCTAAAAAGGATTCATGTTTTGGATCTAAGCACACGTTTTGTATGAACAATTTAATTTTCCCTTGTTTATTTACATATTTATGTTTTCATTGAAATATTTTTAAGTTAGCTCTGTCAATGGACAGAGATTAACTAACGTTTTATTAAAATTTGTTATTGTATTTGCTAAATGTTCTAAAAATGAACAGATTGTAAATAAAATTGTAATGAAAAATACCCCCGCCGCAGCAAACCTGCAGACTAAGCGAATTTCAACTCGTCTGATTACATTTTTACTAAAATATTTCCATAAATAAGACATATTATTCCCTATTTAAATAACATTAGATTTAACGAGTGCTTAGGTTTGCTGCTACGGGGAAGGTAAAAAGTGTTTTTTGACCATACGTCAATAGTATAGGATGAAATAAATAAATTTGCCAAATTTTATCAATATATACCCATAAACAAGTAAACTACAACAATTTTCATTTTCTCCATAAGAATAACATGGGAATTTTTAATTACACTATTTTTGAATTTTCTCCGTGACCGTTAGGCATACAACAGCGCTTCAATATACTAAATTATTTCTTTTTTTAAGCTCTACAAAACGGTTAAGAAAGAAATCGCAAAATTTTTTGTTTTTAGGTTGAAAAATGGGAAAACCCCATTTTTACCCCATAAAACTCCCCATAAACCCCCGTTCCCATGGTCCGATTATGCTGGATCGCGAACTCGTTCGAATAAACGTAGGTTTACACGTTTGTACCAAATTTCATCAAAATCGGATCATTTTTGCTCGAGTTATCGCGCTAACGGATACATATATATATATATATATAAATATATATATAAATATATATATAAATATATATATATATATATATGAATTTGAACGGATGGTGTTTTTGGCCTCTAGGGACCTCAAAATGAAAAATTAGATCGGTCTCGGGTCCAGGTCTTACCATGAGTACTACGGTAATAGCTTATTCCCTATATGGGAAATTCGCTAAAAGGAAAAAAAAATATTTTGTGTACAAATTTAAGGAATTTCACTATATCTCCCGCCGTCACGGGATCGAGACCTTTAATTTGAGCCCTCTCCCGTCATTCTACGACTTTCCAGTCGCCCACAATTTTGACGCAAAGAATCGGCTTACGTATTAATATAGCCTATAGATTTAGAATATAGATATACAGTAGATAGTTAATAAAAACAAATTTTGAAAAAAAACTAGAAACAAGTTTTTGGCTTAAGCGGGTCTTGAACCTGGTACCTTCGCCTTTTGTGCCTCATACCTTACCTCTGAGCTATCTGTGCTTGATGATTATGCGAGTTTTCAAGTGGTCAAAGAGTAGCTCAGTTGCAATGGTCGCAATACTTAAAATATTTTTTATACTACAGTATATAATATGATTCTGTTAATCTGTTTAGGCCTCAAGTAGTTGAATTATTTTTCTGGTAGTTGGAGAGGATACTGGTATTTGAATATAGATTATTTAATTACCATTAGATTAGTACTGTTAATTTATTTTTATATGATTAAAATTAGTTTTAGATTATTTTATTAATTTTAAGTTAGAATTAAATACACATTTCACACAACTATGATAGAACCCTAGTTTTCCTGAACTCAGTGGTAGTAGTTTTTTCCTCAGTTTGTTACCGGGACATTACAGGATAACCAGTGGATTTTGTACATATCTCGGGATGTCATGGGACATTCTGGGATATCCCATGGCATTCGTACATATCCCGGGACTTTACAGGATATCCTGCGGTTAACTTACAAATCCCAGGATATTACGGTATATTGTAGGATATCCTGTGGATTTCGTACTCGTCCCGGGATTTTGCAGGATATCCTGAGGCTAGCGTACATATCCCGAGACATTCTCAGGACATATGGGACTACTATGGGATGTCCCTGGGATAAAGTGTGCTGTCTGGGAACAACGAAGCTATACAAGCGGATTTTTTAATGTACATTCCTGGACTGTATGCTTGACAATGGCAGCTCGCCGAAACATGTAGCATCTACGAAAGTTACAATTTGGAACTGACGACAGGTAATATAAAACCAATATTAATTAGTCATTATTATCAGTTCCGGGGCTACTACAATAAATTTTAATACATTGTTGTATACCTAACGGTTACGAAAAAAATCCCAAATAAATGTAAATTTAAAATTACCATGTTATTCTTAAGGAGAATAAACTAGGTTAGGTGTACAATGCAGTTGTCTGCTTGCATTATTGAGCAGAGCTAGCATTAATCCAATATATTTTTCTAAAGTCAATTGTACATATGTTCCTCGTAAAGCAGTATCAAATGTCAATGATATAGTTGGTTCACATAAATGGAATGACTATTTGCAGTACCTATTCAAAGTCAATTATATCATTATATCCTAAGTCTGGTCACGTAAAATAATTGTCTACTTGCAGGAACCAAAGCCTATGATTCACCTGGTTCTCAAATGTCTACTTGCAGTATCCAGTGGCAATGATACATTTGGTTCGCGTAAATAAAATGTCTATTTGCAGCATCCAAAGTCAATGGTACGCCTCTGGTTCACTTAAATGGAATGTCTATTTACGGGTTCTAAAGTAAATGGTACGTCTGGTTCACGTAAACTAATTGTGTACTTGCAGTATCTAAACTTAATATTACATTTTGGTTCACGTAAATTGTACGGGGGCAATATAATATTAAATCTATTAAATTCAACAGCAGGCATGAATGAGTCTGTGGCGCTGGTGTGAATGGGATTTTTTTAGGATTACTAAGTTTAATTTCTTCATGATTACTTATTTAATGTAGCACTTTAGATGATTTATATTTACTTGTATAAGTGAATAAGTTTTTATTTATTTATGTTTTAGAGGCTAAGTGGTAGAGAGGACTTACAAGTCCTCCCAGGTAACAAGTAAGCTTACGGCAAGCCTTTCCTTTTGTTTGAATCAAAAAGCTTATCACAACAATAATTAATTCATGATTGTGACAATCTCACCTCTGATAAGCTTGTGATGTCACTTGTCACAACCTTAATTTGCTTTCTGGGATGGATCTGCAAGTAGACTGTTCATTTACGTGAACCAGATTATTTAATGTAAAAAGTTATATGTATGTTTATTTTTTCTGAAAAAATGAATTGAATGGAATTGAATTACAACCAAATTTACCATTGAGTTTGGATACTGCAAATGGGTATTTTATTTATGCGAATCAAATGTATCATTGACATTGAATACTGCAAATAGACGTTCCATTTAAGTGAACCAGAAGTAATTAGCCTACCATTAGCTTTGGATACTACAAACAGGCAACTTATTTACGTAAACCAAATAATGGATCATTATTAACTTTGGATACTGCAAGTAGATTTTTCATTTATGTGTTGCAGGTGTGCCGTTGATTTAGGAGACTGGAAGAAGACTATTTATGAAATAAAATGAAATGAAAATGTTTTTATTTAAGAGGCGAAATTAGCCCAGGTGGGAGAAATAACTTGAGAAAAGTGTTTCAGAAACTTGCCATGGCAAGCTAGAAACACTTGCTTAAAGTTTTCTTTGACAAGCAACCAAACTAGTGGCAAGTGTGAGGCAAGCTTTCTAGTTCCCTTCTTAAACACTTGACTTACGCTTTTCTTGGCAAGTTTGTGAAAACTTGAACACCACAGATTTCTGAAAGCTTTGCTGGCAAGTATAATGAATGCCTTAAATAAACATTTGAGACAAACTTATCCTGAAAAGCTTTGGGTAAACTAGTCAGGCAAGCCTAGCGGTCGGTTAAATTTATTAATAAGTTTTAATATGACGTACTGAACGGTATGACTTGATTTACGAATGTGACTTATACACATTTTTTTAAAGGTGAACAAAAAAGTATATAAATTAGGTAAAAAAAACATTTGTATAATTAAGTTACAGTAGTAAATTTGCATTTGCGGTTTTAAATTGCAAAGAAACATCTCCTAATGTGTCTGGCCGATGCTTGATGTTGCTGCTCTCTGTGAATCAATAGGGAAAGTAAAAATTAACTATACTAGGTGGCGTTCGCAGAGACATCCAAAAAAGTGAGCGGAGGCATCAAGGGTTCATATTATATTGTTTTTGTCATACTGCAGTAAAAATAGTCGTTTTGAACGCATGCGTTGAGGGTCTAAAGTAGTATTTTTACTCTTTAGGGAGTAAAAATCGTTTTTAGCCTCTATGGAGTAAAAATCAGCTATTGTCAACTCAGTTGTAAATTTATATTGTAAACGAATAAGTATTGCAAACACTGTTACACAACTGCACTGCAGTTCGCGCCGTTCGCGGCCCACAGGCTATCTGTTAGGCTTCAGTATTCTGCTGTGGTGGTAAGGTCAAACTTCAATATTATATAGTTGACATTTTTACCAGAATTGAAGGTGAATGTCTCGGTTTCATTCATAGGGAAGAGTCAAAACTTCGAGCGGTGCTATACACGAACCTTCATGATGATATCTGAGGTTCATTGTTGTTGACTGAGATTTTGCTGATTTGCCCATACAAATAACATTGTGTTCACCAGTGATACCGGTAAGTAGGCTAGGTGCGGGTGGACTCTACCATTATTGCGCTCACGTTCACTCATCCCGTTACGCGCAGAAAGCGTACTACTAGTAGCCTAGAGCATGAGAGTTGCAACTGCCAGTTAGAACCGTATTGGTTAGAGAAATTGCAAGATAGTAAAAAATTCATCAAGGTTTTAACTTGCAATTGGAACCTTTTAGCCCCTTAGTTCCTTAACAATATAGATGGATAGAACCTTATTGATTCAGCAACTGTAATTGGTTCACCGAGTTTTTGTAATAAATACAAATAATACAATTGTGTCTTAAGATATATATAGCTTGGATATAGCTTATAGCTTGGACTCAATATAACCTCAACAAACCAAAACCCTGTGATTACGCAACAGAGAACTCAGAACCACTGTCGTCAGTTAGAACCTTACAGCCCACAGATTAACTGTGATACAGAGCAAGAAGGTTGCATCAGTTTTTAGTTACAACCATAATGCATCTATAGGAATGTTATTTGGCAGATACATCTTCTATTTTTTCCTTTTTTTAAGAAAACTAGTTGCCATAGAGGTATAACACTCGTGAAAACATATGTAGAATGTCAGTTGGAACCATATGACACCAAAATCTCATTTTCACCAAAATTGTCAGTTAGAACGCTATTGTTTTGGACCCATGCCTTGTGGTCCGATTTGTACCATTTTAGATTTATTCCTCCCATGGTTGGTTACTATGATTGTGCTTAATTTGGCGCAGATCGCTTCAGCCGTTCAGGAGGAGTATTTGTAAAACAAAAGCAGGAGTGTTGTATAAGAGCTCCGCTTCGCTCCGCTCAATAAATTGTTGTAGCTTGCTTGTCTATATACACATTTTAATGACATTTTGTTTATTTCATACTAAGGCTGGTAGGTTTGCTGCAGCGGGGGTATTTTTCTAGTATTCGTGATTATGTGGAACTAGGTGAAACCCGTCGAAATCGACGGTTACTTTCAAGGATCACAATAATTCTTCTAACTGCAATAAATAGAGTTCTAACAACTCATGACGCAAAATATCTTGACATTTGACAAATTTCACTACTGAAGTAAGATTTATTCAACAGCTGGGTTAGTAAATTTTCTTTATAAGAAATGCATTGGGATTTTGATAGCCTTTGGGGCAAAGCCCGAGGAATTTTATTACAGGAATTGGTGAAAGGAGGCGTGTACACAAAAAATACATAATTTTGACACATCGTTTGTAAAAATCTGTCTATTATTAACGGAGGAGTAGTGTTTCGTAGAAATTGCCTTCACGTATACATTTCTCTCCGTAGTCTGAGCAGCTGATACAGTTTAACAAACAAAATGTTGGTCAAGATCACGTTATGTGTTCTAGTTTGTTTTAGTTGCTTACCAAACTATAAAACTTCTCGTTTCATTCCTGATGTGAATATGACTGCCCCTTTTACTGTGATAGTGTTGTGCAACAACAGCAAGTACTTCTGCTCTGGGGTTGTAGTAGATCTGTTATGGGTGTTAACCGCCGCTCACTGCTTTCACGACTTGGTGGGGAAACTAACAGAAAACGACAGTTCGGTTATGGTACTACTAAATTATATTTTGAGTAATTTTAGATTAGACCTAAATCAAAAGTAGCGAATCAGTAGTTCCAATTTGTACACAATATTAAGCAAACATTTTCAGAGTGAAAATAAACTCCTGAATTGCAATGTAAAATTAGCTGAAATGTATCAATATTAAAAAATTGCACACGAGTTGTTAAAACAATGATCCACATATTAAATTAAAACAAAACTAATGTTTCCCTAAAACAACCTAAAGAAAAACATGGAGACGACCTCTTTCTAAGACCTGCAAAATTCAGTGTATGATCTCAGCACCTTATTAGCTCTCTCAACCTTCAGTGTATGACCCATGCACCCTAACTCCCCCGTCTTTCTGTCACACACCTTGACTCTTTCGACCTTCCCAGTGTATGATACATGCATCTTAACTTCACCGTCTTTCTGTGTACGAATAAAACACTTTGACTCTCTCGACCTTTAGTGTATGGTACATGCATCTTAACTCCACTGTCTTTCTGTGTACGAATCATACACCTTGACTCTCTCGACCTTCAGTGTATGATACATGCATCTTAACTTCACCGTCTTTCTGTGTACGAATAAAACACTTTGACTCTCTCGACCTTTAGTGTATGATACATGCATCTTAACTCCACTGTCTTTCTGTGTACGAATCATACACCTTGACTATCTCGACCTTCAGTGTATGATACATGCACCTTAACTTCCCCGTCTTTCTGTGCACGAATCATACACCTTGACTCTCTCGACCTTCAGTGTATGATACATGCACCTTAACTTCCCCGTCTTTCTGTGCACGAATCATACACCTTGACTCTCTCGACCTTCAGTGTATGATACATGCACCTTAACTTCCCCGTCTTTCTGTGCACGAATCATACACCTTGACTCTCTCGACCTTCAGTGTATGATACATGCATCTTAACTTCACCGTCTTTCTGTGTACGAATAAAACACTTTGACTCTCTCGACCTTTAGTGTATGATACATGCATCTTAACTCCACTGTCTTTCTGTGTACGAATCATACACCTTGACTATCTCGACCTTCAGTGTATGATACATGCACCTTAACTTCCCCGTCTTTCTGTGCACGAATCATACACCTTGACTCTCTCGACCTTCAGTGTATGATACATGCACCTTAACTTCCTCGTCTTTCTGTGTGACTGGGACGGGTGGCGTCGTCATGTAATCCAGCTACTAGGAGGTCACAAATTGTCGATATTTATAGGCATGTACTAAGCATGTGATACTCCCTGGTGTGGATTAACGTCCGCACTAGTGAGTACTACGACTATCCGCAGTACCATCCTGATAATTAGACCAATTCGTATATACCAAGGCAAAAATGTGGTTCGGATTCCACTATAAACTGTAGGTCCCTTAGTTGCCATTAGCTGTATGGGCTATTAATTAACAACTGTGTCAAAGGAATATGTCGGCCTTAGTCGCTAACAAGACTACAAGATCGCGCCACTCATCCTACACTCATCTCCATTCATAATTGGCTTAAAATACCTACTTTGTATGGTCGCCATTTCATTGAACAGTAACAGTAACAGTAAAACACCTTGACGCTCTCGACCTTCAGTGTATGATACATGCATCTTAACTCCACTGCCTTTCTGTGTACGAATCATACACCTTGACTCTCTCGACCTTCAGTGTATGATACATGCATTTAGGTCTGGCAACTATCGGTCTGGCAACTATGTAACTTCACCATCTTTCTGTGTACGATCCATACACCTTGGCTCTCTCTACCTTCAGTGTTCGACCCACGCACCTTAACTCTCCCGTATTTCTGTATACGAATCATACACATTAACTCTCTTGACCTTCAGTGTATGACACATGCATCTTAACTTCACCTTCTTTCTGTGTATTAATCATATACCTTGACTCCCTCGATCTTCAGTGTATGATTCATGCCTCTTAACTTCCCCGTCTTTCTGTGTACGAATCATACACCTTGACTCTCTTGACCTTCAGTGTACGATCGATGGACTATACTTCTCTCGACATTCAGAGTATGGTCTATGTAACTTAGCTCTCACGACCTTCTATGTATATTCCATGCACTTTAACTCTCTCGACCTCCAGTGAATGCCCGATGCACCTTATCTCTCCCTCTCCTGGCATACAGTGGATGATCTATGCAGTTCTCTCAACCTATAGTGTACCTTTGCTCTCTCAACATTCAGATTACGATCTATGAATATTTCGCTCTCTCCACCTTCAGTAAAACTGAATAGGCAATCGTCCCGGGCTATGTTTTGTTATAAGACCTACTGTAATAGCAGCTTGTTCTATGCGCCTTATCTCTCTTAAGATTTACTGTTTGGTCCATGAAACACATAACTCTCTCAGTCTTCAGTTTATGATATATGTACCTCTGCTCTCTCCACCTTCAGTCTAGGCCCGCCGCACATTGGAGCGAGGCGAGGTGCAGGCTAGGTGCAGGTGAGGTACAGGCGAGGCGCGGCTATTCTGCAATACACGTGTTTATATGGAGCACCGCACATTGAGCCTCTGTCAGGCCTCCGTGGCGTTGTAGTTGGAATACACCTCGTGTAGTTGTAGTTTTCCTGCACCTCGCTCGCGCTTGCGTTGGTTTTCTAGTGTTTTGTGAGTGAAAGAGTGAAAGATATAGTAATGTAGCATTTAATTCAGATGGCTATATTTTGCTGAGAATTGCACTCCTTTCCATTAATGTCACTTTCAATCAACTTATGGATATCGTCAAACTGTTGTTTGTTCACACGAAAATATTCTCTAAAAGACCGGTCTGGTAGTTCAATAGTTAAAAAATACTCTCCGTGGCTTGATATTTTTTCGTGTGCGGTAATCACATTTACCAAAACGGTTTTTACATTTTTTGGTTAGCGAATAGAATAGAGTAAAACTAAATTTTAAACTCACAATCAGAATCACCAAAGGTCCGAAAAATCTTCCTCCTACTCGCGACAGAAGGGCCAAAGCTAGGAAACCTCTGTCCCGCCTCGCTTCAATGTGCGGTGACACGAAAAAGTCTTCGCTCCAGCCTGCACCTAGCCTGCATCTCGCCTGCACCTCGCCTCGCTTCAATGTGCGGCAGGCCAATGCACCTCAGCCCTCCACCTTCAGTGAATGATATATGCACCTTACCTCTCTTGACCTTTGTATGATCCATGCACCTAAGCTCTTTCGACTATCTGTATAAAATCCATGCATCTTAGCTCCCTTGACATTTAATGTAAGATCCCTGCACTTAAGCTCATATCGTCCTTATCATAATCTTTGCAATATAGCACTCTCATACTTCATTATAGGTACTATGATATGAATCTCACCTCTCTCGGCCGTCAATGTTTGATGTATGCACTTCTTCGTCTTTCTAAGTGCGAATCGTACACCTTGACTGTCTCGACCTTCAGTGTACGATCCATGGACTATACCTCTCTCGACATTCAGTGTATGATCCATGTAACTTATCTCTCTTCACCTATGTGCATGCACCTATGATCTCTTAACCTTAAATGTATGATGTATGCACCTCAGGTCTCTCCACTTTCAGCGTATGATCCATGCATCTTAACTATTATTATATCAAATAAGCAATGATGTGAAATATATAATATGCATGTATCAAGTTTTGTTTAAAACTTAATTATGAAAATGTAAACAAGTTATTTATAAGTTGAGAATCTGCTATGGCAATCCAAATTATATAATTTAATACCTACTATTGAAATGGTGACCATACAAAAACGATGGTTAAAATTGAATAACATAAGTGTAAATCTTTTCTATAATTGTTTTCAAGAATATTAAAATATCCGAAATTATGATAAATTGTATAGTCTTTACAACAGCAAAACGTTTGAGGATAGTTATGACAACGATTACTTGTATAATATTATCTCCAGGTGTCCCGTCAATCTTTTCCCCTATTTTTTTTATATTGAGATAATGCTGTGTAGCTACTTGGAAAACTTACTTGAAATAACTACCGGTATCAATAATTATATCAAACTTTCCGTCACTATGAACTACATTTTGAATTATGTACTGACTTTTCAGATTATTGCTGGGACTGAAAGATTAAGTGATGCCGTTGTAGATATAGAATCAGGTAAGTATCTACGTAAATCGTATAACATGTATTCAACATCGTAATAGGCCTACCAATTATTTTAGCAAATTTCCCATTAGTGAATAAACTATTTAAAAACTCACACTAGTTCATTTAAATTGGTTTGTAGTTCTAAACAAATCCTGAAAAATATATATATATATAGTTTAATTTGTGTGTCCATGTGTATATGTGTGCCTGTTGGATCTTAACAACTCCCGTACTAGTAATCCCAATCGATGAAATTTGGTACAAACGTATAAACTTACCTTTATTCAAACGAGTTCGCGAATCAGCACGATATGACAATGGAAACAGGATTTTTTTTTGGGGGGGGGGGTTATGGGGGAAAAATGCGGGTTTCCATTTTGGACCCTTAAAACATAAAACTTTGTAAATTCTTCGAAAACCATTTTGTAAATAGCAAACCTGAGGAATAAATCTGAAACTTGTATGATTTAATTGGAAATTACTAATATGATAAAAAAATCTAATACAGTATATAATAATAAAATAAAATAAGTAAGAGTTAAGTTCAAGCTACCCTATGTTTTTGCAGATTTTATGAACACATAAAATTATGACATAACACTTTTGACTATAATGATGCAACTACTTTTGTTGATTACTATTTCATTTTTTTCTTCCTATCCAGCAAAAAAAAAATTGTAAAAATATAACTTCTTTTCTAAAAATGATTACCTATTTGCAACAATCTGGGATCAAATAGTATCTAAGAGTTATCATACTACATTCAGCTAACTTTAAAGTCAATCGGACTACGTTGTCCCATTATGCGTTACAAAGAATAATCTGCTTGTAATCAAGTAAACCGCTTGGTGATCTAACGATTGGGGACAATGATAAGCATTGGGCGCCATTTTAACTACGGCAGGTGTCCTTTCAGTAGCTAGCAGGAAGCGAAGAATTCATATGTCTTGACGTGTAATAGAAAATTAACTAACTTGCCTAATAACTATGTCGTTGGTTCCTGTGGATAAATTCCTTTAAATTAGTCTCCTCAAGTTTACTAGGTGTGCAGTGCTGTACACCGAGGTGTACACTCTGCAATACTGAGCCGAGAAACCATATTATGTAATCCAGTAATCGTAATCCAATATTTTTGAGAAATGTAACCATGAATTCTTTGTTCCCAATTGACTTGGACTTACAAATATAAGATGTCTATTTACAGTATCCAAGGTCAATGGTACAGCTGGTTCAAGTCAATAGGATATCAACTTGGTGTATCTAAAGTCAACTGTGCATATGGTTCTCATAAATAATGGAAGTTATCCTTAGGCGGGTTACACACCGGTATCGCAGACATAATGTTGCCGATATTTATGATGTCGCGGGCATAATGTCTGCGACATATAATAAAATACAACCATGGGAAGAGGCACGTGCTGGCGACATGAAAGGGAAGGAATCACAACATTCATCAGTTTAAATAATGTCATCGTCAGAAGAAGATAATGCGTTGTTGCTGTTGTTCTTTCTACAAAATATTAAAGATAACTTCATGGTAATTTTTCCAAAATACATTGTAATTAATTGTATTACAGTACTTACGTAATTTCCTTATGGTGTCAATTGAAGTATTATAGTATCACAATACTACATTTCACACCATAAGGCAATTAAGTAAGTAAAAAAGAGCCAAAACTACTAGAAACGTGTTGTGCGCATGCGTGGGCCCAAGAGACAAGAGACATGTCTGTCCAAACACCGACTTAGCAGTATCATACACCTGGTTCACTTAAACGTACCGTACTTACTTATAAGTAGGATGTCTTGCCCACTCACATGGCAATCGAACCCCTAGGTGGTATTTTTTGGCCTCGCCAACTAAATGCCTTCACTTCTTTCAATTCTTTTGGACACTTCATCTCTAATCATGTTTGGATTGCCGAGGAGGCCTTCTTCCAATTAGGGGTTTCTTTCCTCATCTGCTTTATCAGTGCAGTATAATTAGTACATCTGGCTTACATAATTGGGATGCCTATTTGCAGTATCTAAAATCAATTGTGCTTTAATTGGTTATTTATTTTGTTGTATTTAATGCTCAACGTTATTAATCCGAATATTCTGTATTAGTAATGTGCTTGAATAAATTGAGTGTCAATAAACATATGTTATGAGTCTTTATTTACGCTTTTATCGTTATTATGCAAGCCGTCAGCTGAATTTTTATTCCAGGATTAGTTTTGCCAATAGTGTCATTTGGAGGCTTCTGATTTTTTTTTTTTTAAGAGGTTGGCGGCCTCTTTTAACCTTGCATTTGCCCGTCCACATAGACTACAGATCTGTGCGTGGAACGTATCCAGCAAAGCAAGGGGTGAGCCGGTACAGTACAAAGGTGAACTGTACTGATAAAAGTTAGTGGCAGTGACCAGGATCCGAACCCACGACACTACTGCCTTGGGCCCGAAGTCCGCGACGCAACCGACTGAGCCACCGACTCACCAACAGATTGGCTTCTAAGAGATTGGCTTCTAGATTGGCTTAGTTTCTGATTGGCTGAGGAAACACCATTAGCGCAACGAAACGATGGGATGACATCGGCCTTGGTGGTCTAGTGGATAGCGTGCCGAACTGGTTATCTGATGTTACCTGCTTCTAATCTCACTGATAGCATTAACTTTTTGTCTTAGATTTTTTCATTATCAGGAAGTTTGGTTAGTTTAGTTTGGTTATGACAGTTTAGTTATATAATAAAAAAAAATAAAAAAATTGAGGCATTTATATTTTATTTTATGATCAGAACTATTTGTTTTATTAGTAAACCTTCATTATAGTCAATCAGAAGCAACCAAATAACCAAATGACACTGCTGGCAAAACTAATCCTGAAATAAAGATTGTGCAAACACATGACATGGTGACTAATCATACTTACTTCATACTTCTTCCCTTCATCTTTGACCAGTGATACTGGATAGATGGCGTCAGTAATACTTTTAAAACTAATATTTAGGAACTGTACAGAACAATAATTTAAATATTAAAAAAAAAAACTGTACACTATTTACACTTTTTGTGTTGTATGTTTGGCGGCAGGTCTTTACCAAGCTAGGCTTTAGATATTTTGGGTCTCTGCTTTATAATACTCCTCAATGGAGTAGAAAGGAATTTTCTTCAACTATCGTTCCACCCGAGTCCTGAACTTCCCGACCTCCAGATTTCTCACACTAGTTGGGAGCGTGTTGAAGAGTTTTAGTGCCAGGACTGGGAAGCATTCCTTCTTTCTACTCAGCCTACAATAAGGGATATCAATCTTTTCCCTCCCTCGGGTGTATACGGGTGCAGGTCCCCTCTCATAGTAAGTGAAGATAGGTTTTCCTTGACATAAAGTAGGCTAAGTAGAATGTATTGGCTAAACACGGTGCAGACTTCGAGTTTTATAAATATAGGTTTGCAGTGGTCTAGAAAACCAGCCGAGTCTATGATTCTCAAGGCTTTTTTCTGCTCGAGTAGGATATTATTGCATCCCGATACGTGTCCCCACCATGGCCCCCACATTTAATTGTGGGCCCTGTTACCAGGATCTGGCTCGGGCCCCCTACTAACCGGGTGGTCGGGGGGGTATGGAATACCCCCCAGCCTAGAGGGGGGTCCGGGGGTTCTCCCCCGGAAAAATTTTGAAAATGTCATGTATTTTAGTGAGTTTTTAAGGCAATCTAGGTATTAAATTTGTGAGTGGTAAATGGCACTTTTGCAGCCTTTTTTAAGGAAGAAAAGAGTTCTTCAATGAGTTTTATAAGACTTAAAATTACAGGAATTCAGCAATTAAAACTATTATATCAATACACAAAAGCTCCATATTAATATTTTGCCTATTAATATTTTGTCTTTTTTATTTCCCTGTAAAAGGGTTTGGCTATCTTAACTGCTATAATTGTACTTTGTAATATGGAGTAGAAAAAAAACTTACGTAAATCGAGTTTAACAGCTTACACCAATGAAATCATATTTTATTCAGTGACAATTTTCATAAAGAATTTTAACAATACTACATTTTTTGGGATTGGAAGTTTGAGCTGCCGAACTTGCGCGAGTAGTCACGGAGAAAAACGAATGTGCACGAGTAATGCCGAGAATGACCGATGCTGTCGATGCCGGTGCTATCCAATCCATGCTTTAGTACAGTATTATACCGAGCGAATTGGGAAGAAAACTTAGGTCAAAATTATTACAATCTTACTAATATTATCTTTCATAGGCCTATTTTTAAAACTCAAAAAGTAAATAATTTTTAAGTTTGTGTCAAATAACCTAGATTGCAATTATTAATTGAAATATTCCATACATAAAAGTGCAACCGAAGAGGGACCAAATGTTGATAAAACGGGACAAATAAGCGTCCCAAGAGGATTTGTCGGGACGGACCAGTCCCCCTAAAACGGGACGCCTGGTCACCTTAGCTATGGTACATAGTACATGTCAATTTTTCAATGCTTTACAAATTTTATTTTAACTTATAACTATAAGGATTCATTCTTGAAACTATCAGTTCAATTATAAAACCAAACGTTGTTTATTATGGGGGGAATGAGGTAGGAGTGCCTAGGCGCCTGGCGGGAGGAAGGGGTAGAGGGAGTTTGTGGAGCCGGCCACTGGGGCCCGAGCTTGCTGTTCTGCTGTTGTATAGTACATACGCACCTATAGTATTTAAATGTAAACTACCTTAAAATCTAGAATTAATACATTTTAAATTATTTAACTTTGTTTTTTGTAAAATATATATTATTTTTATCTTCAATTTATGATCTGCTGTAAAGTGATCTTCAATGGGGAAAAAAGAAAAAAAGAAAAAAATGGGTAGGCCCGGGCCCCCTGAGGCCCGGGCCCTGTGACCAGAGTTGCACCAGCCCCACCCTTGTGGGGGCCATGGTCCCCACAGCTGAAGCCCATACATAATATGACTGTGAAACTGAAACAGTGCATAATATATCATTAATAGGTGCCCCTTAGATAGTAGTGGCTTTAGGCGCCTGAGGAGACGTGTTACTTTTGCTAGTTTTAGGCAGATGTTAGCCGTGTGACTGTTCCAGCTTAATTTAGCATCAAGGGTAAAACCCAGTAACTTTACTTCCGGAGAAGTTGATGATTGGCTTAAAATGAGGCTACATACAATTTCTTGTGTCTTATCTTCGTTTAAGCTCAGCTTATTGTCGAGGAACCACTGTTTGGCCTCAACACATTTTCCTGTTACCGATTCCTGGGCCAAGTCAGGTGTTTTGCCTCTTGCAAAAAAGGTGGTGTCGTCTGCGAATAGTAGTACTGTATGACTCCCTGCACACCTAGGTCATTAATCAAGACCAAGAAGAGAAACGGTCCAATGACCGAACCTTTGGGCACTCCATGGTTGACGGGTTGAGGGGAAGAGTTCACTCCATTCAGGGTGAGGATTTGTTTCCTATGTGCCAGGTAGGATGCGAAGGTGGAAAGCACCTCACCACAGACTCCGTAAGCTTTCAGTTTTTCGACAAGCAGGGCATGAGGGACGCAGTCGAAAGCTTTGCTTAGGTCCGCGAGAGCCAGAGCCAGAGATTCATTAGCCTCGAAAGCCATCAACCAATAAGGTCCATTTTGAATTTCTAAAAATACAAACTAGCTGTTACCTTTGACTATCAATACAACAGTATCCAATAGTCAATGCTGTTACCCACGGGCTTCATCCCGTTTGGCTTCATAAGTATTAATAAAACTATTGACTGGTTAAGTTAAGCTCAAATAAACAAAACAGAATACAGTAATACAAACAAATAATCGCACCTGATTTTAATAGGGTAAAAAAATTGAAAGAATAACATACAGATAAGTACGGCTGAGGTATTTTTTACATTATGTACTTGGAAAGCTATCTTTTAGAAAGGAATTATGACCTTAAAGGACAATTTATGAAATAATGGATTTTTGCGTAAGGTTTCTCGTCATGACGAACATTTTAAGTATATGGTTTATGGGGGTGTGACTTGTAGTTTTCTCACAAGTTCATGGGTACCTTGGGATTTATATATGGGTTCATGTAGGGGGAACCCTTGTTGTCCGATTTGTACAATTTTAGATTAATGCCTTAACATAGTTGGTTATACTATGACTGTGCTACCTTTCATCCGGGCTGCTTCAGCCGTCCTGGAGGAGTATTTGAAAAACAAAAGCAAGGGTGCGGTATAAGAGCTTCGCTCACTCCGCTCTATAATTTCATAAAAACCCATTGTGGATTTTATGTTTTTACGTGTGTTTGTCTTTCAGGAAAAGCTCAAATCAGAAGAAGCAAGAGAGTTGTGATATACGATTTGTACAGTTGGGATCAGAACTTTGTCAATGACATTGCTCTTATTGAGGTACGAAATTAAATCTTTCGAAGCCATCTTATATTATCAAGGTAATACAGTCACATTGGTGATCGTCGTTTAAGGCTATTAACCAGATAAAAATAAAGACATGTGGCATATGACACATCAAAATGAAGCTTAGAGTGTGTAGATTTTCCTAAGTATTGTTATGAATGATTCCCAAAGAGGGCTCTGCCCCACTGGCCAATCTTCGAAGAGCTATGCCTTATATTCTTTGAAGGTTAATTATTTAATGATTAAATTAAAAATAGCTGGTTGATGCATTTAACTGGTGTTAGCTTATTTACTTGAAAGTGTTTGTTAGAGCTATATTTACATGGTGGGAATGTGTGAGTGTTTTTTTTAGTAAGATGGTTATATTTAGGTAAAGAAAAAACCTTGTAGTAAAAACCTTGTAGAATTCTGCTCATAGTTTTCTTTATAGTCTATATAATAAGCAACAGTTAAAGAGGTTTGGATACAATTTTATAATTAGGGTAGAATAACCTTTTTATGTGCCTATTATATATATAGATATACATATATACATTCTTTTAAACATTGTAAGAGACATGGCATCGATGGCATATATTATATAACTTCAAAGTGGGATTTCCGCATGTTTTATGGGAAAAAAGAAAAACGACTAAAATGAATAAGGAATCAAGTAAGGCTTGACATAGATCTTATTTTTAAATTTTTAAAAGTACTGCAGTATCAGTGGCGGTTCTAGGACCTTGTCAAGGGGGGGGGGCTACCGGGGGGTTTGAGGGTTGTGGAGCACCCCCAATAAAGCAAGGGGGTCCGGGGGTCCTCCACCGGGAATTTTTCAAAGCTGTTTGGTGACTTTCTAAAGCCATTTTTAACACCTAAATCCGTGCCCAATTGTTCATAAACGCCCATTTCACCTGTTGTTTGTCATGAGCAAAAATACATATAAAAAATTAAACTGACGATTGCATTAATGAATTTCAAAACACACAGTAGACTACCTACTACTACAGTAGACTACCACAGAAAAACTACTTGATAGTTCAGGGGAGGGGGTTATTAATGTAAAAGGCCACTTTTCGAAAAGGGTGCAAAACCTATAATCGTGCCAAATTGCAGATCTCCAATTAATATAAAAGTTGGTAAACGTGATTTAGACCGATGGACCTGTCGTGGCTATGGAATAAATATAAGGGGGGGAATTGATTTTGGAGAGGAGGAATTTTAATATGGTCCTTTTTATATTCATACCTTGGTGTTAGATCTAATACAATAAACCGCGAATAGTTGCAATACCCTTGCACCCATAGGGTAAAGAAACTGTTATATCCTCGTAAAAGATGTTCACATTTTTATATTAAACTTAAATTTTGAGGGTCAAGGTGTAGGGTTATGACATAACATGTAAAGACTAAAATTTAAAGTAAACTAAGGAAAATACAAAGCATTAATAATATTTGAAAAAGAAAATACTCTGGGAGGAATAAGTAGTGAAAACCATAAAAATGTGTAAGGAATTTACCAATTTTTGAAAGTATGGCATTTTTTGGGGGTGAAGGGGTGTTATTTTCGGGAAATGCTTAAATGGTTTTGTAGAAAACTGAACATGAAAATTCTTTCAAATCTTTGCTAGCTCTTACCGTTTTTGAGTTATAGCCGTTTAAAAAAACGTGTTTTGTCCTTTTCAGATGTCCGCCATTTTGGATTTTTGGGAGGGTTAAAATATAATAATGGTACTTTTGAAAATTTTACGTTAATTTATGATCACGTACTACAATGCGGCAAAATTTAAAGTCTCTAGCACGTTTCTAAATGGTTTAAATGAGCATACCAAAGTCTGAAACTTTCAATGTTATTTCCCACTAGCAGAATACCCGTCCTTCGTACGGGGTTTGCGTATAAGTATAAAATGCCTATTGCAGTTATACTCATGATTTGTGTTTGCATTGGAAGAGGACATGGTTTGAGAAAATTTGATTCTTTTAATTTACGGAAGCTATAGTATAACACATATACCATAGCAATAATGTTCTACCACTACACCTAAACAATAAAAAAGTAAATTTTTGATTATCCGCACAGTATCAAAACATTATTTATTTATATATTTAAAACATAAACTTAACTGTAAACAATCGTACTTTAACAGTTCTCATTGTGCATCACAGCCTTCTGTTGAGGCTTGGTTCAAATTAGCTATGTTGTCATGAATGAAAAATCAAATAATAGTGCTACACCCTGTCGGTGAACCTTATAACTTTTAATAGTATTGAATATCATAGAACAAATTGTGCAATTGAAACAGCTGACAAAATCCTTTAATCCCTTTTAAATATGGATACTCATAAGGTTAACATTGGAAACTCCAGAGCCACTGGAGCGGAGCCCGAAAGGATTTTTGAGATAAGAATATGTCTATATGTTAATCGGGAATGTGAGCTATCATCATACCAAATTTCAACTCAATCCGACCAGTAGTTAAAGCGTGATTGAACTTCAAACAAACAAACAAACAAATAAACAAACACACAAACTTTCACATTTATAATATTACTAGCTGTAACCCGCGGGCTTTGCCCCGTTTAACTTCTTAATTTTCAAGATTATCTCGTTCGCATGGCTCAATCACGTCCTGGTTGAAGTTTGTTCGCTACGCTCACTCACCTTTAGGTTGGAGCTCGTTCGCTGAGCTCACTTGCCTTCAGGTTAGCTCGTTCGCTACGCTAACTCGCCTCCAGGTTGAAGTTCGTTCGCTACGCTCACTCACCTTAGTAAGATAATATAAGATAAGAATAACATGGGAGGGGAATTCAAAATTTTTTGGAAGGGTTAGTTCTTAATATGCTCGAAACGGCATTTTATTCCCCGCATGCTTATTCTCCATAAGATTAACATGGGTAATATTTTTAATCCATGAAGAAGGTTTAATTGGGGAAAATGGGGATTTTAAACCCAAGGTGCTTATTGCCGAAAAAACTGCAAAATTTCATAATTATAGCTTTTATATAAGTGGGTAAGTGGGTCCCCAAAGTCCAAAGACACAACTATCAAAATGGGGTTTTTTTTCAAGGGGTTAGAGTGAAGATAGGCGAAAGACGTAATGGAACCAAATGTACACAAAGTAGTATACGAAAAATTTATTTTTTAATTGAAGGGAATCTTCAAATTCGGGATTTTTGATTTAAACTAAAATCATAACCCAAACTTTGATGGTTTTGTAGGGTGAGTAAAAATAATAAAATTGGCTGAGAATAAACTTCGACATATGTTAAAAGAAATTAAAAGTCAAACTTGCCCAAAACGTTTTTAACCTTCTACGGGGCAGCCAACACCACCCAAAACAGGAAAAGTAAGGTAAAACTTCGGGTTCAAGTCTGAATTTTGATGTGAAGGAGTGAAGATAGAAAAGCATGTTAAAATACCAAGCTGTAGATCGTTGAAATTAGCGACTGGAAGTGCTCTCTGTTCTTCGATCAAACCGATAGTTGAGCCGTAACAGACATTTAAACAAAGAAATATGAGGAACAAATCCCAAAATGTGAAGTTTAGAGGAATATATAAGGGAGAAGGAGTGGAGACAGGGAAAACTTTAAGTTTTAGCTCGTCTGAATCTAAATGCAGTAAGTGCTCTCGGTTTTTCGTATAGACCATAGGTTTGACCGCAACGGGCGTTAAAAAAACCACTTTATTATAATTTTCTAAAATCTAAAATTTTGAATTTTGTTGGAGGGTTGAAATCCGAAAATGTCGCTTTAGGCAACTGTCCTGGCGATTTGAGACTAAGATCTAAAATCGTGCTAAGTTTCAACCCCTAAGGTATTCCGAAAACTTATTTTTAATGGTGCTCTCCGTTTCTTGATTAGAGCTACGGTTGAGCCGCAACAGACGTTTAAACAAAGAAACGTGAAGAAAAAATACCAAAATTTGATGTTTACAGCGAAATATAAGGGTGAAGGGTTGGAGATATAAAAAATATGTTACAAAATTGTAGCTTGTTTATAAATCTAAATACAGTAAGTGTTCTCAGTTTTTTTATTAGACCAACGGTTTAGCCACAACAAGCGAATTTTCTAATATCCGCCATTTTGAATTTTTTTGGGAGGGTTGAAATTTGAAAATTTCACATTTGGCAATTTTATGGGTGTTTTGGGACCAATACCTATAGTATAAGTTTTAAGTAAGTTTTATAATAAGTCTATAACTTTTGTACGAAACTTCTAGCTAACCTAGAAGTGTGTAAACATTGACCTACTTATTTCAAAATCTAAAACATGGGAAATAGATACAGACAGCAAGTATTATAGATTCAGAAACTAATCAAAACAAACGTTGTACTGAATGTGATATTACTTTCAAAAGTCATGCAAAATTCCTCAATCACTTGATCAAAGACCATTCTAAAAAATGTTATGATTCATTGACAACTCTTAGTCCACCTAAACACCCCGAATGCAGACCTCCCGATTATCTTTCAAAATATTTTGAAGTAAATCCAATACAATCCTCTGAAGATCAAGTACCATCTATATGGTTGCCTCGCTGGGAATATGATGACCTTATAAATGAGGCAATCCGATGCGATAGATCTTTAAAGAACAAGTGTAAAAAACTTGATACAAATGAACAAAAACAGTTTACAGAAACTTATTTCAACAGACTTGTTCAATGTGGAAAAATAAAAGATGCATCAAGAGTAGTAAACCAAAATATGGTAGGAGGAATCCTTAATTCTAACGATTATATTGGCGAATCCAACACTACAGTTTATGAATTATTAAAAGAAAAACATCCAGATCCAATAATTCCAAACAAAGATTTACTAAAACTACCTGAAACCATGAGTGAAGTTCCCAAACTAGAAAACACAGAAATAACAGCAGAGCATGTTGAGAAAGTAGCAAGACAACTTCATGGAAGTGGCGGGCCAGGAGGAAGCTCCTCAGAAAATTGGACGGATTTCTTGTTAAGACATGGAAAGAAAAGTGCGCTGCTGAGATCTTCAATAGCCTCTTTAGCCATGAAAATGAATGGAGAAATAATACCTTGGTATAAAATAAGAGCCTTAATGGCAAATAGATTGATAGCCATTGACAAATGTCCCGGAGTGCGACCAATCGGAATTGGAGAATGCCTAAGACGAATCATAGCTAAATGCATGATAGTAGCATTTGGCGATGATGCAAAACATGCTTTAGGTACTAATCAACTATGTGGAGGCCTAAAATCAGGCATAGAGGGAGCAATACATTTTATGCAAAATGTTATGGATGAGAATTTTGATAATACAAATGAATGGTGCATGATATTAATTGATGCTGATAATGCCTTTAATAAAATTAACAGAGCAAATGCATTGTGGCAAGCAAGGCTACATTGGCCAAGAGCTGCCAGATTTATTTACAACACTTATCAATGCAACGCAGACTTGATAATCCCTGGAACTAGTAAAAGACTATTCAGCAAAGAAGGTGTCACCCAAGGTGACCCTTTATCAATGATTTTGTATGGATTAGCAACACTTCCACTAATTCAGGAATTAAAAAGAATGCCAGATGTTTTCCAGACATGGTATGCAGATGATTCATCTTGTCAAGGATCCCTTAATAATGTGATACAATGGTGGCAAAAACTTAAAGAAATAGGTCAAAAATATGGATACTACCCCCAAGCAAAAAAAAACCAAACTAATTTGGAACCATGATTTTGAAATTCCCAAAAAAGCTATGAAACAAATGGAGGGAATGGAAGTGGTTCATGGCAGCAAGTTTTTAGGAGGCTTTATTGGCTGCGAGGAAGAAAAGAAAAAATTTGCAGCAGAAAAGAGCAATGCCTGGACCCAGCGTGTTGAAAATATTGCTGAGATTGCTGAAAAACACCCTCAATCAGCCCATACTGTTGCTACAAAATCATTACAAGCAGAATGGACCTTTTTCCAGAGAGTAGTAAAAGTTGAACCAAAAATGTTCAGTCCAATCCAGCACACTATAAGAACATCACTTTTCCCCAATCTGTTTGGATTACAAGAAGGCCTATGTAAAGAAGAGCATGAATTACTTCATCTAACAGTAAAAAGCGGAGGAATAGGGATGGCTGATCCAGTTATGCAATCAAAACACATATATGAAACTTCAAAAAGAGGGTGCGACGTTCTATTACAATCTCTTGCATTAAAAACCTCTTTTGATTTAGTGAGCATGAAGATACTTTAAAAAAGACATTAAAAATCCATAGAGAACAAAAGAAAACTGAAGAAAACAAATTATTAAATGAAAATGTAAAATGTTTTTCACGACAAAGACAAAATGGGGGTATTCACGTGTGGCATAGCCCAATAGGATTTTCACAACTTTAATATCCCTATACGTTTTTCAAGACTATCAAGTACCTCTCTGCAAAATCTCTGCTCAATTGTTCCAGTATCAGAGTTACACATTTATAATATTAGTAGAATTTTATATATCCGCCAACTTCTTGTTTCCTGTTAAGAATGGAGATGATAGTTCTATAATTAAGGGAGATTTGTAAAGCCATTAGGTTCTATGTCAGTGTTAATTGATAAGTTACCATTAGTTTTGTTTAACTGGTTTCATATTCGTTTTACAGTTGACTAATCAGTTTGAAACATCAGAATGGGTAGTACCAGCAGTGCTCAATGGGTCAGGAGATTCAGAAGTGATATTGGTGCTTCCAAACTCGCATGGTGTCGAGGAAGTAAACTGGCCTTGCAGCAGCTACGGGTATGGCGCGGCCGGCAACATCAAGAGGCAGGACTTGGTAGTCAACAAGCATTGTCACTGCTTTGAGTGGGTGCGGTCGTACAAATCTCCAGTTGACATGTTAGTTTTGGACCTAAAACTTTATAAAACGTATTGATTAAAAAAACCTGGCATTTGCCAATTGATGTAGGATATTACAAAACGTAACGTAAACTTGAAAATAATGTAACAGGACAAGCAACAGTCGAAGTGGAACCGAGTATACACTATACAGGGTGACGATCTTATAACTTTAAAACGAAAAGAGATATCACAACCAGATTTGGCATATCATTACTGGTAATAGTAAGCTATTTTTCTGTGTCCGCAAACCGGACTTCAAATGGACAACCGAGTAAAAAATGGCAGCCGTTGAAATATTTCTTGAATCTGCCTTTTTGAATCTTTAAACCGATGCAATCTTTTACTCAGTTATGACACGCAAATGGGCTGTCTCACTTTTGTTCCGCGGTTGAAGGCTAATTTCTTCACATCACCTTTGTTCCGGGGGTCCGCAGGTAGATTTCGGGACCGGCCGAAACAACGCTTGTGTTCTGCGGACATCTCTCTTGTTTCGCGAGAGAGAGAGGCTGTGATCTCCCTCCCCCTAATCCTCTCTTTCGCCCTCCTCCTAATTATTTCTTTCATTTGGGCTTTAAAACTCGTTAAATTATAATTTTCTCCAAAAATATCAATAATTTAAATAATTTAACCAAACCTATCATAGCCTAGCCTAACCTATGAAAGAAAGAACTAGGAGGAGAGCGAAAGAGAGGATTTGCGGAACAAGAGAGATGTCCGCGTAACAAAATCTACCTGAACCCCGGAACAAAAGTGATGCGAAGAAATTAACCTTCAACCGCGGAACAAAAGCAAAATACGCCTCAAATTTGTGGCATTGCATTTTACTAATAAAGACATTTTTGATTTGATGTGCATATAAACCTATGCGCACATTTTGAATTTTCTTCCGTCTTCAACGGGCACCACCCTGAGGAGGAATAGGGCATTGCAAATATAATGAATCGTTTAACGGCTATAATTTTTGACTTGATATTCCATTTGAGGCCCAGTTTGTGGCATTGTTATAAGTTTAATAAGTCCTTTAATTTGATGTACTTATCATCCTATGCTTACCTTCAAGATTTTCAATTTATTCCCTATTCTATACCCAATAGGCCCTTCATAGCTGACATCCAATTGCCATGGACACACAAAAGTAGCTCACTATTATTACCAGTAATTATATGCTGAATTTGGTTGTGATATATGTTTTAGTTTTAAGTTATGTTTTAGTTATAGAGTCGTCCTATGACTTAATTGTCACTCTGTATATGTTTTCCAATGCTAAAAACCTGATATTTACCATATCAATAAGTTTGTTGTGACCTATCAATAGCCTATAAATCGAGAAATCATCAACGGGTTATACCAAGGCATTAAGTTTAGCTATGAGGAAGAGGTCCACCGCAAACCGGTGTAAAGTGAGGTGGAAATGTAATATATACATAAATGCAACCTCTGAGTGGAGCATGTGCTGGCCTCGTTCTCACTCACTATTAAACCAATCCATTTTCAGATTGAGGCATCGAAATATCTTCATGTGTGACCATTACGACAGTACGACTACGAAAGCCTTGAGTGCCGGGGACAGCGGCAGCCCGTTGGTGTGCAGCGGTGGATTAAGAGCTATCGGTGTTGCAGTCTTCCACTACTCAATCAGAGGGGATTGTATGGTAAGGAGCCACTTACTATAAACTGACCTTTTGTAGTGACTTTTGTAATAGAGTTTACCATAGAGGTAGTATTGTAAGTTTTTATTATATGTAGGTCTGTTGTATGCAGTTGTTATTGTCGTGTTTTCGTCAAGTCTGTGCCACACTAGCCTTTGCACTGACGATTCCTCGATCCCTTTATACGGTGTTTGTTTGTAAACTTGTGTTGATTTTGTCTAATTCAACTTTTTTTTGATTCTACAGATTATGAACGACAGGGAAAGTGTTAATTCTGAGTACATGAGCGTGTTTGTGGACTTGTGTTACTTCGGAGAGTGGTTACATTCTTTGGTGTGGTCATACCCAGTACTCGATGAACTTTGTGCTGTTGTTGATTATTAAACTTATCAAAAATTCTGGTCTCGTATGCATAATTTTCATGATAATTGTAATTTTTGAAAACCTTGACAAAATCTTAGTTTTTAAAGTTTTAGTGACAATTTATCGCACTTGGATGAATTCTTTCTATCAACAACGTAATATTATTTTATATATATATAAGTTTGGTAATTTTTTACCTCTAACCAAGGTGTGCTACTTAATGAAGTGGAAGTTTTTGTCAAATACACATAATTTCAGTACGGTAAATGTACTCTTAAAGTACTCTTCATTGGGAGTGATGTCAGGGTAAAATATTTTAATTAATAATAATAATAATGATAAACAGTCGGTGCAGGTTATCTATATCTATAATATTAAAACAAAACAGTGATTTTTTATTTCACGATTCTGAATCAACCACTCGACGGATTTTCATGAATTTTGTGTTGAAAGAAAGATAATTTTGAGATCTAGGGAATGTCGAAGCCATAATTTTAGTTTTGGGTCCCAGTTTTTTAGAAATTAAGTTTTAATTTTTTAAAAGTCTAGCAGCCGACGCTAAGATTCTAATCTAGCTTTTGGCATAAAATAATTTGCTTAACATAACAGCTGTAACACATTCAGCCTTTGTGACACAAATTCAGCATTTGGATAAAAATGTAAAGACATACATAGGATTGACATATTTATACTATGTGTAATGCTAATCATTGATACGTTCAATTCTTCTGTAAGAGGATGGTAGATTAATTAAATATACATAGTAAAAAATACTAGGATGTTCAAATTATTTTTTAAATCAATCTTTTTAATCTTCGATTTGTTTTTGAGCAATATAATTTGTTTTAACTAACAGCTGGTTAAATATAAACTTTGGAACTATGAGGTTATTTTATTTACTCTTATTTTGTCATTGATTATAGGAAATAAGTAAGACTAGTGTACATGTTGCTCGAATTCGAGCAATTGCAAAGTATTACAGGAGTTATTTCAAAACGAATAACAGTCATATTTACAATGAGTTTAAAAGAGTCAACTCAAAGATTACCGGTGTGAAACTCAGACCATGTTTATCTTCGTTATTGATAAACCTAAAGCATTCCGGCCGGTTTTCTCCTAAGAAGATCAAGAATAATCAGGAATCACGATTTTAAATTACCAACACAACCTCAGCCGGGTTTTATACAAAGATAAACAGATGGATGACATATATTGAACACAACGTCAACATTGACCTAGGATACTGCAATTAGACAAACCATCCTTTTATGAAATCGTGTTCAGTTGTGGTTACGTTTCGTTTTGGGGTGCCTATATCAGCGCCCCCAAATGTGAAAATATCACTTTTATTTCAACTATGAATATATTGTCGTTTAAATTAACTAATATGGGAAATTACGATGTACATTTATTCAATGAGGATGGGTAATTATCAAGGATAGAACTGATAACGGTATGGATAATAAACATTGACAATTAATTACGTCATTAGCTTTACTAGCGTGTTTACATTTTATATTCCTGCTACATGTGACCCGTTCTTTTTTTTCAAATGAATGTTACTAGTGTACCTGTTGCTCGAATTCGAGCAATTGCGAAGCATTACAGGCGACTCAAAGATTATGGAAATACTCACGATCTACACAACAGTTAGATATGATCAATATCTTTTGTAAATATCTTATCTTTTTTCAAAAAGCTTATCTTGTTTTTTAGTGTTTTCTAAAAATTTTCCCCTCTCATAGCCGCATTAGGTTGTCTATGACAACGATTATAAATGAAAAAAAATTATTTCTATTTCTTCTTCTTGGTTGTGTTCTATGACTTTTTCTATGTTTCCATTGTTTGCAAATTGATTATTTTGATGATTGCTCAAGAAATGTAGAACAGTGTTAATTCAGTTTTATTTTTAGCCTATATCAAATTGGCCAGGATTTCTCGCTCTTTTCCATTGTAATAATTACACCAACCCAAGTTTCGTCTACAGATGCAATACGCTAACGAATATCACCTACGGTCAATCACCAAGAAGTGGTAAATAAGGCAGAAACCAACCAATACAATAGATATAAGTTAACTCCAAAAGGAATAATTTTAAGAGTTACTGTGATATTAGGATTTTCCACTGATTTGGTAATAGGATGCATTGCACGACGTCCAAGTGCCACGACGTCCAATAATATTTATTCAGTGCCACGACGTCCAAAACATAATTTTTGAGTTGTTGCACGACGTCCAAGTGCCACGACGTCCAAGAGTACAGTAACTGCCAAAAATATAGTCTTTTTACAAGCTTTGGACGTCGTGGCACTTGGACGTCGTGAAACAGCGCACTATAGAATTGTAAAAAAGTAACATTTGCACGACATCCAAAGTCACTGCCAGTTGCACGACGTCCAAGTGCCACGACGTCCAATAAATATTTGACTGTTGCACGACGTCCAATATAGCTCAGCGCTGTTGCACGACGTCCAAGCTCCTTCATGATGACCGGTTACGATGACCGGCTACTTGCCAAACAGTGTTTTCTTGTGTAAAATGCTTATGGAACCTTTATTAGTTATATATACATGGGTATATGTTCTTGTTTAGAAATATATATACTATGAATATTTGTACCATTAATTGAAACATCATAAAGTAAAAAAAAACATAAAAAGAAAAAATAAACAAGGCAACAGTTGGAAAACTATAAGGTTTACATGGTTTGAAAAATGATGACATTTTGTTAACAACCGATAAACTTCATTATGTTTGGAGTAAGCTTTTAAATACTTATTTTTTCAAGACTAGATGAATGTACATTGATCAACATGATCTTTGAAAACTATTTTTTATACCCTCATTTTAATTTTTACTAGTATAAAGAATAGAATGCCTTTTTCGAACTGTTTAGACTTCAATTAAATGTTCTTATGTCGCAAATATGTTTATTAATAGTATTCACTTAACATTGACTTAATTTTGTTTTAATAAATTTTGTCTTTGTGTTTTGCTACACCACTGCAACAAAAAAAAACCAAAATTTAAATTTATTTAATTTAAATTGCAACCAATGAGAATGTCATATAAATAAGTTGTACACAGGGTTCTTTTGTTTCCCCAACTCTAAAATACAACGCACATGAAATGAAAATGTTATAGGTTTTAATAGTACTGTAGCAAATCGAATATCAATAAAGTTAACGTATAACAATAAATTTACATATTCCTAGATTATAATTGAATGTGTTTACGAAGGAACATCACAGCCTCAAAATTCAACATTACAGTATATTTACTCAAGATTTATTGTTTTCATATAGCACAGTTGATGTTGCCAACTAGCGTGGGAGCGGAAGGCCTGATAAAGGCTGGTTCTCAGAAAAGTAATAAACTTGTAGTTTGAATGAAACATTTTTTTATATTTTGTACAGGATTCATGGGGATGGGATCCTCAGCATAAAGTACAAACCACATACAAACTGCAAAATGTGTGTCGAAGGTCTGATTAGACCTTCCGAGATTTAGACCTTCAGCAACTGATCCGTTTTTTACCTTCCTTTAATTTATTCTTTTTCATGTTGTGCTTCATGTAACATACATAGACTAGAGGGCCGCTCATGCCCTTGACAAATAAATTAAAATTTTCGCACAAATACAAATCAATATCGTCATTAGACAAGAATTAAAAAATAAAATGTATGAACAAAACCTACCACGGCATATTCTTGAACAAGTATCTACAAACCTACGATAAGCATGTTTGTTATTATTATACTTAACCTACAAATGCTATGACTTAGGGCATACCTGCTTTCCTAGATAAAATATCCGAACTAATTGCGAGTGCAACGTGAACTTAGAAAAAGACTAGTAAGAATTTACAACTGTGAATTTCTCAGAATTGATTGACAGTTCAGACGAACCTATGGCCACAGACTACGGAAACCTACAGTATTATTGTATTAGTATACTGTATTTGTATTATTGTGTTACTAGCAGAGTACCCGTCCTTCGTACGGGGTTGGCATATAAGTATAAATGCTTATTGCAGGTATGGGAGAGGACACGATTTAAAAAAAAAATTGGTCTTTTAATTTATAGGTATCCTATAGTGTAGCACACATCTACCATAGTCCTGATGTTCTACCACTGCACCTAAACCATGGAAAAAAGTAAAGTTCTCATTGTGTACCACAACTTTTTTTTGCTAGTTGGTTCAAATTAGCTGAGGTCATTAATGCAAACAAACAACATAATAGTGCTGCACCCTGTTTGGCAAGCCTTATAACTTTTTAATGCTGTTTAATATCATAGAACCAACTTGTACAGTTGAAACGGCTGACAAAATTCTTTAATTTCTTTAAATATGAATACTCATAAGGTTAACATGAGAAAGTCTAGAGCCAGAACCACCGGGGTGGAGACTGAAAGAATTTTTGAGGTAAGAATATGTTAATCGGGGATGTCATCTATCATCATACCAAATTTCAACCTTGTCGGTTTAGTATTTTTCGCGTTTGCTTGTCACAAACATCCATCCATCCATCCATCCATACATCCATACATCCATGGTTTGCACTGTAAACATAACGCTATCACAATAGTTCCAAACCGACAAATAGAAAAATAGGAAAATATAAATAAATATGAAAAATAGGGTAATTTTCTAACATATTTTAGTGAAATCAGTTTCAATCATTTGAAATGATTCTAGTATAATCAGGCAAATGGAAATTCAGTCTACAGATTTGCTGTGGCAGGGGGATTATATTACGGTTTACACAAAAATAAATCTATATATATAAAAGGCAAAGCCCTCACTGACTGACTGACTGACTGACTCACTCACTCACTCACTCATCACTAATTCTCCCACTTCCCACTTACCTAGGAGGCTGAAATTTGGTACACTAATGATTCTTTAGGCATTAAATAGGAAAACTAAGTGGTTTTTATTCTGATCGGACTCTCGGGCTACGCCCCAGTGGCTCTGGAGTTTCCCATGTTAACCTAATGAGTACTCATATTTAAATGGAATTAATGAATCATAACAGCTTTTTCAATTAAACAAGTTGGTTCTGTTCTATGATGTTCAATAGCATTAAAGTTACAAGGATTACCAACAGAGTGCAGCAATATAATTTTTTTTTATATTTGACAACAGCTAATTTGAAACCAAAAGGTGAGTGAGCGTAGCGAACGAACTTCAACCTGGAGGCGAGGTAGCGTAGCGAACGAGCTAACCTGAAGGCAAGTGAGCGCAGCGAACGAGCTCCGACCGTAAAGGTGAGTGCGCGTAGCGAACGAACATCAACCAGGACGTGATTGAGCCATGCGAACGAGCTCACATATGAAGTTAAACGGGGCAAAGCCCGCGGGTACAGCTAGTCAAAACATAAACCTCATAACACTCAGGAAAAGGGCCTAAGTTGATAGGGCAACGATTATAGAATCTTAACTATTTCCTATATCCATGATGAATGATATCTTTTAAAACGAATTATTCCCAGTAAAATATTATTACAGCATTTCAAAAAAATAGAACAGACTCAGTATAATAGATCATAAACATAAACAAATGAAGTAACTGAAAGAATCATATACTAATTAATTAGCCTACATTAACATATGGTTTGACAGCTACATTTAAGTAATGTAAAATAATGTTTACATTCGGGCTAGTAACATCATTATTTTTAATTTATAATCCTTACCCTCTCTGTTCTAATATTCGTGCATTATTTAATATGTTTGAACCAGCTGTGTGGAATTGTGAAATCAAAATTCATTTGACAGTTAGTCTGGTTGTTTACATTTTTAAATTTAAATTAGGTGAACCGACATATTGGCCCTCTGATCGTCAAAAATACCAGACCTTCTTGATTTTGTCGTTACGAAAGGTGTATCCCGAGATTGTGTGACAATCGAGCAATCTCTGGACCTTTCCTCAGACCACTCACCTGTAATTTTAACAATCGCTTCAACTGTTATATTCAAACCTATTCCACCACATTTATGTAACAAAAATACAGATTGGAATTATTTTCGTGAATTAATAAATCAAAATTTAAAGATTTCTGTGTGTTTGAAGAGCGAAGAAGATTTGAATCTTGCTGTTGAACATTTTTTCAACAACACAGTTCAAGACTCCGCTTGGAGAGCAACTCCAGACCAGGATAAACTTAATATAAAAACTGGAATAAGCTATCCAATTGAAATTAATAGGAAAATTGCCGAAAAACGCCGACTCCGTAGAATATGGAAAAACTCTAGAGATCAGACGGATAAAAGAAATCTAAACAGGGCCACTCAACAACTAAAAAGGTTACTGTTTAAATTAAACAATGGGAGATTTCAAGATTTTACATTAAACCTTTCTCCATCTGAAGCTAGTGACTACTCCCTTTGGAAAGATGAATAACTTTATTTGTGACAAACCAAGGTGCTTGTAAAATCTTTCTTAGTGTTTTAGATTGAAATCGTTGAACTATTTCTATGTTCGAGTTTGAAGTGGTTCCCCAGAGTTGGATACCGTAGGTCCAAATAGGTTTCAATATAATTTTGTTTAAAAGTAATTTATTTTCAACAGATAATTTTGAATTTCGACCAATAAGCCAATTTAGTTTGTTTGTTTTTAAATTTAAATGAAGTCGTTTGTTCCAAATGTGTGAATACCATGTAAGCCGTCTGTCGAGATGCATACCAAGGTACTTAACTTCGTTGGATTGTGGAAGCATTACATTATTCAATGTTACTGGGGGGCAAGTTCTTGTAGACATAGTAAATGTAACTTGAACGGATTTTGTTTCATTTACTTTAATTTTCCAATTCTGTAGCCACTGAGACAAATCGTCTAATGCAGCCTGAAGGTTTAATGATGCTAGAATAGGATCCTGATTTGATGACAAAAAAGCAGTGTCGTCTGCAAATGTTGCAACTGTAGTACCCTGAGTACTTGGAAGGTCATACGTGAACAAAATGTATACAAAATAGGTCCAAGAACACTGCCTTGTGGTACACCTGATTCAATTTCATGCACATCTGTAACTAAATCTTGATATTTAATTTGAAAAAAGCGTTTGGACAAATACGATTTCAACACTCCATAGTGTGTATGGGGCAGCAAAGTTTTATTTTTGAACAATATAGTCCTGTGTGCCAGACTTTATCAAACGCCTGGGCTATGTCCAAAAAGCAGATGAACAAAAACGTTTATTTTCAAGATCTTCCTTGATTACATTCACTATTTTATGCACTTGCTCAATGGTGGAATGCTTTCGGCGGAATCCAAACTGATGGGAAGGCAACAATTCTTTTTCGTCAATTATAATTTGGAGTCTATTTAAAAAAAGTTTTTCAAAAACTTTTGAAACCACGGGAAGAAGAGATATAGGCCGATACGAGGATGCTTGATTTAAAGGTTTACCAGGTTTCGGAATAACAACAATTTGTGAAACCTTCCACTGTATTGGGAAGTATTCGAGGCTTAAAACTGCATTGAAAAGTACTGTAAGGAATACTATTCCTTTTCTAGGCAGCTCTTTCAACACTTTACCTGTTATCAGATCATAACCGGGGGCTTTTTTGCCGTTTAAATCGTCTTTTATTACTTTAGCTACTTCGGATGGTGTAAACAATTTTATCGGTAAATCAAGTTGATTTGGAGAATCGAGGAATTCCAAAATTTCTTGTTCAACGTTTGAATTTATATTATATGGTTTGAACACTTCTTTGAAGTATGAAGCAAAGACATCTGCTTTCTCGATGTTGTTTTTGGCCCAAGAACCGTCTTCTTTTAGAATAGGTGGAATGCAAATTTGTGGACGGTTTTAGTTTTTTGATTGCTGCTGTTCTTGTTGTTGCATTTGTTGCTGTTGTAACGAAGGAGAAGCCCCCATCTCCTCTTTTATTATTTCAAAAACTTGCTGCCTACCCGACTCGCTGGTTTCAGTCATAATGAGTCCAAACGATTTGTCTGGAACAGAAATTATTCCTTGTAAAAAGTTATAAACTTGAAAACTGAATAAAACCGATACCTAAAAACGTATGTCCTTTATCAACCTGTGGAATTTCCGTTCTAATCCAAAAAAAAAAAAACATCAGTCTCCGGTGGGAGACCCTCAATCAGATGGTCGATAAATTATTCATAGGATTATGAAATCTGGATTGCCTACTACTACTTGTATTCACTTAGGAATGCATCCTCGTTGTACTGTAATTATTCTTCTTGAACATCATAAAACGGACTACAACCTGAGTCAGTTATATTTTTTTTTCCAAAAGAATCAATTTGCAAGTAATCAAAATTTATTTGAATGCGAATTGGTGGATTCCGATCAGGAAAGACTTGTAAATGCTATAAAACCGAACTGTCAGCACCGTTAATGGTTTTGGATTTAGTACCGGTATGTTTAATGAGATTGCAAAGAACCTGATAAACTGAAGATTCCACTAGCGGCAACTCGTTACTGTATGTGGAGGATACAATGATTCGTCTGTAAATTGATTAGGTCCAGGTATGATTAATTGGACTATAGACCAATTATTATTATTAATGGTCCAATGCAATTAATGGTATATTGTCTGTGGTATAGTGCAATTCCGCGTTAAACTTAGTGATTTCCTCTACGGCACATTGATCTTGTTACTAATGCACAAAATAGCAAATTTTAGTATTAACTTTGAGCTATATTTTGATGATCAAAAATGTTCAGTGTTGTGTTAAATCCCGAGATTTAAGAATTCAATTGAATGCATGAAATACATTTGGCCGTATAGTTTTACAAAGGCAAATTTACTGCATTCAAGTTTTACAAAGGAAATCCCACAACAGTCCACATTGGATTTTACTCCGAAAATCTCACACTTCACATGAGTTTGGCAAGGAAGGCATTAAAATCCATAATTCGATCAGGAAATAATCTAACTATAGGACAATACGAAAACAGTTGTACAAAAAAAAGTGGATTTGTATCCCTATTAGTTGAAAAAAGAAAATTCTACTGAAATGCGCAAAAGATTGACAAAGTAAATCGCACTAACCCGCATGCATTTTCTACATTTATATTATCAATATCTACATTTATATATATATAACTTTAAAAATCCTACTGCAATGTTTATCAGTTTGACAAAAGACAATTCCATTATAATTATTTCCAAAGAGAATTCTTGGCCCTCATAGCATACCTTATTACGTACCGGTAAAATCTTATCTAAATCTGTTAGAATGACTTAGGAGATTTGTTTGGGTTCTTTATTCCCAAATTTCTACAGTATCCCAATCCCATGGACAGTTACATCCTAAATTTCGGGATAAAATCGCACGTTGGGAACTGGTTTCGTGGAGCCGTCGAACCCCGCTAGTCGAGCCTCCGACCTTGAGTTATATAAGCGACAATTCACTGCTGAACTAAAAATAGTGCTGGAAAAGACTTTACTGGTGTACAGAGATTGTGATTTCTGTACTTCCCGATCTATGAGGTCAATACACTGGTTATCTGAAAGGTGTCTATTTATCAAAAGCAACATATTGCTTACTTCTTTGTTGTCGAAGTTAACTGTTACACCTTAATAGAGAACGAATCTATCTTCTATACTTGTAAAAGGCAACTCACTTACTCACTGATCATTATATCTCAAACACTACACGCAATAGGAACTCAGGAATTGGAATTGAGATTTCAATTGAGGATTTATAACCCTAGGTGTGCAATAAGAAGCGTTTTCGAGAAACTCCATCAGGGCTCTGCCCCAGTGGCCATTAAAGTTCCTATGTTCTCCTTATTGAGAATAGATTTGTTTACATTTTAACATCTATAATATTAAAACGAAACAGTGTTTTTTTATTTCACGATTTTGAATCAATCACTCGACGGATTTTAATGATTTTTTTTGTGTTGAAAGAAAGCTAATTTTGAGAACTAGGGAATGTTGAAGCCATAATTTTAGTTTAGGGTCCCAGTTTTAGAAATTAAGTTTTAATTTTTAAAAAGTCTAGCAGCCGACGCTAAGATTTTAATCTAGCTTTTGGCATAAAATAATTTGCTTAACATAACAGCTGTAAACATTCAGCGTTTGTAACACAAATTTAGCATTTGGATCAAAGTTTTTTATAAAAAACTTGACAGATTTATTCATACTAAGTTATAATTATTATTATTATTTAAATAAAAAACACACTTCATTAGTTTTTTGTAGTAGCAAACCTAGGTACTTGTTTTAATGTTAATTATAAATTTAATTTAATCTCAATTCAAATATTTTGAAATTGGGTTAGTCAACAGGTCTGCTGTGGTGGGTAGATATTTTTATATTGATCAGGATGTCTTTACTTTATGTTATTGTCTTTACTTATATGTTGTTAAATCTTAACAAAAGGAGTATAAACTTAGATATATTATCAAAAATGTATTTTCATTTGGGAATTAAACCTATGTACTGATTAAAATATTAGAAAGAACTTCAACAAAGACAAACAATAAACTGCTTTTTTACGTTAAATAAAACATATTGGGTACAGGGATATCAAAAAAATTAATATAATAAATTGGTCTCAGGGGTTTATGTATTACAGTTAGATCTATGGTAATAGCTTATTCCCATATACGAGAAACTTGATTAATATTTATTTTTAATATTTTATAATTTTTATGAATTGGTCTATGCTTCTTTAAAAATGTCCTTATAAATAGTTAGTTAAACCTACATTTTACTAACCTTTACTCGGCGGGTCTACCGATAGAGGTTGAAAATCGAACATCGAGTCCAGCCGCCTGTAATGACTTGCGGACTCCTCCCTCGTCATCAACTTCGAAATGTATACTACGAAGTGCTGTGCCATTTTTGTCTGACATCAAACTGAGAGCAGTAAGCTTATATATAGGAGATTTAAAGCTGCTTTGACACTTTCTAACATTACAGCTGGTTGAAAGTCTGCCCCCCACCCAACTACCCTCCTTTTACCTGATGCGACATATCAAATATATCATAAAGTAGAACCCTAGACATTATAAACTTAATAATAATTTATATTTTAATCAGGGTCTAAACATGTTTTTCGTTTTCTACCTTACATTAAATCATAAAATTCTTGTCATATTATTCTATAACAAAAGTAGGTGCTCACCAAGCTTTAGTACAACAAAATCACTGTCGACGTAAAGGTATGTACCTTAAATATTAGTTATCAAGTACGTTACTCTACTTTGTAAGAAACCACTAAAAAGGAAAATCTACTGTACAGCCACACCCAATTCCGACCGATTTAAATAATTAGGAAATTTGATGTTCGTTGTACTGAATCTAAGTGAGCACCTACTCGCAGTCGAATTTTATACTGGGTGTATTTTTTATTTGTAAAAAAAGAAAAAAAAAAAATATATATATATATATATATATATATATATATATATATACTTGTGCGGTTTGCGTGATATCTATTTCTATTGTGGGGGAAAGAAGTGTCAAACCAAAAACAAGCTCACATTTTTCCTTTTACTATACAAATCATAATTAAATATGAAAAATCATAAGATTAACATGGGAAACTACAGAGCCACTGGGGTGGAGCCTGAAAGGGTTTTTGAGATAAGAATATGCTTTAATGTTAATCGGGAATGTGAGCTATCATCATGCCAAATTTCAGCCCAATCCGTCCAGTAGTTTATGCGTGATTGAGCAACAAACATACACACAAACTCACAAACTTTCAGATTTATAATATTAGTAAGATAAGATACGATATATGTAGTTTTTGTAGTTATTAATACATAGAGAATATTGTTGCTAACGAAAATATAAATGTGTCTTACTGTTTTATAATTCTTAGAGTAGAAAACTTGTTTTGATAACAAATTAAATGTCTTCCATACGCAATCATGACAACATAAAATTATTGTAGATTTAAAAAGTGATAACTAGCTTTATCGTTTCCTATGAAGATATTTCATAAAGTTTTCTTGGAGTACATTTCTAGGCAGGATATTACCCGTTCTTTCTTGGTTATAATTTTTATATTGATACAGTATAATGTTTAAAAGATAACCAGTTTGCTATAATGTAATAATTTGTTTGATACCATAAGGATTGTAGTACTGTAAAGCACATTTATTGGTTTTTATTATATATCAAGATCGTTTGTATGTATAAAATACCCCCGCCGCAGAAACCTGCCGACTAAGCAAATTTCTATTTGTCCGAATTGATTTTTAGTTAAATATATTTTAATAACATTAAGTTTAATGAGTACCTAGGTTTGCTGCTACAAGAAAACTAATAAAGTGTGTTTTTGAGTAAAATATTGATAGCTTAGTACAAAATAAATGAATTTGCCCAGTTTGATAAAAAATATATCCCTAAACAAGCTAACTACAACTTGACAATATTCTCTATAAGAATAACATGAGAATTTTTTTTTTTTTTTTAATTTTCTACGTTACTAATAATCGAACAGAAATACTTTTATATATACTCAATTATTTGTTTTTGAGCTCTTTACAATATTTACACTCGAGTTTAGTCAGACTTAACCTCATTCTCCATCTTTTTATTCTTAGGTATTTTGTAATGTCTCCACGGCAAAGTCCTTATGCCATTATTAAAAACAAATCTTTTGTCATCATGAGCTGAAAACGAAATTTTGTTGAGTCCCCACACTGTATAGGTCATGTTTATAGCTCCTAATTACGTTACTTGGAAAGTATTTGTTAATTTGGGTTTTCAGGCAGTCTTTGTAGTCTTGGAATGTAATAGTATATTCTACAACTGCTCCTTAAACACTTTTCGATCTTTTTTGAGAGGCTGTCATTTTTCTGACCTACTTGCATACATTTTTTTTTATTTTAACGCTATGTGTCCAAATATATTTTCCCCATTTATTTTGTCCTCGAATTTTCCGATGATCTTATTATTAGTGATACTGAAACATGGATAATTAGGTGGGGTAGTCACTCGTGACAAAAAAAACCTTGCATTTCCTCCATATATATATATATATATAAGTAGATATATTCATGTCACTTCTGGGCCAAAAAAGGAGCCACTCAAAAATTAAATGAATTTTCCTATTTTTTTATACAATATGCTATATTTTTTACCCTTTTAGGTCAATTTCTAACATATTCATATTTTTCTAGAAAAAGTATATAATTTTGATGAAATTTTCATGAATATGTCTATATTTTACATAAAATTGACTACAAACTGAAATGTTTTTAAAAACAAGTAAAATTTTAAAATTTTTTATTTAAATATTCTAAATATTTTATTTAAATTATTGTTTTTGTAAATAATATTTTTCCTATTTGAGTTATTCAAAATTTATTAAAAGTATTGAATTTCTCAGAAAATTCTTATGATATTTAATGTATTACAAGTCCATATTTCATTTTAAATAATTTTAAACTTAAACATGAAATGTTATCAAAAATGATAATCTTAAGATAAGAAGATAAGTATTGATTTAAATTAAAAATAAATGTCACCAATGAAAAGCTTGTTAAAAATTAGTGCTATTTCATATATTATACATTTCTGTATGATTAAAGATAATGTAAAAATCATCAAAAACAAATTGTGTTGTAAATATAATCTTATTGAAGGAATATTAGTCTATGGCCTAATTTGTTTGGTCGATCTTTTTATGAAAATAAGTGATTGAATAAAATAATAACCAGTTGAATGTTAGTAAATTGCAGTGTGGATTACAATAATTATTTTGATTTATCTAAACTAATCGAAAAGTATTTTATAATTAATGCTTAAAATGTATAATCAATGGTTAAATAGTTAGCTAATGAAACTAGCCGATTGAACAAAAAAAGTGTCAAGTTAGCAAAAATCTCGTCATTAGCTATCATAATGGGTGTGGCTCTGTCGACTGGCTGATTTTCTATGTATATTCTCATTTTGTTTTATGAAGAAATATTTAAAATAAGAGTTTATTGATGGTAAAAGTTTATTATTTATTGATTGAAGATGAAGTATAAAGAAGATTAACTATGAAAATTGTGAAACTATCGTGTTGTGAAGTGAAATGTGTTTGAAGTGTTCATCACCATATTTGGATTGTTCAAGTGTTTTTAACTAATATTTTAATAAGTAAAAGTGATTTATTGAACTATTTATAGACTATTTTTATTGTTTGTAATCATAACTTGTTTATAAAACAATCAGAATTTTCAAGGTCAAGTGATTGCTGCTTTGTTTGATAGTTTTTTGCCAAACCATATGACATTCAAGGACAGTGTGCTTCTAAAGCACGCTTTGATAAATCTGAATTGTACAGTAAATATTTTGTGTAGAAAAATTTAAGTGACAGCTGCTGCAGTGCAGTGCTGTTTTATTTGACAGTTTTTTTTTGCCAAACCAAATGATGTTCAACGAAAGCGTGCATTGAATGCACGCTTTGATAAATCTGAAATGTTCAGTAAATATTATTTGTTTATGTTTGTGTGAGTTATTTTGAATTCCTATTCAGTAATTTAACTGTTAATATCGAATGTTTCAACTTATTATTCGATTGTTAGTATCGAATGAAAATATTTGAAATATATTGTATGTTATAACTTGAGTGTTTTTAAACCAATCTTAACCAAATTTGAAACATACACTCATTGAATATTAAAGAATGTTTTTGACTTATGTTAAGGGTAGTTTCATCCCTTATTTTTGTATTTTATTTATAAAATGTAAAAAATTATTGAATAATTCTAAAACTTAAAAATTATGAAAAATTATGTTTAAAATCAATGTTTTTACTAAAATTTTCCAATTTAGGGTGAACTACCCTTAAACTAAAAACCTTAATAACTTCTTTGTTTTTAAAGATATTTTCATGAAATTTGGTATGATATATCTATAAGGTAAGTACAAATTTATTAAATAATAAAATTTAAAATATTTATTTCTTGTGACCTTGAAAATCAAAAATTTTTATTTATTAATATTTTTTTATGAAACAAATTTTAAATTAACAATAGTAGTCTCATTATTCATAAAATATAATAATATTTTGAAAAATATGTCAAAAAGTAGTAAATAAATGGTGGTTTTATAATAATTTTATTTGATTTCAGTTATATCATTTTTAATCACATTATACTCTAATAATCTTTCAGACACAACAACCACATAGCAATTAGTTTTACTAGCAACAGTTATATCATAATCAAAATCCATATTTATAATAATATCATTCTTTGAACCAGAAATATTAACAGGAGTTTTTGTTGTATCTATCACATACAATGGTCTATTTTCAATGAATTCTGTTGGATCATAATACATTTCACTATTTTTATAATAAACCTTTTTATAATCTTGATACATTTGATATGCAATTCTAAATTTTCCATTATTTATATCTAGATTCATTAATTCATCAGGATAATAGTGACCATTTAATTTTACTCTAATATTTTTAATATACATACTATCAAATTTTGAAGTGTCATATAATTGATCATTAGTTCTACCTTTTTGAAAACTAATTATTATAAATTTTGGATTATAGATGTTTCGATAAATATTTGTTATATCAAAACTAACCGTTTTTCCAGTTATTGTCTTTTGTTCAATACATTGCCAATGATTAAAGTGAAATAGTATTTTTTCTTTTTTAGTTATTTCATTAATATATTGAATTTTACTTGTAGTTTTATACTCAATTATTGGAACTCTAATAAAAAAGTCATCAATAATTACTTTTCCAGCACCTGGTAATGTAGTATCATCAAAAGTTCCATCAACTTTTTTAGTTTTCCATCTAAAAATAGCATCATTATCTTCAGATCTAACAAAACATATATTGAATCCTCCTTTGTATATTGGAACATTAACATTTTTAAAGAAACCTAATCCAAAATGTGATAGATTACCCACAGCTTCAAATGTTTTTTTGAAATCTGATTGAAATCCATTACAAATGTTGGATACTGCTTCTGTTTTTGAATAAGTAACAGTACCTTTTATTGTACTTAATTGTCCAGGATATTCAATTTCCTCAATTAATTTATTATGTTTTCTAATTACAATTTTTGAAAATAAGAATGGTACAAAATTATTAATCAACTTTACATTATCTGTAGCACCATAGTCTCTATCATCAGATTTTTTTAGTGTTCCTGAAATATAAAATTGAAATTTAGATGTACAAAAACCATCTCCAAAATCAATATTAAATTCAGTTTTTTTGTTTGGTTCATTCAAATGTAGTTTAGATAAAGGATAAAAATTTTTATATTCAGCTCTTTCAATTTCATAAGTATTAGCCATTTATTAAGGAGAAATTTATGAAAAAAATATGGAAAGAAAAAGGTTTTTTAAAACCAGTAAAATTTTTGTAATAAAGAATAGTTTTATAAATCTTTTTGGAATAATTTAATCAATCTCGTCATAATCCATTTTTTCTTTAAACTGTTCAATATTCAGTGCATGATCTATGATGAATTTTGCTGATATATTTTGATATTGTAACACTATTTCCCAATCCAAATCATTTTTATATTTATCAATAAAATCTTCATCTAAATTTTGATACTTACAAACCAAATTAATATAAGCATTAAGTTGATAATTAATAAACTCATCAATAAATTGTATACTTAATGTTTGGTATTGTGCAATTTTTTCCCAATTTAGTTTATTTTGAAACAATCTGATCATATCTTCATTCAATTCATATTTTTCTGAAATAATATCCCAATCTTCATTGGTTAATAGAAATTGGTTTCTGATAATAAAAAGATCAAATGAGTTATAGTTTGCCATTTATTAGGAAGAAATTTTTGCAAAACAACTTTTCTTTGAATTACATATACAACATTTTGCTTTAATCATATTTTTATTTTTTAATTTTATTGCTTGAATGTCTTTAGAATTGGTTTTTTGTTTACATTTAAGACAGTAAATAAACTCCATTTATATAGTAAAAATTATTGATCTTCTTGGTTTTCTGTATTAAGTTTATCTTCTAATATTTGTGCTAATCCAGCAGTTACTAATCTTATTTTTTCAGCAAGTTTATCTTCAAGTTGTTTTTCTAAATCTTCAACATACATTTTTAGATTAAATAATGAATTAACCAATTCATTTAAATCCTGTTTAGTTTTTGAATGATCATTACCAACCTTAATAATAGAATTTAAAACTTCATTTAACTCAGATTTTATGACAACATCATAATCATTAATACTTGGTTTTACATTAACAATTCTTCTAGAATTAATACTTAAATAATTTTTAGATAAACTAATAGCATTAACCAAATTATTAGTTTTCTTAATATGGTTTTTTAAATCCTTATTAATATCATTAAAAATGGAATTTAATTTTGAATGAATATAATCATTTTTTACTTCAATTAAATCTTTTTTCTGTCTACCAAATAGATCAAATATATTTAATGAATCCATATTTATTAAGAATTAATTTATTGATTATGTTATCAAATCTTGTATTTTTATTCAACTCATTTAATACAAAAACACACAAATGACCACATATAGGTGGATCATCATAATTTTGAATTTGTGAATCATTAAAGAATATATTGTCTTTTCCTAAATATTTAACAATTTCCTTAAAAGGTTTATTAACAATTTTTCCATAAGAATCAAAGTAATATTTAATTTTATCTTTTTTATAATAACATATCCAATGAGTTCCATTACCAGAAAATGAATCTAAATTGACTATACCACATTCAAATTTATTAACAGTTTTTGGAAGCATATCTCTCATAAAAACACCTCTAAAATTCTTAATATTTTGACATAATTTTTCTAAATCAGCTAAAGTCAATGGGTTGAAATTTTTTTCTTAACATATTTTAATGTTTTTTCATCTAATCCAGATCCTTTTACATTAGCTAATTCTTGATCTAACCAATTTATAAATTCTCTAAATTTTGGAATAACATTGTCTTTTACTACTTTAGCTCCTCTTCTAACTTTTGGTGTTAAACTATTTATGCCAGGAATATAATCAGCAACATTTAATATTTCATTTAATAAACCACCATCTTTTATTTGTTTAAGTTGATTGTAAGAAAATTCAAGTCTTAATCCAGTATTTAATTTTTTATGTTTTTCTAATTTATTCAATTGTCTTTTAGTTAATAATAATATATCATTACCATTTTTAAATTGATCTATTTCAAATTGTATAGTCAAATTTTTATTTTTCTTAAAAGCAGATTTAATTTTAGATTTTTGATAATCAGTTAAATTTATCTTAACTTTCTCCATTTATATAGGTTAAAATTTTAATCCTATTTCTAATCCCATTCCAAATTTTCTTTTTAACCACATAGCACCTGATGTTGGTAAAGCAACTAATCTTTCACCTATATCATGATCACTAGATGTTGCTATATCCCATGCTTTATCTTGTAATATTTTATCAGCAATATCATTTCTAGATTCTGTATCTTTATGATCTCTATAAAATATATCATGTTCTTTAGCAGCTTTATCTAAATCATTTATTCCAGGATCACCTCTTTTTAATCTTTTTTGTAGCTTAGTTCCAGGTCCTAGATATTGAAAACCAGGTACATGCAATTCAAATGGTAAATTATTTATAAAATCATTTAATAATCCTGAACCTATAATTGGTGATGTTATAGTTGGTAATATTCTTTTTAAATATTTTATACCATCAGGTTTTTCAATTAATTCATCTAATTTGTTTGAAATAAAATCTTTAATAGCCCTTTTTTCATTGATAAAGTTATTATTTCCAGCTTTTTCTTGAGCATATATATAATTGATTATACTTTCTAATTTGTTTAAATCATCAATATATCTGTATTCAATTTTATTTTCTGAATATTTTCTTATACCAGATCCTTCAATATTTCCTTTAGAATCCCAAATAAATTTAATCAAATTCATATATTTATTACCTTTACTTGATTTTGGTTTTCTAGTACTTGGATCATTATTTTTATAAATTGAATCTGTTTCCCATAAAATTTTTGAGTAATTATTTAAATCATCTTGACTATATAAATTATCATCTGGTTTGTCTTTATATGTCAATAATCTCCATAAACCTTGAGTGCCAGTATATGTTTTACCATTAACAAGTAAATCATCATTATCAATTACTGTTATTTTATCACCAATCATAAATGATTTTTTATGTTTATCCCAATACAAACCAAATTTATCATCTTTTGCTCTAGGTAAATATTTTTGTGCAATTGGACCAATGATTTTATTTAATATTTGAGGTGAAACAATATTTGGATCTATAAATGTTGATTCTTCTTCAATAATTCGTTCTCTTATTGGTCTAAATGGAGTACTTGAAGGTAACATAAATTCTTCTTCAGATTGTGGTATTGATATGTTTGCAAATTGATTAACAATAGGTACTAAATCCATTAAATTTTTATTTTCATTTAAAACATCATCAATTTTATTTTCTACTTTACCAATTGCAGATGTTATTGGTTCATATGCTTTTTGTTTAATTTGTTCATAATTTTCATCAATTTTAATCTGATTTTTAAATTCTTTTATTAATTTTTTTTCAATTTCATCTAACTTTTTAGCTTTGTAAACAGTTATGTTATCCATTTATTAAAAGAAAAAATATGTGAACATAAACATAAATGATGTTAACATAAACATAAACCATGTTAACATAAACATAAACTATGTCGATTAAGCACAATCAACACTACACTAATGATTAATATAAATAAAACAAAAATAATAAGTAAATCTAAAATTAAACACAAACACATCATTTTTTATTTTCTGTAAATTTAATAAAAAAAATAAACACTAAAGATAAGGCAAATATTATTATAACAAATATTTTATCAACAATTAAATCAAGCATACACCACATTTATTTAGAAGAAAATTTTATATTAGAAAACTTATTCATATATTTTCCTTCATTTGTTTTTAATATCAAATTCATAGTTAAAAATCCATAATTTTCTTTCCAACAATCATTACAAATATCCTTAAATTCATTAAATGACATATCAGAACCTACAAAATGATCAAAAATTTGTTTTACATAATGATTATTTTGCTTAAAAATACATAACATATTTAAATTATTCCTTATTAATTTAATGTCAACTTTTGAATAACATTGTGAAAGATAAATACATGATATGTTTTTATGTCTACCCATTACAAAATACTCTTTTATTTTATCTTGATTTTCTAAAATACAATCATCAAAAACAATTAATGAATTTGGTTTACAATCATTTAATGAAATTATATCTTCACATGAACCAAAGAAATTTGCAACTTTTTTGTTAATGTTCATTTCAATATTTTTAAATCTATGTTGTAGTTTTATATATGCAGGCTGCTCTAATGATTTACTAAAAATATATAAATTTGTGAATGGTATCAATCTTTTATAGATAAAATTTAATAGTAATGTTGTTTTACCAGAACCACTTGATCCTATTATTAACAATCTAATTGGTTGATTATTCTTGATTTTTTCATCATATGTATCAAATTTTATCTTATTTTTTTCCTTTAAAAATTTTTCCATTTAAATAAGATGAAATTATTTAAAATTATAGGCAATTCTTCAAAGATTGAACTAAGATTAGAACATCCAATTCATTTAGATGGAAATTATAGTATTGGTCTTTGTGGATTTTATTCAGATAATTTTATATTAAATGTACCAAATGATTATAAAAATATATATGGTTTTAGTATTATTGATCAAAACAAAACAATTGATCAATATTTTAATATAAAGAAAGGATATTACACCTTAGAAGACATAAAAAAATTATTTACAAAAAGTTTAACAGAATTTAAAAATAAATATGATAAATTTAATGAAAATGAATTTTTATTAGAAAACAATGGTCCTTTTATTGTAATAAAATCACCTGTTAAAATTATAGTCACAGCTTTCATAATTGATCTATTAGGGTTAAAAGATGAAATGATTGAACCAAATGTATTAATAAAGGGAATAAAATTACCAAAATTAAGACCTTTTGATGTTATTGAAATCCATTGTAATTTAGTTGAACCTAGCATTGAAAATCATAAAGATCATTTACATTTACATAGAGAATCTGAAATTTTATATTCTTTCTTTCCAAATATTGAATATGGTTTAAAGATTAGTGAAAAGCCAAATGAAATTAATTATGTTCCTTTAAAAAATATAAATAAAATTCAAAATATTAAAATTACTATTCAAGATAATGAAGGAAATTTATTGAATAATGAAAATGTAAGATCGATTGTGTATTTAAAATTAAAAAAAGAATCTTCTATATAAAATTAGATTTAAATGATTAAAAATATAAGTTTATAAAGGTTTAATTATCAAATAAACTATTGAATTTATGGAATTTATTAAGATGTAAGTCACTAAAATTGCAACCAGTTTAATTGATTAAAAAAACAAGTTTGTAAAGGTTTATTTAAGGTTTAATTATCAAATAAATTATTAAATTTATGGAATTTATTAAATATTTGACGCGTCGCGATTTTTGCGACGCGTTAATAAATGATTAAAAATGAGTTTATAAAGGTTTAATTATTAAATAAACTATTAAAAAATATGAAATTTATCAAAATTATTAAAGTTTTTTATATCATAAAAATCTTGAAGTAGATTAATTGATTAAAAAACAAGTTTGTAAAGGTTTATTTAAGGTTGAATTATCAAATAAATTATTAAATTTATGGAATTTATTAAATATTTGACGCGTCGCAAAAATCGCGACGCGTTAATAAATGATTAAAAATGAGTTTATAAAGGTTTAATTATTAAATAAACTATTAAAAAACATGAAATTTATCAAAATTATTAAAGTTTTTTATATCATAAAAATCTTGAAGTAGATTAATTGATTTAAAAAACAAGTTTGTAAAGGTTTATTTAAGGTTTAATTATCAAATAAATTATTAAATTTATGGAATTTATTAAATATTTGACGCGTCGCAAAAATCGCGACGCGTGAATAAATGATAAAAAATGAGTTTATAAAGGTTTAATTATTAAATAAACTATTAAAAAACATGAAATTTATCAAAATTATTAAAGTTTTTTATATCATAAAAATCTTGAAGTAGATTAATTGATTAAAAAAACAAGTTTGTAAAGGTTTATTTAAGGTTTAATTATTAAATAAACTAATAGATTTTATAGAATTTATTAAGAAATAATCAAGTCACTAATATTGTGACTTGTTTAAATAATTAAAAATATAAGTTTATAAAAGTTTTAAAACTAAATAATATAGAGTTTGAAGAAATAAATTATAAAAATGATAAATGTAAATTATATAGTTCTATTAAAAATGATATAAAACAACTTAATAAAAGAGAAATAATTTAATAAATTGGAAAAAAGTAATATACCTATAAATTGTAATAATTCAACTATAAATATTACATATTAATTATATTTTGATCATTTTCTTTAAAACTATCTTTAACATATTTTAAAACTATATGTAAAAATGGCATAATACAAAAATTAAATGTTAAGTGATAAACATAATATTGGTTGTACTTAAAAAGATAAACTAAATGTTTATTTGATATTTTTGTTTTATATAAATATAATTTTTGATCATTTTTACTATTTATTAATTCTTTTGGTATAATTATTATTTCCATTTATTAAAAATATTTTTTAATAAATTCTTTAATTTTAGTTCTATATGGCTTTAAATTTTTATCTTCTTTATTCTGATATATATTATAATTTTTATATCTAAATAAAAATATTTTACCATAAGTCATATTTGGATATAAATATATTATTTGGTTATCATTTATATTTAAAACTTCTTTTGGTATAATTAATGCATGTGGTTGATCGCTCATTTAGTAATATTTTTATGTCCCCAAGGTAATGTATCTACTCTATTTTCACATACAAATCTTTTATTATCTTTATTACTTAAAGCTAATTTGTTAATTCTCACTGTGTATAATTCATGTTTAAAACTTCTAATACATGTCATCTCTCTATATTGTTCCACATCATCAAACAAACATTTCTTAAAATCATTCATATTAATTGACTTATTTACAACACTTTTCTTGATTCCTTTACATTTAACTGGATTTTTCTTATCAAACTCATAACTGTATAGCTTTGATCTTAATCCACAATATTCTTCTAAAATTTCACCATTTAATTCATCTTTAAATTTTCCAATTACTTTTTTAGTCTTTTCATTAAAACATTCATGATCTTTCTTATAATCACTTGTATCGAAATCATTTAAATTTTCTTTAATAATTTTATAAGGATCTTTCTTTAATTCCACAAAGTAACTATCAGTGTCCATATATAATAGTTTTATATTTGGATCAAATTTCTTCAATTTTTCATAATAAAATTCATACATCAATAGCTTTGATAATTCTAAAACTGAAAATCCTATATAAATTGGTTTATCAAATTTTACTTTTTCTTTAATCATGTGAGAAGCAATACAATCGGTATCAAATATCTTAAATGTTTTAAAGTTTGGTTTTTTAGCTAGTTTTAATGAATATACTTCATTACCTAATTTTATATCACATCTATTTCTAACATTTTCCATTGTCTTACCAAATACGGAATTATTCATTAATTTGAAGAAGTCTTTTTCAAAATCTGACTTTGATTGAGCTCTTAATTTTGTATTCAATTGAATATATTTTTTCATATAATTGTCTTGATCAAATGCAATCACTCTATTGACTCTTTTTAGTTTTAATCCTTTTTTTAAGTAATATTTTAAGTTTCTTGAATGAACCACATAGTCTTTTTTATTAAATAATGTAGTACAAAGCTTATTATTATAATGTTCAGGAGCTAATGGTAAATCCTTGTGATTATCATGTAATTCCTTTGGATATTCTAAATCAACATCTAAAATATAACCATAATCAGCATTTTCATCTAATTCTAATATAGTTTCTTTCCATTCATCAGTTGTATATACATTTGGATTCATCCATTTAATATCTTTATATGGTAGTTTTTGACTTAAGGCCCATCCATATAAATTATTAGCATCTACATATAACATATAATTGTCTGGTTTTGTCTTATCATAATTTTTTGTATATTTATTATTAGCTTTACAATATCTAGTGACACATTGAGAAATTCCACCTCTAATTCCTTTTTCAATCATTAGATACATATTATAATCACTAATCAATTCTAACTCTATTTTTGTTAATTTTAACATAGAGTCCCATGCTAATGATGGTGATGTTAAATAATGTGCAGGATCTAATTGATAGTTCTTTAAACAAACTGATCTAAAATTTTCAAATATATCAGCTAATAGCATCACATCTTGAATATTGTATAAATCAGAATAATTTCCTAATGTTTTAACTTTTAATTTATTCCAAACTTTTAGATAGTATTTATAATCATCATCACTAATATTTTCATCAGTTAAAGAACTATAAAACTGTGCTTTATCTAATATTTTATCATAATTTAATTTTTCAATATCATCTATAAACTCATAAGGAAATATACCTTTAGAAGATAATATTTCAAATGTTTCATCATCTTTTTCAATTATATCAATGTTTTTTATAAATTTAGTCAAGTGTTTAAATTCTTTCAGATTTTTAGCTAACTTATCAATTGATGAGGCCATAAATCTAAACGTATCTACAAATGAGAATTTTACAAATTTTCTAGGTTTATCATCTTCAAATTCATAACCATATCCTGAATTTACTGAATAATTTAAATATTTTTCATCAGTATTTGCTATTAAATCAATTTTACCATATTTTTTAGCTAATTCTTTGATAAACAAATGTGTATCATAGTTTGAACTATTATGACAAAACACAGGTATATTTTGTGGAAATTTTAGATTTAAATTACAACTTGAATGTGCTGCACCTCTAAATTTTCCTGTTAAATGACAGTGATCTCTTACCTTTCGTCTTGTGTCATTATCAAAACCACTAGTTTCACAAATATGACAAACACTTGCTTTATGATATTCAATTTCTTCATTTTTAGTTAAACTCATAGGCTTTTTGTTTTTCGAATTATATTTTTTAGCTATATACTTTGAAATCTCATCTAAGTATTCAAATAATTTATTTGGTACATTTTTCATTTCTTCATCTGTTTTTGCTCTATAACAAATTGGTTTATATATTTTATTAGTCACTCTAGAAACTAAATAAATTGTGAATCCATAAGGTATATGTTTCTGAATTTTATTTGTATATGAGTTGTTTGGATTATTTTCACAAGTATTAATCTTTTTCAGAATGCTTTCAAAATCCATATAAATTACAAAAGGATGTTCAAGTTTTTTACAATAATTTTCAAATTTAACAGTTTCACCAGGAAATGGCAAAATTGGTCGACAAGGTTCAAGAGATTTACAAATTATTAAATGTTCACTTAAATCTTTGTTTTTGTAAAAATGTGTTAAACATCTTCTACAAATGAATTTCTTATGTCTGTTACTTTTTGTTAATTGAGTAGAAACAAATTTACTTAAATCTGTTATCAAAACATAATGTGAATTATTATCATTTTTTATATACAATAGATCAATATCTAATCTCGCATTGTAATTTTCAGATATTTGTAATGGAACAATCTTTTTATCTTCATCAAATCTGTATACATTAATTGACATGGATGGATAATTATATTTAGAATCAAATGATCTTTTTTCAAATAATTTTATATCTTTTAAACTCATTGGATAATCAAATTCTTTAAAAATTTCATCATTCAAGTAATTTTTATATTGTTTTACTCTATGTGGATGATCAAACTTTTTATCTTCATATTTATCAATAGCACATCTAATTGCATAAATAAAACAATATTCATCTTTATTTTTGAAATTTATACAACACTTTTTATTTTTTATTTCAATTGGTAATTCAACATATGAACCACCATTTAATGAATTATGTTTACTTATTTTTAAATTTAAATCTAAACATCTTTTTAATGACCAACCAGATCCTTTTGATGGTTGATTTAAATTTTCTCTTAATATTAATTTTTTAAATTGATCATCAATAAATTCATCAGTGTTTAATATATCTGAACTTCTTAAAGGATAATACATTTGGGTTTTTTGACTATCACCATTTACTAATTGTCTTTCATATTCACAAGATAATGATAACTGACCTCTTTTATTTTTAAATTCTTGTTTTTCAATCAATTTTTTAATTTCATTTCTTTGTGATTCTAAATATTCAGATATATCTAAATCATCATTTGAATTTGTTAAATAATACTCTTGAAAATAACCTTTTAATGATGACACTTCCTGAATATTTATTACATTTTCCTTTAGATTTGGTTTATTTTTTAAATGATCAGTTAATAATCCAATCAATTCTTTTCTAGTTTTATCTTTTATTTTAATACCATTTTTAATTGATAGATTTTGAATAAATTGTAATGATCTATATTTTAGATTATTAGGATTTTGTTTGATATTATTTAATCTTTTAATTAGTTCATCTCTATTTAAATTGTCAACATTTCTAACAGATAATTTGTTAGCAATTTCTTTTAATTTTTCACTGTTAAATAGTAAATAATTTGTTGGATCATATGACTTCTTTAATTCTTTTAATTGATCTAAATTTTCGTTTTGATAATCAACTATTTTATTTTGTTTACACCAAAGTTTTAAGTTATTAACTTCAGTTTCATATTTAGTTTTATTTTCAAAATGTTTCTTTGAATTATAATGTCTATTATAATTTTTAGATAATATATTCTTATTACAATAAGGGCATAATATATTTTTATTTGTACGCTCCATTTATTAGAAGAAAAATGTGCACGATTTATTAAGAATAATTTTATTTGAAAAAATTATTGTTGTAAAATATAAATATTAAGATAAATATTTATGTGTTAATTTAAAAATTATAAAGTATTTTAAATAAAACTTAAACTCTTTTAAAACCAGTAATTTTTTTAAATAATACTTTCAAAAATTAATATTATTTTTATGAATTTTCTAATTTATTTATGTTTTTATTATGAATTTTAGTTTGTAAATGTTTTTGAAGATAACTAAGCCATTTTAAATCTCTACCACATTCACAATGGGTTGTGACTCTCATCATTTTTCTAACACATTCAATACAAATTGCAAATTTTTTATCTTTACTATAATAATGTTTATGAAAATTTTCCATATCTTTTGTTTCCTTACAATTCAAACATACTTTTTCACTTTTTTCTTCTACTATAATATTATTATATAACTTTTTTCTATAAATTAAATCACATTCTTTACAATATGAAAGTAATCCATCTTTATATTTTTTATTTTTATAAAAATTATTAATATTTTTTAATTGTTTACACTTTGAACATTCCTTCTCCATTTATATAGTATAAAATTTTACAAATTAGTTTTCTTCAATTCGTAATCATAAAAACTACCAAGTATATCTTCATCATTCAAGTCTTTAATACTATATGTAACAGGATTTGTATTATTAATTCTGGAAACAACAAATATTTCTCTTGACCAATTGTTTTTATATTTATTTGAAAAAGTTGATTTTTTGTTTCCTATTCTAACTCTATCATTTATTTTAAATTTAGATTTTGTAATTATTTTTGGTGGGATATATTTAAAAACTGTTTTTAATAAATCATTTTCATTTTCTTTATTTACCTCAATTGGTTTCATTTTAATTGTTGAATGATATGAATTATTATATTCGTTAACTATTTCTTTAAGAATATCAATCCATCTAAAATTTTTATTAATTTCAAATAAAACTTTCATTTTTTCATTTTGAGTCCTATTATATCTTTCAATAATACTTGATTTTTCTTCATTTTCTGTATGATACATTTTAATATTATATTTCTTTAAAATTCCATTAAATTCTTTATTTACAAATTCTAATCCTTTGTCTGTATGTAATAAGTTTGGTGGTTTATGGCCAATTTTTATTGAATCTTTAATTATTTGTTCAAATGCTATAGATACATGTTTTCCATCTTTTTTCTTCAATGGTTTTGACCAAACATATTTAGAAAATGTATCAATAACATTCAACATGTATTTATAACCATCATTTTCTTTTTCATAATTTTTCATAATGATTAAATCAGCTGCCCATAAATCATCAATACCTAATGTAACTATCTTTCTTTTTGGAAATTTTTTTCTTATTAGAGCATGAATTTCTTTAGCTTCAATTATTTGATCTTTTTTATTTAATTCCTTTTTTATTATTGGTTTAATTTCCTTTTTAATTATTTTACTTTTATTTGTTTTACAAATTGAACATTTAGTAGCAATTCTAAACAAACCATTCTTCATTTCAACAATTTCTGGATTAATATTTTTAGTTTTCTTCTTACATTTATGACACTGAATAAGTTCTTCCATTTAGATATAAACATTTTATATATAAATGGATATATGTTATAGATGTCGTAATTTTAATAACTTTACAATTATTAAAAATTATATAGGATGTAATATATGTAAAAAAACTATTTCTGAAAAAAAGATTAATAAACGAAAGAATAAGAACAAACATCTTATAAATATTTTAAGAGAATTTAATCATTTTCAACCATATCGCACACAACAATTAATCAATGAAATCTATACATTATGTATTTTAGACAATAGTTTTGAAATAACACCTAAAAATATAAAATTATTCTTAAAACAAAGAAATTATACAAACTGGATATTTTACTATCAATTCTTAAACAAAATATTCAATATTGATTTTGAATTAAATTTTGAAGATAAAAGAAATATTACAGTAATTTTTAACGCATATTTCAGTTTTACAAAAAGAAATATATCATTTAAAAAACTATTACCAATGATTTTTAAACTTTTAGAATTGAATTTTTATATAAAACCAGAATTTGATGATATTTTTTTAAAATTCTTAAAACATCTATCAACTTTAAATGATCCATGCATAATAAATTAACATAATGGTTTTTCTGATAACATAAGTGATACATCAGATATTATTTAAAAAAATAGAATTTTAAATATCACACAACAGTTTGTTAGAACTGTTGTGTGATATTTAAAATTCTTTTCATATATTTCAATTATTAACTGTTTAAAATTTCTATAATTATTTTTTGTAATAAATGGATCTATTAGAAGAGATTAATAATATTGGAGAATGTAAATTCAAAGAATATAAACCAATAAAAAGTTTAGAATTGAATACAAAATATAAAATAGAAAAATTTGAAAAAGTTAAAGATAAATATGGACCAACAATTATTGTTGAATTAGAAAAATGTAAAGTTCATTTACTTCATAGATTTATTAATATATTTGATGAAAAAACAATTAAAGAATTAAATAAAAAAGATTTAAACTTAATTATTACTGAAATTAAAACATTCAAAGATAAAGAAACTGTTTTAGTTAAATTTGTATAAAAACTACTCATTAAATTTTAAAATTTTACTTGTTTTTAAAAACATTTTGTTTTGTAGTCAATTTTATGTAAAATATAGTCATATTCATGAAAATTTCATCAAAATTGTATACTTTTTCTAGAAAAATATGAAAATGTTAGAAATTGACCTAAAAGGGTAAAAAATATAGCATATTGTATAAAAAAATAGGAAAATTCATTTAATTTTTGAGTGGCTCCTTTTTTGGCCCAGAAGTGACATGAATATATCTACTTATATATATATATATATATATATCAGTATATGTTATGTATGTAAGTGAGTCTGTGTACTGCAATTGAACTTTATCCCTGTATCGTGCTTTTATCACATTGTAGTGAAAGTCATACATCAATGTCTTAGACACGCCCAAAATTCTCATTCCTACATAGATAGGTTTTGTTGAATACATCTCATTTGTGTTGTCTCACAACGAATGTTAGTAGCAGGTAACTAATAGCGGTAATTCACCTAGTCACTGCTATTCCTACCTTTGTAAAGAAAGAAAAAAACTGTTGTTTATGTTGTTTACTATGTTGCGGTTCTAATGCTCATTGTTAAAATACAGCTGTTTGATTGTAAAATGAGCATGAACAGGTCTTGCCCTATTTGACCAAATGAAATTCATGAATAAATGAATCAAACAATCTTTCAACAAGATGGTAAACCACCTAATTTTACAAATCCTGTTAAACAATTAATAAATGACTGTTAAATTGGTCATGAAAGTGATTTTTTTTAGATTGATCACACCGATCACCTGATTTGACTGTTTGTGACTTCTTTTTATTAGGTTATTTGAATAGGGAGTTGACATCTTTCCAGAATATTTTTAGAACCTATTTTGTAAATTGTGTAAAGTTTAAAAAATCGGTGCATGAATGGATACATAATATATAAACAAACATTTACAATTCTTTATACATATATATATATTTAATTTGTGAGAGAAATGCTCTGTATTATTAGATTAATTGGCTAAACAATTCTATATAAGCAAATAAAGATAAACACTTCAAATCAAACATTGTGAAAAGTTATCTTCAGGAGAAATGCTGTATGCAACCAGTTTTTTTACAAACCAGTTATTTTGCAAACCGGTTTTAGTGGAAACGTTAAAGCTAAAAGCTGAATATGTGAGAAATACTTTCACATAAACTAAGGCCTGGGGCCACACTCATCTTATCTCGCAGAATTTTATTCCCACGGGCGTTACCCATGGGTTTGAGAGATACATTACGGAACACGGACACGGACGATTTTTATTGCCAGTGTGGCATGCTCTATCAGTCTTGCTGGTCGAGTGTGGCCCACGGTCAAACTGTTGCACGTGCGTCGCAAGTGAAAACGGAAAAAAACAGTCTCGCTGGTTAAATATTACAAGTGTGGCCCCGGCCTTAAGGACGAATATACATAATCAAAATGTAGAAAAATAGCTTTTTGATACTATCATAAAATTTTTTTCTAGTAGTATTAGAAATATAATCTACTTTACAAGGTATATCATACCTAATTGTGGATTATAGATTTTGTTTAATCCACTGACCATAAAACCACCCTTTATTGTACAGGAAATGTTGGACAAACTATAAAATAAAATAAGATATAGTACAACTTTGGTCTTACGATATCAGAAATCTTTAATTTTGGTTTAAACGCAGGTAAAGCTGACATTTGACCAATCCTGTGAGGCAGCAAAAATGTTTGCAGTTTAGTCTTTCCCCTACCTCCACCTTCCTCCTACCATACATTGCCTGTGCTAGAGTCACGAGCAATATGATCAGAATAATTACGCAAGAAACACAAGCAAGTTCGTAGCCTACAAATAGAAGGACATAGTGGGGGGAGAGCATTTTAGCAGTATAAAAGCGAGTATTACTTTGTCTGTTCTCATACTCCTTCCACCTTCTGTACCTCCAAAGACCTCCTTTTTTGTTTTAAAAAATATGACATCCATAACTGATGAAAAGTTGCGTAAAATTAAAACGTCTTTAAAGCAAAAATCTGTAAGAACTAGCGGGTTTAAGAAATCTTTATCTGTTAATGATAGACTTAGGCAAAGATTTTATTACAATGTTTGTTTGTACGAAGGAACTTCAATAGGCTCATCCTTTAAGAAATCTTCAAAAAATCCTACACAACCTGAGAAATCTTTAGAAGTAAACGAAGATAACTTGCAACATATTTTCAAAGATACAGCCATACCAGAAATTATATTACTCGAAATCAACAAAACCAAATTCCGTCGTCTAAAAAAATATATTAAGTATCAATTTGTTTATTCTAAAGACAACAGAACTTACGTACTGTACAGTAATGACAAATATTTTGAAGTTTCTCTACCAAAATCCATAATGGGATCTCCAACATTGATGAAGAATAAAACAATCTTTTTATTCTGGGACAAAAACCACTGGCGATGGCAGTAAATAGCTTTGTTTATAATCCAACAAAGAAAAGCAGGATTCATTACAAAATACAAATAATACAACAATAATTTTAAAACTTTTGAAAATCTGGAAATAATTTTTTCGGAACAAAATGTTACTTTTTGGTATAAACTGTCAGCAAAAAAAGGCTCTTTTAAGAGCCGCCATGAAAGACTTTAACTATCGATATATACTGTTAGCTGTGGAGTAATAGAGTATCATGAGTATCAAGAGTATCAAGAGTATCAAGAGTATCAAAAGTATCATGAGTATCATGAGTATCAGGAGTATCATTAGTATCAAGAGTATCAAGAGTATCATGAGTATCAAGAGTATCATGAGTATCAAGAGTATTAGAGTATCAAGAGTATCAAGAGTATCAAGAGTATCATGAGTATCATTAGTATCAAGAGTATCAAGAGTATCAAGTGTATCATGAGTATCATGAGTATCATGAGTATCATTTGTAACATAAGTATCTTGAGTATCACGAGTATCAAGAGTATCGAGAGTATCATGAGTATCGAAAGTATCAAGAGTATCATGAGTATTAAGAATATCATGAGTATCAAGAGTATCATGAGTATCAAGAGTATCAAGAGTATCATGAGTATCATGAGTATCATGAGTATCAAGAGTATTAGAGTATCAAGAGTATCATGAGTATCAAGAGTATCAAAAGTATCATGAGTATCATGAGTATCAGGAGTATCAAGAGTATCAAGAGTATCGAAAGTATAATGAGTATCAAGAGTATTAAGAGTATCAAGAGTATCAAGAGAATCATGATTATCATGAGTATCAGGAGTATCATGAGTATCAAGAGTATCGAGAGTATCATGAGTATCGAGAGTATCAAGAGTATCGAGAGTATCATGAGTATCAAGAGTATCAAGAGTATCAAGAGTATCAAGAGTATGATGAGTATCATGAGCATCAAGAGTATCATGAGTATCAAGAGTATCAGGAGTATCAAGAGTATCAAGAGTATCAAGAGTATCGAGAGTATCATGAGTATCAAGAGTATCAAGATCATCATGAGTATCATGAGTATCATGAGTATCAAGAGTATCAAGAGTATCATGAGTATCAAGAGTATTAGGAGTATCAAGAGTATCAAGAGTATCGAGAGTATCATGAGTATCAAGAGTATCGAGAGTATCAAGAGTATCATGAGTATTGAGTATCGAGAGTATCAAGAGTATCATGAGTATCATGAGTATCAAGAGTATCAAGAGTATCAAAAGTATCATGAGTATCATGATTATCAGGAGTATCATTAGTATCAAGAGTATCAAGAGTATCATGAGTATCAAGAGTATCATGAGTATCAAGAGTATCATGAGTATCAAGAGTATTAGAGTATCAAGAGTATCAAGAGTATCAAGAGTATCATGAGTATCATTAGTATCAAGAGTATCAAGAGTATCAAGTGTATCATGAGTATCATGAGTATCATGAGTATCATTTGTATCATAAGTATCTTGAGTATCACGAGTATCAAGAGTATCGAGAGTATCATGAGTATCGAAAGTATCAAGAGTATCATGAGTATTAAGAGTATCATGAGTATCAAGAGTATCATGAGTATCAAGAGTATCAAGAGTATCATGAGTATCATGAGTATCATGAGTATCAAGAGTATGAGAGTATCAAGAGTATCAAGAGTATCATGAGTATCAAGAGTATTAGAGTATCAAGAGTATCATGAGTATCAAGAGTATCAAAAGTTTCATGAGTATCATGAGTATCAGGAGTATCAAGAGTATCAAGAGTATCGAAAGTATCATGAGTATCAAGAGTATCAAGAGTATCAAGAGTATCAAGAGTATCAAAAGTATCATGAGTATCAAGAGTATCAAAAGTATCATGGTATCATGAGTATCAGGAGTATCAAGAGTATCGAGAGTATCATGAGTATCAAGAGTATCGAGAGTATCATGAGTATCGAAAGTATCAAGAGTATCATGAGTATTAAGAGTATCATGAGTATCAAGAGTATCATGAGTATCAAGAGTATCATGAGTATCAAGAGTATTAGAGTATCAAGAGTATCATGAGTATCAAGAGTATTAAAAGTATCATGAGTATCATGAGTATCATGAGTATCAGGAGTATCAAATACTCTTGATACTCATGATACTTTTGATACTCATGATACTCATGATACTCTTGATACTCATGATACTCTTGATACTCTTGATACTCATGATACTCTTAATACTCATGATACTCTCTTGATACTTTCGATACTTATGATACTCTCTATACTCTTGATACTCGTGATACTCATGATACTTATGATACAAATGATACTCTTGATACTCTTGATGATCATGATACTCATGATACTCATGATACACTTGATACTCTTGATACTCTTGATACTCATGATACTCATGATACTCTTGATACTCTTGATACTATTGATACTCTAATACTCTTGATACTCATGATACTCTTGATACTCATGATACTCATGATACTCATGATACTCATGATACTCATGATACTCATGATACTCATGATACTCATGATACTCTTGATACTCTTGATACTCTTGATACTCTTGATACTCATGATACTCTTGATACTCTTGATACTAATGATACTCCTGACACTCATGATACTCATGATACTTTTGATACTCTTGATACTCATGATACTTTTGATACTCTTGATACTCTTGATACTCATGATACTCATGATACTCTTGATACTCTCGATACTCTTGATACTCATGATACTCTCGATACTCTTAATACTCTTGATACTCCTGATACTCTTGATACTCATGATACTCTTGATACTCTTGATACTCATGATACTAATGATACTCTTGTTACTCTTGATACTCTCGATACTCATGATACTCTTGATACTCTTGATACTCATGATACTCATGATACTCTTGATACTCATGATACTCATGATACTCATGATACTCTCGATACTCTTGATACTCTCGATACTCATGATACTCTCGATACTCCTGATACTCATGATACTCATGATACTAATGATACTCATGATACTTTTGATACTCTTGATACTCTTGATACTCATGATACTCATGATACTCTTGATACTGTCGATACTCTTGATACTCATGATACTCTCGATTATCTCGATACTCTTGATACTCTTGATACTCCTGATACTCTTGATACTCATGATACTCTTGATACTCTTGATACTCTTGATACTCCTGATACTCTTGATACCCATGATACTCTTGATGCTCATGATACTCATGATACTCTTGATACTCTTGATACTCATGATACTCATGATACTCTTGATACTCATGATAATCATGATACTCTCTATACTCTTGATACTCTTGATACTCTTGATACTCTCGATACTCTTGATACTCATGATACTCATGATACTAATGATACTCTTGATACTCTTGATACTCATGATACTCTTGATACTCATGATACTAATGATACTCATGATACTCTTGATACTCTTGATACTCATGATACACATGATGCTCATGATACACTTGATACTCTTGATACTCATGATACTAATGATACTCTTGATACTCTTGATACTCTCGATACTCATGATACTCTCGATACTCTTGATACTCATGATACTCATGATACTAATGATACTCTTGATACTCTTGATACTCATGATACTAATGATACTCATGATACTCTTGATAATCTTGATACTCATGATACACATGATACTCATGATACACTTGATACTCTTGATACTCATGATACTAATGATACTCTTGATACTCATGATACTCTTGATACTCATAATACTAATGATACTCATGATACTCATGATACTACTGATACTCTTGATACTCTTGATACTCCTGATACTCTTGATACTCATGATACTCTTGATACTCTCGATACTCATGATACTCTCGATACTCTTGATACTCATGATACACATGATAGTCATGATACACTTGATACTCTTGATACTCATGATACTAATGATAATCTTGATACTCATGATACTCATGATACTAATGATACTCTTGATACTCTTGATACTCATGATACTCATGATTCTCTTAATACTCATGATACTCATGATACTATTGATACTCATAATACTAATTATACTCATGATACTTTTGATACTCATGATACTCTTGATACTCATGATACTCATGATACTCTAATACTCTTGATACTCATGATACTCATTATACTCTTGATACTCATGATACTCTTGAAACTCATGATACTCTTAATACTCATGATACTCTTGATACTCTCGATACTCATGATACTCATGATACTCATGATACTCATGATACTCATGATACTCATGATAACTTGATACTCTTGATACTTTTGATACTCATGATACTCATGATACTCTTGATACTCATGATACTCTCGATACTCTTGATACTCATAATACTAATGATACTCATGATACTCTTGATACTCTTGATACTTATGATACTTTCGATACTCTTGATACTCTTGATACTCCTGATACTCATGATACTTTTGATACTCTAGATACTCATGATACTCATGATACTCATGATACTAATGATACTCTTGATACTCTTGATACTCCTGATACTCTTGATACTCATGATACTCTTGATGCTCATGATACTTTCGATACTCTTGATACTCTTGATACTCCTGATACTCATGATACTCATGATACTCATGATACTCATGATACTCTTGATACTCTTGATACTCTTGATACTCATGATACTCTTGATACTCTTGATACTCCTGATACTCCTGATACTCATGATACTCATGATACTTTTGATACTCTTGATACTCTTGATACTCATGATACTCATGATACTCTTGATACTGTCGATACTCTTGATACTCATGATACTCTCGATTATCTCGATACTCTTGATACTCTTGATACTCCTGATACTCTTGATACTCATGATACTCTTGATACTCTTGATACTCTTGATACTCCTGATACTCTTGATACTCATGATACTCATGATACTCTTGATACTCTTGATAAGATACTCTTATCAGTAGTATCAAGAGTATCAAGAGTATAAGAAAGAGTACAAGAGTATGAGTATCATGAGTATGAGTATCAAAAGTATCGAGAGTATGAGAGTATAAGAGTATCATTAGTATCATGAGTATCATGAGTATCATGAGTATCATGAGTATCAAGAGTATCGAGAGTATCATGAGTATCATGAGTATCAAGAGTATCAGGAGTATCAAGAGTATCAAGAGTATCATTAGTATCATGAGTATCAAGAGTATCAAGTGTATCATGAGTATCATGAGTATCAAGAGTATCGAGAGTATCATGAGTATCGAGAGTACCATGAGTATTGAGAGTATCAAGAGTATCGAGAGTATCAACAGTATCATGAGTATCAAGAGTATCAAGAGTATCATGAGTATCAAGAGTATCAGGAGTATCAAGAGTATCAAGAGTATCGAGAGTATCATGAGTATCAAGAGTATCGAGAGTATCAAGAGTATCATGAGTATCATGAGTATCAAGAGTATCAAGAGTATCAAAAGTATCAAAAGTATCATGAGTATCGAGAGTATCAAGAGTATCATGAGTATCATGAGTATCAAGAGTATCAAGAGTATCAAAAGTATCAAAAGTATCATGAGTATAAAAAGTATCATGAGTATCATGAGTATCAGGAGTATCATTAGTATCAAGAGTATCAAGAGTATCATGAGTATCAAGAGTATCAAGAGTGTCAAGAGTATCATGAGTATCAAGAGTATCAGGAGTATCAAGAGTATCAAGAGTATCAAAAGTATCATGAGTATCGAAAGTATCAAGAGTATCATGAATATTAAGAGTATCATGAGTATCAAGAGTATTAGAGTATCAAGAGTATCATGAGTATCAAGAGTATTAAAAGTATCATGAGTATCATGAGTATCAGGAGTATCAAGAGTATCAAGAGTATCGAAAGTATCATGAGCATCAAGAGTATCATGAGTATCAAGAGTATCAGGATTATCAAAAGTTTCAAGAGTATCATTAGTATCATGAGTATCATGAGTATCATGAGTAACAAGAGTATCAAAAGTATCATGAGTATCAGGAGTATCAAGAGTATCAAGAGTATCGAAAGTATCATGAGTATCAAGAGTATCAAGAGTATCAAGAGTATCAAGAGTATCAAGAGTATCATGAGTATCATTAGTATTATGAGTATCAAGAGTATCGAGAGTATCATGAGTATCGAGAGTATCAAGAGTATCATGAGTATCAAAAGTATCAGGAGTATAATGAGTATCAAGAGTATCAAGAGTATCATGAGTATCAAGAGTATCAAAAGTATCATGAGTATCAGGAGTATCAAGAGTATCAAGAGTATCGAAAGTATCATGAGTATCAAGAGTATCAAGAGTATCAAGAGTATCAAGAGTATCATGAGTATCATAAATATCAAGAGTATCATGAGTATCATTAGTATATGAGTATCAAGAGTATCATGAGTATCATGAGTATCATGAGTATCAAGAGTATCATTAGTATCATGAGTATCAAGAGTATCAAGTGTATCATGAGTATCATGTGTATCATGAGTATCAAGAGTATCAAGAGTATCATGAGTATCATTAGTATCATGAGTATCAAGAGTATCATGAGTATCAAGAGTATCAAGAGTATCATTAGTATCATGAGTATTATGAGTATCAAGAGTATCGAGAGTATCATGAGTATCGAGAGTATTATGAGTATTGAGAGAATCAAGAGTATCGAGAGTATCATGAGTATCAAGAGTATCAAGAGTATCATGAGTATCAAGAGTATCAGGAGTATCAAGAGTATCAAGAGTATGGAGAGTATGGAGAGTATCATGAGTATCAAGAGTATCGAGAGTATCAAGAGTATCGAGAGTATCATGAGTATCAAGAGTATCGAGAGTATCAAGAGTATCATGAGTATCATGAGTATCAAAAGTATCATGAGTATCATGAGTATCAGGAGTATCATTAGTATCAAGAGTATCAAGAGTATCATGAGTATCATGAGTATCATGAGTATCATGAGCATCAAGAGTATCATGAGTATCAAGAGTATCATGAGTATCAAGAGTATCAAGAGTATCGAGAGTATCATGAGTATCGAAAGTATCAAGAGTATCATGAGTATCAAGAGTATCAAAAGTATCATGAGTATCAAGAGTATTAGAGTATCAAGAGGATCATGAGTATCATTAGTATCATGAGTATCAAGAGTATCATGAGTATCAAGAGTATCAAGAGTATCATTAGTATCATGAGTATCATGAGTATAAAGAGTATCGAGAGTATCATGAGTATCGAGAGTATCATGAGTATCGAGAGTATCAAGAGTATCGAGAGTATCAAGAGTATCGGGAGTATCATGAGTATCATGAGTATCATGAGTATCAAGAGTATCGAGAGTATCATGAGTATCGAGCGTATCAAGAGTATCATGAGTATCAAAAGTATCAGGAGTATAATGAGTATCAAGAGTATCAAGAGTATCATGAGTATCAAGAGTATCAAAAGTATCATGAGTATCAGGAGTATCAAGAGTATCAAGAGTATCGAAAGTATCATGAGTATCAAGAGTATCAAGAGTATCAAGAGTATCATGAGTATCATAAATATCAAGAGTATCATGAGTATCATTAGTATTATGAGTATCAAGAGTATCATGAGTATCATTAGTATCATGAGTATCAAGAGTATCATGAGTATCAAGAGTATCAAGAGTATCAAAAGTATCATGAGTATCATGAGTATCAGGACTATCAAGAGTATCAAGAGTATCGAAAGTATCATGAGTATCAAGAGTATCAAGAGTATCAAGAGTATCAAGAGTATCATGAGTATCAAGAGTATCATTAGTATCATGAGTATCAAAAGTATCGAGAGTATCATGAGTATCGAGAGTATCAAGAGTATCATGAGTATCAAGAGTATCATGAGTATCAAGAGTATCAGGAGTATCATGAGTATCATGAGTATCATGAGTATCAAAAGTATCGAGAGTATCATGAGTATAATTAGTATTATGAGTATCAAGAGTATCATGAGTATCATGAGTTTCATGAGTATCAAGAGAATCATGAGTATCATAAGTATCAAGAGTATCAAGAGTATCATTAGTATCATGAGTATCATGAGTATCATTAGTATCAAGAGTATCGAGAGTATCATTAGTATCGAGAGTATCAAAAGTATCATGAGTATCATGAGTATCAGGAGTATCATTAGTATCAAGAGTATCAAGAGTATCACGAGTATCAAGAGTATCAAGAGTATCAAGAGTATTATGAGTATCAAGAGTATCGAGAGTATCAAGAGTATTATGAGTATCAAGGGTATCAAGAGTATCAAAAGTATCATGAGTATCAAGAGTATCAAAAGTATCATGAGTATCATGAGTATCAGGAGTATCATTAGTATCAAGAGTATCAAGAGTATCACGAGTATCAAGAGTATCAAGAGTATCAAGAGTATCATGAGTATCATGAGTATCATGAGCATCAAAGAGTATCATGAGTATCATGAGTATCATGAGTATCATGAGTATCATGAGTATCATGAGTATCAAGAGTATCATGAGTATCAAGAGTATTAGAGTATCAAGAGTATCAAGAGTATCAAGAGTATCAAGTGTATCATGAGTATCATGAGTATCATGAGTATCAAGAGCATCAAGAGTATCATGAGTATCAAGAGTATTAGAGTATCAAGAGTATCAAGAGTATCATGAGTATCATGAGTATCATGAGTATCAAGAGTATCAAGAGTATCATGAGTATCAAGAGTATTAGAGTATCAAGAGTATCATGAGTATCAAGAGTATCAAAAGTATCATGAGTATCATGAGTATCGAAAGTATCATGAGCATCAAGAGTATCATGAGTATCAAGAGTATCAGGATTATCAAAAGTTTCAAGAGTATCATTAGTATCATGAGTATCATGAGTATCATGAGTAACAAGAGTATCAAAAGTATCATGAGTATCAGGAGTATCAAGAGTATCAAGAGTATCGAAAGTATCATGAGTATCAAGAGTATCAAGAGTATCAAGAGTATCAAGAGTATCAAGAGTATCATGAGTATCATTAGTATTATGAGTATCAAGAGTATCGAGAGTATCATGAGTATCGAGAGTATCAAGAGTATCATGAGTATCAAAAGTATCAGGAGTATAATGAGTATCAAGAGTATCAAGAGTATCATGAGTATCAAGAGTATCAAAAGTATCATGAGTATCAGGAGTATCAAGAGTATCAAGAGTATCGAAAGTATCATGAGTATCAAGAGTATCAAGAGTATCAAGAGTATCAAGAGTATCATGAGTATCATAAATATCAAGAGTATCATGATTATCATTAGTATATGAGTATCAAGAGTATCAAGTGTATCATGAGTATCATGTGTATCATGAGTATCAAGAGTATCAAGAGTATCATGAGTATCATTAGTATCATGAGTATCAAGAGTATCATGAGTATCAAGAGTATCAAGAGTATCATTAGTATCATGAGTATTATGAGTATCAAGAGTATCGAGAGTATCATGAGTATCGAGAGTATTATGAGTATTGAGAGAATCAAGAGTATCGAGAGTATCATGAGTATCAAGAGTATCAAGAGTATCATGAGTATCAAGAGTATCAGGAGTATCAAGAGTATCAAGAGTATGGAGAGTATGGAGAGTATCATGAGTATCAAGAGTATCGAGAGTATCAAGAGTATCGAGAGTATCATGAGTATCAAGAGTATCGAGAGTATCAAGAGTATCATGAGTATCATGAGTATCAAAAGTATCATGAGTATCATGAGTATCAGGAGTATCATTAGTATCAAGAGTATCAAGAGTATCATGAGTATCATGAGTATCATGAGTATCATGAGTATCATGAGCATCAAGAGTATCATGAGTATCAAGAGTATCATGAGTATCAAGAGTATCAAGAGTATCGAGAGTATCATGAGTATCGAAAGTATCAAGAGTATCATGAGTATCAAGAGTATCAAAAGTATCATGAGTATCAAGAGTATTAGAGTATCAAGAGGATCATGAGTATCAAGAGTATTAAAAGTATCATGAGTATCATGAGTATCAGGAGTATCAAGAGTATCAAGAGTATCGAAAGTATCATGAGCATCAAGAGTATCATGAGTATCAAGAGTATCAGGATTATCAAAAGTTTCAAGAGTATCATTAGTATCATGAGTATCATGAGTATCATGAGTAACAAGAGTATCAAAAGTATCATGAGTATCAGGAGTATCAAGAGTATCAAGAGTATCGAAAGTATCATGAGTATTAAGAGTATCAAGAGTATCAAGAGTATCAAGAGTATCAAGAGTATCAAGAGTATCATGAGTATCATTAGTATTATGAGTATCAAGAGTATCGAGAGTATCATGAGTATCGAGAGTATCAAGAGTATCATGAGTATCAAAAGTATCAGGAGTATAATGAGTATCAAGAGTATCAAGAGTATCATGAGTATCAAGAGTATCAAAAGTATCATGAGTATCAGGAGTATCAAGAGTATCAAGAGTATCGAAAGTATCATGAGTATCAAGAGTATCAAGAGTATCAAGAGTATCAAGAGTATCATGAGTATCATAAATATCAAGAGTATCATGAGTATCATTAGTATATGAGTATCAAGAGTATCATGAGTATCATGAGTATCATGAGTATCAAGAGTATCATTAGTATCATGAGTATCAAGAGTATCAAGTGTATCATGAGTATCATGTGTATCATGAGTATCAAGAGTATCAAGAGTATCATGAGTATCATTAGTATCATGAGTATCAAGAGTATCATGAGTATCAAGAGTATCAAGAGTATCATTAGTATCATGAGTATTATGAGTATCAAGAGTATCGAGAGTATCATGAGTATCGAGAGTATTATGAGTATTGAGAGAATCAAGAGTATCGAGAGTATCATGAGTATCAAGAGTATCAAGAGTATCATGAGTATCAAGAGTATCAGGAGTATCAAGAGTATCAAGAGTATGGAGAGTATGGAGAGTATCATGAGTATCAAGAGTATCGAGAGTATCAAGAGTATCGAGAGTATCATGAGTATCAAGAGTATCGAGAGTATCAAGAGTATCATGAGTATCATGAGTATCAAAAGTATCATGAGTATCATGAGTATCAGGAGTATCATTAGTATCAAGAGTATCAAGAGTATCATGAGTATCATGAGTATCATGAGTATCATGAGTATCATGAGCATCAAGAGTATCATGAGTATCAAGAGTATCATGAGTATCAAGAGTATCAAGAGTATCGAGAGTATCATGAGTATCGAAAGTATCAAGAGTATCATGAGTATCAAGAGTATCAAAAGTATCATGAGTATCAAGAGTATTAGAGTATCAAGAGGATCATGAGTATCAAGAGTATTAAAAGTATCATGAGTATCATGAGTATCAGGAGTATCAAGAGTATCAAGAGTATCGAAAGTATCATGAGCATCAAAAGTATCATGAGTATCAAGAGTATCAGGAGTATCAAGAGTATCAAGAGTATCATTAGTATCATGAGTATCATGAGTATCATGAGTATCAAGAGTATCAAAAGTATCATGAGTATCAGGAGTATCAAGAGTATCAAGAGTATCGAAAGTATCATGAGTATGATGAGTATCATGAGTATCAAGAGTATCATTAGTATCATGAGTATCAAGAGTATCAAGTGTATCATGAGTATCATGTGTATCATGAGTATCAAGAGTATCATGAGTATCATTAGTATCATGAGTATCAAGAGTATCATGAGTATCAAGAGTATCAAGAGTATCATTAGTATCATGAGTATCATGAGTATAAAGAGTATCGAGAGTATCATGAGTATCGAGAGTATCATGAGTATCGAGAGTATCAAGAGTATCGAGAGTATCAAGAGTATCGGGAGTATCATGAGTATCATGAGTATCATGAGTATCAAGAGTATCGAGAGTATCATGAGTATCGAGCGTATCAAGAGTATCATGAGTATCAAAAGTATCAGGAGTATAATGAGTATCAAGAGTATCAAGAGTATCATGAGTATCAAGAGTATCAAAAGTATCATGAGTATCAGGAGTATCAAGAGTATCAAGAGTATCGAAAGTATCATGAGTATCAAGAGTATCAAGAGTATCATGAGTATCATAAATATCAAGAGTATCATGAGTATCATTAGTATTATGAGTATCAAGAGTATCATGAGTATCATTAGTATCATGAGTATCAAGAGTATCATGAGTATCAAGAGTATCAAGAGTATCAAAAGTATCATGAGTATCATGAGTATCAGGACTATCAAGAGTATCAAGAGTATCGAAAGTATCATGAGTATCAAGAGTATCAAGAGTATCAAGAGTATCAAGAGTATCATGAGTATCAAGAGTATCATTAGTATCATGAGTATCAAAAGTATCGAGAGTATCATGAGTATCGAGAGTATCAAGAGTATCATGAGTATCAAGAGTATCATGAGTATCAAGAGTATCAGGAGTATCATGAGTATCATGAGTATCATGAGTATCAAAAGTATCGAGAGTATCATGAGTATAATTAGTATTATGAGTATCAAGAGTATCATGAGTATCATGAGTTTCATGAGTATCAAGAGAATCATGAGTATCATAAGTATCAAGAGTATCAAGAGTATCATTAGTATCATGAGTATCATGAGTATCATTAGTATCAAGAGTATCGAGAGTATCATTAGTATCGAGAGTATCAAAAGTATTATGAGTATCATGAGTATCAGGAGTATCATTAGTATCAAGAGTATCAAGAGTATCACGAGTATCAAGAGTATCAAGAGTATCAAGAGTATTATGAGTATCAAGAGTATCGAGAGTATCAAGAGTATTATGAGTATCAAGGGTATCAAGAGTATCAAAAGTATCATGAGTATCAAGAGTATCAAAAGTATCATGAGTATCATGAGTATCAGGAGTATCATTAGTATCAAGAGTATCAAGAGTATCACGAGTATCAAGAGTATCAAGAGTATCAAGAGTATCATGAGTATCATGAGTATCATGAGCATCAAAGAGTATCATGAGTATCATGAGTATCATGAGTATCATGAGTATCATGAGTATCATGAGTATCAAGAGTATCATGAGTATCAAGAGTATTAGAGTATCAAGAGTATCAAGAGTATCAAGAGTATCAAGTGTATCATGAGTATCATGAGTATCATGAGTATCAAGAGCATCAAGAGTATCATGAGTATCAAGAGTATTAGAGTATCAAGAGTATCAAGAGTATCATGAGTATCATGAGTATCATGAGTATCAAGAGTATCAAGAGTATCATGAGTATCAAGAGTATTAGAGTATCAAGAGTATCATGAGTATCAAGAGTATCAAAAGTATCATGAGTATCATGAGTATCGAAAGTATCATGAGCATCAAGAGTATCATGAGTATCAAGAGTATCAGGATTATCAAAAGTTTCAAGAGTATCATTAGTATCATGAGTATCATGAGTATCATGAGTAACAAGAGTATCAAAAGTATCATGAGTATCAGGAGTATCAAGAGTATCAAGAGTATCGAAAGTATCATGAGTATCAAGAGTATCAAGATTATCAAGAGTATCAAGAGTATCAAGAGTATCATGAGTATCATTAGTATTATGAGTATCAAGAGTATCGAGAGTATCATGAGTATCGAGAGTATCAAGAGTATCATGAGTATCAAAAGTATCAGGAGTATAATGAGTATCAAGAGTATCAAGAGTATCATGAGTATCAAGAGTATCAAAAGTATCATGAGTATCAGGAGTATCAAGAGTATCAAGAGTATCGAAAGTATCATGAGTATCAAGAGTATCAAGAGTATCAAGAGTATCAAGAGTATCATGAGTATCATAAATATCAAGAGTATCATGATTATCATAAGTATATGAGTATCAAGAGTATCATGAGTATCATGAGTATCATGAGTATCAAGAGTATCATTAGTATCATGAGTATCAAGAGTATCAAGTGTATCATGAGTATCATGTGTATCATGAGTATCAAGAGTATCAAGAGTATCATGAGTATCATTAGTATCATGAGTATCAAGAGTATCATGAGTATCAAGAGTATCAAGAGTATCATTAGTATCATGAGTATTATGAGTATCAAGAGTATCGAGAGTATCATGAGTATCGAGAGTATTATGAGTATTGAGAGAATCAAGAGTATCGAGAGTATCATGAGTATCAAGAGTATCAAGAGTATCATGAGTATCAAGAGTATCAGGAGTATCAAGAGTATCAAGAGTATGGAGAGTATGGAGAGTATCATGAGTATCAAGAGTATCGAGAGTATCAAGAGTATCGAGAGTATCATGAGTATCAAGAGTATCGAGAGTATCAAGAGTATCATGAGTATCATGAGTATCAAAAGTATCATGAGTATCATGAGTATCAGGAGTATCATTAGTATCAAGAGTATCAAGAGTATCATGAGTATCATGAGTATCATGAGTATCATGAGTATCATGAGCATCAAGAGTATCATGAGTATCAAGAGTATCATGAGTATCAAGAGTATCAAGAGTATCGAGAGTATCATGAGTATCGAAAGTATCAAGAGTATCATGAGTATCAAGAGTATCAAAAGTATCATGAGTATCAAGAGTATTAGAGTATCAAGAGGATCATGAGTATCAAGAGTATTAAAAGTATCATGAGTATCATGAGTATCAGGAGTATCAAGAGTATCAAGAGTATCGAAAGTATCATGAGCATCAAAAGTATCATGAGTATCAAGAGTATCAGGAGTATCAAGAGTATCAAGAGTATCATTAGTATCATGAGTATCATGAGTATCATGAGTATCAAGAGTATCAAAAGTATCATGAGTATCAGGAGTATCAAGAGTATCAAGAGTATCGAAAGTATCATGAGTATCATGAGTATCATGAGTATCAAGAGTATCATTAGTATCATGAGTATCAAGAGTATCAAGTGTATCATGAGTATCATGTGTATCATGAGTATCAAGAGTATCATGAGTATCATTAGTATCATGAGTATCAAGAGTATCATGAGTATCAAGAGTATCAAGAGTATCATTAGTATCATGAGTATCATGAGTATAAAGAGTATCGAGAGTATCATGAGTATCGAGAGTATCATGAGTATCGAGAGTATCAAGAGTATCGAGAGTATCAAGAGTATCGGGAGTATCATGAGTATCATGAGTATCATGAGTATCAAGAGTATCGAGAGTATCATGAGTATCGAGCGTATCAAGAGTATCATGAGTATCAAAAGTATCAGGAGTATAATGAGTATCAAGAGTATCAAGAGTATCATGAGTATCAAGAGTATCAAAAGTATCATGAGTATCAGGAGTATCAAGAGTATCAAGAGTATCGAAAGTATCATGAGTATCAAGAGTATCAAGAGTATCAAGAGTATCATGAGTATCATAAATATCAAGAGTATCATGAGTATCATTAGTATTATGAGTATCAAGAGTATCATGAGTATCATTAGTATCATGAGTATCAAGAGTATCATGAGTATCAAGAGTATCAAGAGTATCAAAAGTATCATGAGTATCATGAGTATCAGGACTATCAAGAGTATCAAGAGTATCGAAAGTATCATGAGTATCAAGAGTATCAAGAGTATCAAGAGTATCAAGAGTATCATGAGTATCAAGAGTATCATTAGTATCATGAGTATCAAAAGTATCGAGAGTATCATGAGTATCGAGAGTATCAAGAGTATCATGAGTATCAAGAGTATCATGAGTATCAAGAGTATCAGGAGTATCATGAGTATCATGAGTATCATGAGTATCAAAAGTATCGAGAGTATCATGAGTATAATTAGTATTATGAGTATCAAGAGTATCATGAGTATCATGAGTTTCATGAGTATCAAGAGAATCATGAGTATCATAAGTATCAAGAGTATCAAGAGTATCATTAGTATCATGAGTATCATGAGTATCATTAGTATCAAGAGTATCGAGAGTATCATTAGTATCGAGAGTATCAAAAGTATCATGAGTATCATGAGTATCAGGAGTATCATTAGTATCAAGAGTATCAAGAGTATCACGAGTATCAAGAGTATCAAGAGTATCAAGAGTATTATGAGTATCAAGAGTATCGAGAGTATCAAGAGTATTATGAGTATCAAGGGTATCAAGAGTATCAAAAGTATCATGAGTATCAAGAGTATCAAAAGTATCATGAGTATCATGAGTATCAGGAGTATCATTAGTATCAAGAGTATCAAGAGTATCACGAGTATCAAGAGTATCAAGAGTATCAAGAGTATCATGAGTATCATGAGTATCATGAGCATCAAAGAGTATCATGAGTATCATGAGTATCATGAGTATCATGAGTATCATGAGTATCATGAGTATCATGAGTATCAAGAGTATCATGAGTATCAAGAGTATTAGAGTATCAAGAGTATCAAGAGTATCAAGAGTATCAAGTGTATCATGAGTATCATGAGTATCATGAGTATCAAGAGCATCAAGAGTATCATGAGTATCAAGAGTATTAGAGTATCAAGAGTATCAAGAGTATCATGAGTATCATGAGTATCATGAGTATCAAGAGTATCAAGAGTATCATGAGTATCAAGAGTATTAGAGTATCAAGAGTATCATGAGTATCAAGAGTATCAAAAGTATCATGAGTATCATGAGTATCAGGAGTATCAAGAGTATCAAGAGTATCGAAAGTATCATGAGTATCAAGAGTATCAAGAGTATCAAGAGTATCAAAAGTATCATGAGTATCAAGAGTATCAAAAGTATCATGGTATCATGAGTATCAGGAGTATCATTAGTATCAAGAGTATCATGAGTATCAAGAGTATCGAGAGTATCATGAGTATCGAAAGTATCAAGAGTATCATGAGTATTAAGAGTATCATGAGTATCAAGAGTATCATGAGTATCAAGAGTATCAAGAGTATCAAGAGTATCATGAGTATCAAGAGTATTAGAGTATCAAGAGTATCATGAGTATCAAGAGTATTAAAAGTATCATGAGTATCAGGAGTATCAAGAGTATCAAGAGTATCGAAAGTATCATGAACATCAAGAGTATCATGAGTATCAAGAGTATCAGGAGTATCAAGAGTATCAAGAGTATCATTAGTATCATGAGTATCATGAGTATCATGAGTATCAAGAGTATCAAAAGTATCATGAGTATCAGGAGTATCAAGAGTATCAAGAGTATCGAAAGTATCATGAGTATCAAGAGTATCAAGAGTATCAAGAGTATCATGAGTATCATAAATATCAAGAGTATCATAAGTATCATTAGTATTATGAGTATCAAGAGTATCATTAGTATCATGAGTATCATGAGTATCATTAGTATCATGAGTATCAAGAGTATCATTAGTATCATGAGTATCAAGAGTATCATGAGTATCAAGAGTATCGAGAGTATCATGAGTATCGAGAGTATCATGAGTATCGAGAGTATCAAGAGTATCGAGAGTATCAAGAGTATCGGGAGTATCATGAGTATCATGAGTATCATGAGTATCAAGAGTATCGAGAGTATCATGAGTATCGAGAGTATCATGAGTATCATGAGTATCAAAAGTATCAGGAGTATAATGAGTATCAAGAGTATCAAGAGTATCATGAGTATCAAGAGTATTAAAAGTATCATGAGTATCATGAGTATCAGGAGTATCAAGAGTATCAAGAGTATCGAAAGTATCATGAGCATCAAAAGTATCATGAGTATCAAGAGTATTAGAGTATCAAGAGTATCAAGAGTATCAAGAGTATCATGAGTATTAAGAATATCATGAGTATCAAGAGTATCATGAGTATCAAGAGTATCAAGAGTATCATGAGTATCATGAGTATCATGAGTATCAAGAGTATTAGAGTATCAAGAGTATCAAGAGTATCAAGAGTATCATGAGTATCAAGAGTATCATTAGTATCATGAGTATCAAAAGTATCGAGAGTATCATGAGTATCGAGAGTATCAAGAGTATCATGAGTATCAAGAGTATCATGAGTATCAAGAGTATCAGGAGTATCATGAGTATCATGAGTATCATGAGTATCAAAAGTATCGAGAGTATCATGAGTATAATTAGTATTATGAGTATCAAGAGTATCATGAGTATCATGAGTTTCATGAGTATCAAGAGAATCATGAGTATCATAAGTATCAAGAGTATCAAGAGTATCATTAGTATCATGAGTATCATGAGTATCATTAGTATCAAGAGTATCGAGAGTATCATTAGTATCGAGAGTATCAAAAGTATCATGAGTATCATGAGTATCAGGAGTATCATTAGTATCAAGAGTATCAAGAGTATCACGAGTATCAAGAGTATCAAGAGTATCAAGAGTATTATGAGTATCAAGAGTATCGAGAGTATCAAGAGTATTATGAGTATCAAGGGTATCAAGAGTATCAAAAGTATCATGAGTATCAAGAGTATCAAAAGTATCATGAGCATCATGAGTATCAGGAGTATCATTAGTATCAAGAGTATCAAGAGTATCACGAGTATCAAGAGTATCAAGAGTATCAAGAGTATCATGAGTATCATGAGTATCATGAGCATCAAAGAGTATCATGAGTATCATGAGTATCATGAGTATCATGAGTATCATGAGTATCATGAGTATCAAGAGTATCATGAGTATCAAGAGTATTAGAGTATCAAGAGTATCAAGAGTATCAAGAGTATCAAGTGTATCATGAGTATCATGAGTATCATGAGTATCAAGAGCATCAAGAGTATCATGAGTATCAAGAGTATTAGAGTATCAAGAGTATCAAGAGTATCATGAGTATCATGAGTATCATGAGTATCAAGAGTATCAAGAGTATCATGAGTATCAAGAGTATTAGAGTATCAAGAGTATCATGAGTATCAAGAGTATCAAAAGTATCATGAGTATCATGAGTATCAGGAGTATCAAGAGTATCAAGAGTATCGAAAGTATCATGAGTATCAAGAGTATCAAGAGTATCAAGAGTATCAAAAGTATCATGAGTATCAAGAGTATCAAAAGTATCATGGTATCATGAGTATCAGGAGTATCATTAGTATCAAGAGTATCATGAGTATCAAGAGTATCGAGAGTATCATGAGTATCGAAAGTATCAAGAGTATCATGAGTATTAAGAGTATCATGAGTATCAAGAGTATCATGAGTATCAAGAGTATCAAGAGTATCAAGAGTATCATGAGTATCAAGAGTATTAGAGTATCAAGAGTATCATGAGTATCAAGAGTATTAAAAGTATCATGAGTATCAGGAGTATCAAGAGTATCAAGAGTATCGAAAGTATCATGAACATCAAGAGTATCATGAGTATCAAGAGTATCAGGAGTATCAAGAGTATCAAGAGTATCATTAGTATCATGAGTATCATGAGTATCATGAGTATCAAGAGTATCAAAAGTATCATGAGTATCAAGAGTATCGAAAGTATCATGAGTATCAAGAGTATCAAGAGTATCAAGAGTATCAAGAGTATCATGAGTATCATAAATATCAAGAGTATCATAAGTATCATTAGTATTATGAGTATCAAGAGTATCATTAGTATCATGAGTATCATGAGTATCATTAGTATCATGAGTATCAAGAGTATCATTAGTATCATGAGTATCAAGAGTATCATGAGTATCAAGAGTATCGAGAGTATCATGAGTATCGAGAGTATCATGAGTATCGAGAGTATCAAGAGTATCGAGAGTATCAAGAGTATCGGGAGTATCATGAGTATCATGAGTATCATGAGTATCAAGAGTATCGAGAGTATCATGAGTATCGAGAGTATCATGAGTATCATGAGTATCAAAAGTATCAGGAGTATAATGAGTATCAAGAGTATCAAGAGTATCATGAGTATCAAGAGTATTAAAAGTATCATGAGTATCATGAGTATCAGGAGTATCAAGAGTATCAAGAGTATCGAAAGTATCATGAGCATCAAAAGTATCATGAGTATCAAGAGTATTAGAGTATCAAGAGTATCAAGAGTATCAAGAGTATCATGAGTATTAAGAATATCATGAGTATCAAGAGTATCATGAGTATCAAGAGTATCAAGAGTATCATGAGTATCATGAGTATCATGAGTATCAAGAGTATTAGAGTATCAAGAGTATCAAAAGCATCATGAGTATTATGAGTATCAGGAGTATCATTAGTATCAAGAGTATCAAGAGTATCATGAGTATCAAGAGTATCGTGAGTATCAAGAGTATTAGAGTATCAAGAGTATCAAGAGTATCAAGAGTATCATGAGTATCATTAGTATCAAGAGTATCAAGAGTATCAAGTGTATCATGAGTATCATGAGTATCATGAGTATCATTTGTATCATAAGTATCTTGAGTATCACGAGTATCAAGAGTATCGAGAGTATCATGAGTATCGAAAGTATCAAGAGTTTCATGAGTATTAAGAATATCATGAGTATCAAGAGTATCATGAGTATCAAGAGTATCAAGAGTATCATGAGTATCATGAGTATCATGAGTATCAAGAGTATTAGAGTATCAAGAGTATCATGAGTATCAAGAGTATCAAAAGTATCATGAGTATCATGAGTATCAGGAGTATCAAGAGTATCAAGAGTATCGAAAGTATCATGAGTATCAAGAGTATCAAGAGTATCAAGAGTATCAAAAGTATCATGAGTATCAAGAGTATCAAAAGTATCATGGTATCATGAGTATCAGGAGTATCATTAGTATCAAGAGTATCATGAGTATCAAGAGTATCGAGAGTATCATGAGTATCGAAAGTATCAAGAGTATCATGAGTATTAAGAGTATCATGAGTATCAAGAGTATCATGAGTATCAAGAGTATCAAGAGTATCAAGAGTATCATGAGTATCAAGAGTATTAGAGTATCAAGAGTATCATGAGTATCAAGAGTATTAAAAGTATCATGAGTATCAGGAGTATCAAGAGTATCAAGAGTATCGAAAGTATCATGAACATCAAGAGTATCATGAGTATCAAGAGTATCAGGAGTATCAAGAGTATCAAGAGTATCATTAGTATCATGAGTATCATGAGTATCATGAGTATCAAGAGTATCAAAAGTATCATGAGTATCAGGAGTATCAAGAGTATCAAGAGTATCGAAAGTATCATGAGTATCAAGAGTATCAAGAGTATCAAGAGTATCAAGAGTATCATGAGTATCATAAATATCAAGAGTATCATAAGTATCATTAGTATTATGAGTATCAAGAGTATCATTAGTATCATGAGTATCATGAGTATCATTAGTATCATGAGTATCAAGAGTATCATGAGTATCAAGAGTATCAAGAGTATCATGAGTATCAAGAGTATCAAAAGTATCATGAGTATCATGAGTATCAGGAGTATCAAGAGTATCAAGAGTATCGAAAGTATCATGAGTATCAAGAGTATCAAGAGTATCAAGAGTATCAAAAGTATCATGAGTATCAAGAGTATCAAAAGTATCATGGTATCATGAGTATCAGGAGTATCATTAGTATCAAGAGTATCATGAGTATCAAGAGTATCGAGAGTATCATGAGTATCGAAAGTATCAAGAGTATCATGAGTATTAAGAGTATCATGAGTATCAAGAGTATCATGAGTATCAAGAGTATCAAGAGTATCAAGAGTATCATGAGTATCAAGAGTATTAGAGTATCAAGAGTATCATGAGTATCAAGAGTATTAAAAGTATCATGAGTATCAGGAGTATCAAGAGTATCAAGAGTATCGAAAGTATCATGAACATCAAGAGTATCATGAGTATCAAGAGTATCAGGAGTATCAAGAGTATCAAGAGTATCATTAGTATCATGAGTATCATGAGTATCATGAGTATCAAGAGTATCAAAAGTATCATGAGTATCAAGAGTATCGAAAGTATCATGAGTATCAAGAGTATCAAGAGTATCAAGAGTATCAAGAGTATCATGAGTATCATAAATATCAAGAGTATCATAAGTATCATTAGTATTATGAGTATCAAGAGTATCATTAGTATCATGAGTATCATGAGTATCATTAGTATCATGAGTATCAAGAGTATCATTAGTATCATGAGTATCAAGAGTATCATGAGTATCAAGAGTATCGAGAGTATCATGAGTATCGAGAGTATCATGAGTATCGAGAGTATCAAGAGTATCGAGAGTATCAAGAGTATCGGGAGTATCATGAGTATCATGAGTATCATGAGTATCAAGAGTATCGAGAGTATCATGAGTATCGAGAGTATCATGAGTATCATGAGTATCAAAAGTATCAGGAGTATAATGAGTATCAAGAGTATCAAGAGTATCATGAGTATCAAGAGTATTAAAAGTATCATGAGTATCATGAGTATCAGGAGTATCAAGAGTATCAAGAGTATCGAAAGTATCATGAGCATCAAAAGTATCATGAGTATCAAGAGTATTAGAGTATCAAGAGTATCAAGAGTATCAAGAGTATCATGAGTATTAAGAATATCATGAGTATCAAGAGTATCATGAGTATCAAGAGTATCAAGAGTATCATGAGTATCATGAGTATCATGAGTATCAAGAGTATTAGAGTATCAAGAGTATCAAAAGCATCATGAGTATTATGAGTATCAGGAGTATCATTAGTATCAAGAGTATCAAGAGTATCATGAGTATCAAGAGTATCGTGAGTATCAAGAGTATTAGAGTATCAAGAGTATCAAGAGTATCAAGAGTATCATGAGTATCATTAGTATCAAGAGTATCAAGAGTATCAAGTGTATCATGAGTATCATGAGTATCATGAGTATCATTTGTATCATAAGTATCTTGAGTATCACGAGTATCAAGAGTATCGAGAGTATCATGAGTATCGAAAGTATCAAGAGTTTCATGAGTATTAAGAATATCATGAGTATCAAGAGTATCATGAGTATCAAGAGTATCAAGAGTATCATGAGTATCATGAGTATCATGAGTATCAAGAGTATTAGAGTATCAAGAGTATCATGAGTATCAAGAGTATCAAAAGTATCATGAGTATCATGAGTATCAGGAGTATCAAGAGTATCAAGAGTATCGAAAGTATCATGAGTATCAAGAGTATCAAGAGTATCAAGAGTATCAAAAGTATCATGAGTATCAAGAGTATCAAAAGTATCATGGTATCATGAGTATCAGGAGTATCATTAGTATCAAGAGTATCATGAGTATCAAGAGTATCGAGAGTATCATGAGTATCGAAAGTATCAAGAGTATCATGAGTATTAAGAGTATCATGAGTATCAAGAGTATCATGAGTATCAAGAGTATCAAGAGTATCAAGAGTATCATGAGTATCAAGAGTATTAGAGTATCAAGAGTATCATGAGTATCAAGAGTATTAAAAGTATCATGAGTATCAGGAGTATCAAGAGTATCAAGAGTATCGAAAGTATCATGAACATCAAGAGTATCATGAGTATCAAGAGTATCAGGAGTATCAAGAGTATCAAGAGTATCATTAGTATCATGAGTATCATGAGTATCATGAGTATCAAGAGTATCAAAAGTATCATGAGTATCAGGAGTATCAAGAGTATCAAGAGTATCGAAAGTATCATGAGTATCAAGAGTATCAAGAGTATCAAGAGTATCAAGAGTATCATGAGTATCATAAATATCAAGAGTATCATAAGTATCATTAGTATTATGAGTATCAAGAGTATCATTAGTATCATGAGTATCATGAGTATCATTAGTATCATGAGTATCAAGAGTATCATTAGTATCATGAGTATCAAGAGTATCATGAGTATCAAGAGTATCGAGAGTATCATGAGTATCGAGAGTATCATGAGTATCGAGAGTATCAAGAGTATCGAGAGTATCAAGAGTATCGGGAGTATCATGAGTATCATGAGTATCATGAGTATCAAGAGTATCGAGAGTATCATGAGTATCGAGAGTATCATGAGTATCATGAGTATCAAAAGTATCAGGAGTATAATGAGTATCAAGAGTATCAAGAGTATCATGAGTATCAAGAGTATTAAAAGTATCATGAGTATCATGAGTATCAGGAGTATCAAGAGTATCAAGAGTATCGAAAGTATCATGAGCATCAAAAGAATCATGAGTATCAAGAGTATTAGAGTATCAAGAGTATCAAGAGTATCAAGAGTATCATGAGTATTAAGAATATCATGAGTATCAAGAGTATCATGAGTATCAAGAGTATCAAGAGTATCATGAGTATCATGAGTATCATGAGTATCAAGAGTATTAGAGTATCAAGAGTATCAAAAGCATCATGAGTATTATGAGTATCAGGAGTATCATTAGTATCAAGAGTATCAAGAGTATCATGAGTATCAAGAGTATCGTGAGTATCAAGAGTATTAGAGTATCAAGAGTATCAAGAGTATCAAGAGTATCATGAGTATCATTAGTATCAAGAGTATCAAGAGTATCAAGTGTATCATGAGTATCATGAGTATCATGAGTATCATTTGTATCATAAGTATCTTGAGTATCACGAGTATCAAGAGTATCGAGAGTATCATGAGTATCGAAAGTATCAAGAGTTTCATGAGTATTAAGAATATCATGAGTATCAAGAGTATCATGAGTATCAAGAGTATCAAGAGTATCATGAGTATCATGAGTATCATGAGTATCAAGAGTATTAGAGTATCAAGAGTATCATGAGTATCAAGAGTATCAAAAGTATCATGAGTATCATGAGTATCAGGAGTATCAAGAGTATCAAGAGTATCGAAAGTATAATGAGTATCAAGAGTATTAAGAGTATCAAGAGTATCAAGAGAATCATGATTATCATGAGTATCAGGAGTATCATGAGTATCAAGAGTATCGAGAGTATCATGAGTATCGAGAGTATCAAGAGTATCGAGAGTATCATGAGTATCAAGAGTATCAAGAGTATCAAGAGTATCAAGAGTATGATGAGTATCATGAGCATCAAGAGTATCATGAGTATCAAGAGTATCAGGAGTATCAAGAGTATCAAGAGTATCAAGAGTATCGAGAGTATCATGAGTATCAAGAGTATCAAGATCATCATGAGTATCATGAGTATCATGAGTAACAAGAGTATCAAGAGAATCATGAGTATCAAGAGTATTAGGAGTATCAAGAGTATCAAGAGTATCGAGAGTATCATGAGTATCAAGAGTATCGAGAGTATCAAGAGTATCATGAGTATTGAGTATCGAGAGTATCAAGAGTATCATGAGTATCATGAGTATCAAGAGTATCAAGAGTATCAAGAGTATCAAGTGTATCATGAGTATCATGAGTATCATGAGTATCATTTGTATCATAAGTATCTTGAGTATCACGAGTATCAAGAGTATCGAGAGTATCATGAGTATCGAAAGTATCAAGAGTATCATGAGTATTAAGAGTATCGAGAGTATCATGAGTATCGAAAGTATCAAGAGTATCATGAGTATCAAGAGTATCAAGAGTATCATTTGTATCATAAGTATCTTGAGTATCACGAGTATCAAGAGTATCGAGAGTATCATGAGTATCGAAAGTATCAAGAGTATCACGAGTATCAAGAGTATCGAGAGTATCATGAGTATCGAAATCATCAAGAGTATCATGAGTATCAAGAGTATCAAGAGTATCATGAGTATCATGAGTATCATGAGTATCAAGAGTATGAGAGTATCAAGAGTATCAAGAGTATCATGAGTATCAAGAGTATTAGAGTATCAAGAGTATCATGAGTATCAAGAGTATCAAAAGTTTCATGAGTATCATGAGTATCAGGAGTATCAAGAGTATCAAGAGTATCGAAAGTATCATGAGTATCAAGAGTATCAAGAGTATCATGAGTTATCATGTATCATGATAACTCATGATACATGATAAGAGTATCATGAGTATCAGTTTATCAGGTGAAAGAAAGCAAAAGAAATAGATCTTAGTTTCCCTTTCATCTTATCTATGTGAATCTTCCAATTAATATGAGTATCAAGCAATACACCCAAAAATCTACGAGATTCTACTAAATTTGGAATTTTATTGACAATTACACTGTTTTTTAAAGAAAATTTGATTATACAAGTTTTGTCAATATTTAGCTTCAAACCATTATCTGAAAACCAATTTTTCATACAATCCAAAGTGTTTTCCATTGATGCAATTAAGTTATTTACTGAATCCTCTCTTATAATTGCTGTTGTATCATCAGCAAATAAGATTAAATCTCTGTCAATAGCTTTTGGAAGGTCATTAATAAAGATCAGGAAAAACAGAGGGCCCAATATTGACCCTTGAGGTACACCATAATTAGATAAATTCCAGTTTTACATATGTTTCACACCGTTTTTTGAATTTTGTTGGTTGATTAGGTAAAATTTTTTTCTGTTTATTAAAAAATGTCTAAAGTGTAATTAAAACCAATGAATCAAAAGCGTAATAGTAGCTTTGCTATTTTTATAACAACTCATATGATGACTCCAGATCTATATAGGCCCAAATAATTAGGCCTAGGTAGATAAACTACGGTAATTGATTGACATGTCGTAGATCGATGACTGGACAACTGATGATGTGGTTGATGTCGCCGGGACAACCCAACAGACTGAGAATGTTTGTTATTCAGTCACTTCGCAATCAGATAAAAGCTAAAGACATCATCACCAGCATCATACTCATCAATAGCCAGGTAGTAAATTACTTTTGTTAGATTTATTTGGGATGGGACACAATTCAGCTAGCCTAGCTTTTATATCCGGAAAGAAAAAGAAAAATGTAACTCTGATAATTTGTCCGAGTTAAGTACTTTTTAGAGTAGATGGAAGAAAAATAGAGTTTAGGAGAGAATATAAAGAAATTAAGATTAAATACGCCCAGTGATACATTCTGTGGTCTTTCCTACCTATCAGCCCCTGGACTTTAGTTTTCCCAGGTGTGCTAGCTGAATTCTATATAAAAAATTAATAATTTTCTTTAATCATTTACCTGCTTACTTTTAAGATTTTACATAACTCTATGTAACTTAGTGCAAGACTTATTCAGAGAGTAAATTGAATTCAAAATTTATTGAATGTAGTCTTGTAAAAACACTCAATAAAAACCCACCTCTTCTAAAGCTTTCTCTTAAAATCCCTACAACTCTTTTTTGAATAAAAAGTATTGGCTTAGGGATATATTAAAGAATTATGTGTTACTCAAGGAGAATAGCCTTCACACTATGATCATGTTAAGGTCTTTTTTCCACAGAGAGGTTTTTTAAATAATTATCTGTTTTAACTAAGTTTTTCTGAAAGACGACATAATTTACAGAAAATGTCATTACATTGTTTTGTACCTTTTGCCTTTAGTAGAAGACTTTAATTAATTATTTAATTTCAGATAGAACTATCAGATAGAAGTATCAAGAGTATCGAAAGTATCATGAGTATCAAGAGTATCAAGAGTATCAAGAGTATCAAAAGTATCATGAGTATCAAGAGTATCAAAAGTATCATGGTATCATGAGTATCAGGAGTATCATTAGTATCAAGAGTATCATGAGTATCAAGAGTATCGAGAGTATCATGAGTATCGAAAGTATCAAGAGTATCATGAGTATTAAGAGTATCATGAGTATCAAGAGTATCATGAGTATCAAGAGTATCAAGAGTATCAAGAGTATCATGAGTATCAAGAGTATTAGAGTATCAAGAGTATCATGAGTATCAAGAGTATTAAAAGTATCATGAGTATCAGGAGTATCAAGAGTATCAAGAGTATCGAAAGTATCATGAACATCAAGAGTATCATGAGTATCAAGAGTATCAGGAGTATCAAGAGTATCAAGAGTATCATTAGTATCATGAGTATCATGAGTATCATGAGTATCAAGAGTATCAAAAGTATCATGAGTATCAGGAGTATCAAGAGTATCAAGAGTATCGAAAGTATCATGAGTATCAAGAGTATCAAGAGTATCAAGAGTATCATGAGTATTATAAATATCAAGAGTATCATAAGTATCATTAGTATTATGAGTATCAAGAGTATCATTAGTATCATGAGTATCATGAGTATCATGAGTATCATTAGTATCATGAGTATCAAGAGTATCATTAGTATCATGAGTATCAAGAGTATCATGAGTATCAAGAGTATCGAGAGTATCATGAGTATCGAGAGTATCATGAGTATCGAGAGTATCAAGAGTATCGAGAGTATCAAGAGTATCGGGAGTATCATGAGTATCATGAGTATCATGAGTATCAAGAGTATCGAGAGTATCATGAGTATCGAGAGTATCATGAGTATCATGAGTATCAAAAGTATCAGGAGTATAATGAGTATCAAGAGTATCAAGAGTATCATGAGTATCAAGAGTATTAAAAGTATCATGAGTATCATGAGTATCAGGAGTATCAAGAGTATCAAGAGTATCGAAAGTATCATGAGCATCAAAAGTATCATGAGTATCAAGAGTATCAGGAGTATCAAGAGTATCAAGAGTATCATTAGTATCATGAGTATCATGAGTATCATGAGTATCAAGAGTATCAAAAGTATCATGAGTATCAGGAGTATCAAGAGTATCAAGAGTATCGAAAGTATCATGAGTATCATGAGTATCATGAGTATCATGAGTATCAAGAGTATCATTAGTATCATGAGTATCAAGAGTATCAAGTGTATCATGAGTATCATGTGTATCATGAGTATCAAGAGTATCATGAGTATCATTAGTATCATGAGTATCAAGAGTATCATGAGTATCAAGAGTATCAAGAGTATCATTAGTATCATGAGTATCATGAGTATAAAGAGTATCGAGAGTATCATGAGTATCGAGAGTATCATGAGGTTCTAGCTGTGCTTGTTCTATGTTTATTCAGGACCAGATTTCCCAATAGACCCAGTAGGTTCAGACCTATAGGTGCAAACTTTCACAAGACGCAAAGGATGAGAGGATTTTTTTATATATCTAAAAATAAAATTAATAGTCATAGTTGATAATAAACTCAGGGTAATAATAAAACATTCTGATTCTAAAGTTCATAGGAAAAAAATAATTGTTGGAAGATTTAAACTATTTTTTCAGAATTATACATCAATTTCATTACAACATTGATATTTATTGTCTAATCTTTTGATTGGTCTACAACAATCTGCAGGATCAAGTTAATATATATATATATATATATATATATAATACGTTGTATTGAGTTAAAAAAAGATTAATTCATCTTTAAAATTAACGACAAAAATATCAATCTCAGTTTGCAACAGGTTTTCGACAAATTCAATACCTACCAAAATCACCATTAATGCTGTAAGTTTCTCCTCAAACCTAAGGATCAAAATTTTTTGGGGCTAGGGGTACCAAAAAAGCTAAATCCAGCCCTGTGTTTATTGCTACACAACTAACAGTTTATATTTATTGTTTCCACTATGTTAAAACCAATATGCAGGTAGTGGTTTGGTCTTAACCAATACAATATCATATTATTACTTTATTAACATTCATAAAATGTTCTTAAAAAAAATGACTTTCAAACAATTTGTTAAACTATAATTATTAAAAAGACCGCATTTATTGAGCGAAGCTCTTATACTACACTCCTGCTTTTGTTTTTATCGAGAGTATCATGAGAATCAAGAGTATCAAGAGTATCATGAGTATAATTAGTATTATGAGTATAAAGAGTATCATTAGTATCATGAGTATCATGAGTATCATGAGTATCAAGAGTATCGAGAGTATCATGAGTATCGAGAGTATCAAGAGTATCGAGAGTATCATGAGTATCATGAGTATCAAGAGTATCATGAGTATCATGAGTATCATGAGTATCAAGGGTATCAAGATTATCATTAGTATCATGAGTATCATGAGTATCACGAGTATCAAGAGTATCGAGAGTATCATGAGTATCATGAGTATCAAGAGTATCATGAGTATCGAGAGTATCATGAGTATCGAGAGTATCAAGAGTATCGAGAGTATCATGAGTATCATGAGTATCAAGAGTATCATGAGTATCATGAGTATCAAGAGTATCAAGAGTATCATGAGTATCAAGAGTATCAGGAGTATCAAGAAAATCAAGAGAATCATGAGTATCATGAGTATCAAGAGTATCATGAGTATCAAGAGTATCGAGAGTATCATGAGTATCGAGAGTATCAAGAGTATCGAGAGTATCATGAGTATCGAGAGTATCAAGAGTATCAAGAGTATCATTAGTATCATGAGTATCATGAGTATCAGGAGTATCGAGAGTATCATGAGTATCGAGAGTATCAAGAGTATCGAGAGTATCATGAGTATCATGAGTATCATGAGTATCAAGAGTATCATGAGTATCATGAGTATCAAGAGTATCAAGAGTATCATGAGTATCAAGAGTATCAGGAGTATCAAGAGTATCAAGAGTATCGAGAGTATCATGAGTATCAAGAGTATCGAGAGTATCAAGAGTATCATGAGTATCATGAGTATCAAGAGTATCAAGAGTATCAAAAGTATCATGAGTATCAAGAGTATCAAAAGTATCATGAGTATCATGAGTGTCAGGAGTATCATTAGTATCAAGAGTATCAAGAGTATCATGAGTATCAAGAGTATCAAGAGTATCAAGAGTATCATGAGTATCATGAGTTTCATGAGTATCATGAGTATCATGAGTATCATGAGTATCAAGAGTATCATGAGTATCAAGAGTATTAGAGTATCAAGAGTATCAAGAGTATCAAGAGTATCATGAGTATCATGAGTATCAAGAGTATCAAGAGTATCAAGTGTATCATGAGTATCATGAGTATCATGATCATCAAGAGTATCAAGAGTATCATTTGTATCATAAGTATCATGAGTATCACGAGTATCAAGAGTATAGAGAGTATCATAAGTATCGAAAGTATCAAGAGAGTATCATGATCATTAAGAGTATCATGAGTATCAAGAGTATCATGAGTATCAAGAGTATCAAAAGTATCATGAGTATCAGGAGTATCAGGAGTATCAAGAGTATCAAGAGTATCGAAAGTATCATGAGTATCATGAGTATCAAGAGTATCAAGAGTATCATGAGTATCAATAGTATCATTAGTATCATGAGTATCATGAGTATCAAGTGTATCATGAGTATCATGTGTATCATGAGTATCAAGAGTATCGAGAGTATCATGAGTATCGAGAGTATCATGAGTATCATGTGTATCATGAGTATCAAGAGTATCATGAGTATCATTAGTATCATGAGTATCAAGAGTATCATGAGTATCAAGAGTATCAAGAGTATCATTAGTATCATGAGTATCATGAGTATAAAGAGTATCGAGAGTATCATGAGTATCGAGAGTATCATGAGTATCGAGAGTATCAAGAGTATCGAGAGTATCAAGAGTATCGGGAGTATCATGAGTATCATGAGTATCATGAGTATCAAGAGTATCGAGAGTATCATGAGTATCGAGCGTATCAAGAGTATCATGAGTATCAAAAGTATCAGGAGTATAATGAGTATCAAGAGTATCAAGAGTATCATGAGTATCAAGAGTATCAAAAGTATCATGAGTATCAGGAGTATCAAGAGTATCAAGAGTATCGAAAGTATCATGAGTATCAAGAGTATCAAGAGTATCAAGAGTATCATGAGTATCATAAATATCAAGAGTATCATGAGTATCATTAGTATTATGAGTATCAAGAGTATCATGAGTATCATTAGTATCATGAGTATCAAGAGTATCATGAGTATCAAGAGTATCAAGAGTATCAAAAGTATCATGAGTATCATGAGTATCAGGACTATCAAGAGTATCAAGAGTATCGAAAGTATCATGAGTATCAAGAGTATCAAGAGTATCAAGAGTATCAAGAGTATCATGAGTATCAAGAGTATCATTAGTATCATGAGTATCAAAAGTATCGAGAGTATCATGAGTATCGAGAGTATCAAGAGTATCATGAGTATCAAGAGTATCATGAGTATCAAGAGTATCAGGAGTATCATGAGTATCATGAGTATCATGAGTATCAAAAGTATCGAGAGTATCATGAGTATAATTAGTATTATGAGTATCAAGAGTATCATGAGTATCATGAGTTTCATGAGTATCAAGAGAATCATGAGTATCATAAGTATCAAGAGTATCAAGAGTATCATTAGTATCATGAGTATCATGAGTATCATTAGTATCAAGAGTATCGAGAGTATCATTAGTATCGAGAGTATCAAAAGTATCATGAGTATCATGAGTATCAGGAGTATCATTAGTATCAAGAGTATCAAGAGTATCACGAGTATCAAGAGTATCAAGAGTATCAAGAGTATTATGAGTATCAAGAGTATCGAGAGTATCAAGAGTATTATGAGTATCAAGGGTATCAAGAGTATCAAAAGTATCATGAGTATCAAGAGTATCAAAAGTATCATGAGTATCATGAGTATCAGGAGTATCATTAGTATCAAGAGTATCAAGAGTATCACGAGTATCAAGAGTATCAAGAGTATCAAGAGTATCATGAGTATCATGAGTATCATGAGCATCAAAGAGTATCATGAGTATCATGAGTATCATGAGTATCATGAGTATCATGAGTATCATGAGTATCATGAGTATCAAGAGTATCATGAGTATCAAGAGTATTAGAGTATCAAGAGTATCAAGAGTATCAAGAGTATCAAGTGTATCATGAGTATCATGAGTATCATGAGTATCAAGAGCATCAAGAGTATCATGAGTATCAAGAGTATTAGAGTATCAAGAGTATCAAGAGTATCATGAGTATCATGAGTATCATGAGTATCAAGAGTATCAAGAGTATCATGAGTATCAAGAGTATTAGAGTATCAAGAGTATCATGAGTATCAAGAGTATCAAAAGTATCATGAGTATCATGAGTATCAGGAGTATCAAGAGTATCAAGAGTATCGAAAGTATCATGAGTATCAAGAGTATCAAGAGTATCAAGAGTATCAAAAGTATCATGAGTATCAAGAGTATCAAAAGTATCATGGTATCATGAGTATCAGGAGTATCATTAGTATCAAGAGTATCATGAGTATCAAGAGTATCGAGAGTATCATGAGTATCGAAAGTATCAAGAGTATCATGAGTATTAAGAGTATCATGAGTATCAAGAGTATCATGAGTATCAAGAGTATCAAGAGTATCAAGAGTATCATGAGTATCAAGAGTATTAGAGTATCAAGAGTATCATGAGTATCAAGAGTATTAAAAGTATCATGAGTATCAGGAGTATCAAGAGTATCAAGAGTATCGAAAGTATCATGAACATCAAGAGTATCATGAGTATCAAGAGTATCAGGAGTATCAAGAGTATCAAGAGTATCATTAGTATCATGAGTATCATGAGTATCATGAGTATCAAGAGTATCAAAAGTATCATGAGTATCAGGAGTATCAAGAGTATCAAGAGTATCGAAAGTATCATGAGTATCAAGAGTATCAAGAGTATCAAGAGTATCAAGAGTATCATGAGTATCATAAATATCAAGAGTATCATAAGTATCATTAGTATTATGAGTATCAAGAGTATCATTAGTATCATGAGTATCATGAGTATCATTAGTATCATGAGTATCAAGAGTATCATTAGTATCATGAGTATCAAGAGTATCATGAGTATCAAGAGTATCGAGAGTATCATGAGTATCGAGAGTATCATGAGTATCGAGAGTATCAAGAGTATCGAGAGTATCAAGAGTATCGGGAGTATCATGAGTATCATGAGTATCATGAGTATCAAGAGTATCGAGAGTATCATGAGTATCGAGAGTATCATGAGTATCATGAGTATCAAAAGTATCAGGAGTATAATGAGTATCAAGAGTATCAAGAGTATCATGAGTATCAAGAGTATTAAAAGTATCATGAGTATCATGAGTATCAGGAGTATCAAGAGTATCAAGAGTATCGAAAGTATCATGAGCATCAAAAGTATCATGAGTATCAAGAGTATTAGAGTATCAAGAGTATCAAGAGTATCAAGAGTATCATGAGTATTAAGAATATCATGAGTATCAAGAGTATCATGAGTATCAAGAGTATCAAGAGTATCATGAGTATCATGAGTATCATGAGTATCAAGAGTATTAGAGTATCAAGAGTATCAAGAGTATCAAGAGTATCATGAGTATCAAGAGTATCATTAGTATCATGAGTATCAAAAGTATCGAGAGTATCATGAGTATCGAGAGTATCAAGAGTATCATGAGTATCAAGAGTATCATGAGTATCAAGAGTATCAGGAGTATCATGAGTATCATGAGTATCATGAGTATCAAAAGTATCGAGAGTATCATGAGTATAATTAGTATTATGAGTATCAAGAGTATCATGAGTATCATGAGTTTCATGAGTATCAAGAGAATCATGAGTATCATAAGTATCAAGAGTATCAAGAGTATCATTAGTATCATGAGTATCATGAGTATCATTAGTATCAAGAGTATCGAGAGTATCATTAGTATCGAGAGTATCAAAAGTATCATGAGTATCATGAGTATCAGGAGTATCATTAGTATCAAGAGTATCAAGAGTATCACGAGTATCAAGAGTATCAAGAGTATCAAGAGTATTATGAGTATCAAGAGTATCGAGAGTATCAAGAGTATTATGAGTATCAAGGGTATCAAGAGTATCAAAAGTATCATGAGTATCAAGAGTATCAAAAGTATCATGAGTATCATGAGTATCAGGAGTATCATTAGTATCAAGAGTATCAAGAGTATCACGAGTATCAAGAGTATCAAGAGTATCAAGAGTATCATGAGTATCATGAGTATCATGAGCATCAAAGAGTATCATGAGTATCATGAGTATCATGAGTATCATGAGTATCATGAGTATCATGAGTATCAAGAGTATCATGAGTATCAAGAGTATTAGAGTATCAAGAGTATCAAGAGTATCAAGAGTATCAAGTGTATCATGAGTATCATGAGTATCATGAGTATCAAGAGCATCAAGAGTATCATGAGTATCAAGAGTATTAGAGTATCAAGAGTATCAAGAGTATCATGAGTATCATGAGTATCATGAGTATCAAGAGTATCAAGAGTATCATGAGTATCAAGAGTATTAGAGTATCAAGAGTATCATGAGTATCAAGAGTATCAAAAGTATCATGAGTATCATGAGTATCAGGAGTATCAAGAGTATCAAGAGTATCGAAAGTATCATGAGTATCAAGAGTATCAAGAGTATCAAGAGTATCAAAAGTATCATGAGTATCAAGAGTATCAAAAGTATCATGGTATCATGAGTATCAGGAGTATCATTAGTATCAAGAGTATCATGAGTATCAAGAGTATCGAGAGTATCATGAGTATCGAAAGTATCAAGAGTATCATGAGTATTAAGAGTATCATGAGTATCAAGAGTATCATGAGTATCAAGAGTATCAAGAGTATCAAGAGTATCATGAGTATCAAGAGTATTAGAGTATCAAGAGTATCATGAGTATCAAGAGTATTAAAAGTATCATGAGTATCAGGAGTATCAAGAGTATCAAGAGTATCGAAAGTATCATGAACATCAAGAGTATCATGAGTATCAAGAGTATCAGGAGTATCAAGAGTATCAAGAGTATCATTAGTATCATGAGTATCATGAGTATCATGAGTATCAAGAGTATCAAAAGTATCATGAGTATCAGGAGTATCAAGAGTATCAAGAGTATCGAAAGTATCATGAGTATCAAGAGTATCAAGAGTATCAAGAGTATCAAGAGTATCATGAGTATCATAAATATCAAGAGTATCATAAGTATCATTAGTATTATGAGTATCAAGAGTATCATTAGTATCATGAGTATCATGAGTATCATTAGTATCATGAGTATCAAGAGTATCATTAGTATCATGAGTATCAAGAGTATCATGAGTATCAAGAGTATCGAGAGTATCATGAGTATCGAGAGTATCATGAGTATCGAGAGTATCAAGAGTATCGAGAGTATCAAGAGTATCGGGAGTATCATGAGTATCATGAGTATCATGAGTATCAAGAGTATCGAGAGTATCATGAGTATCGAGAGTATCATGAGTATCATGAGTATCAAAAGTATCAGGAGTATAATGAGTATCAAGAGTATCAAGAGTATCATGAGTATCAAGAGTATTAAAAGTATCATGAGTATCATGAGTATCAGGAGTATCAAGAGTATCAAGAGTATCGAAAGTATCATGAGCATCAAAAGTATCATGAGTATCAAGAGTATTAGAGTATCAAGAGTATCAAGAGTATCAAGAGTATCATGAGTATTAAGAATATCATGAGTATCAAGAGTATCATGAGTATCAAGAGTATCAAGAGTATCATGAGTATCATGAGTATCATGAGTATCAAGAGTATTAGAGTATCAAGAGTATCAAAAGCATCATGAGTATTATGAGTATCAGGAGTATCATTAGTATCAAGAGTATCAAGAGTATCATGAGTATCAAGAGTATCGTGAGTATCAAGAGTATTAGAGTATCAAGAGTATCAAGAGTATCAAGAGTATCATGAGTATCATTAGTATCAAGAGTATCAAGAGTATCAAGTGTATCATGAGTATCATGAGTATCATGAGTATCATTTGTATCATAAGTATCTTGAGTATCACGAGTATCAAGAGTATCGAGAGTATCATGAGTATCGAAAGTATCAAGAGTTTCATGAGTATTAAGAATATCATGAGTATCAAGAGTATCATGAGTATCAAGAGTATCAAGAGTATCATGAGTATCATGAGTATCATGAGTATCAAGAGTATTAGAGTATCAAGAGTATCATGAGTATCAAGAGTATCAAAAGTATCATGAGTATCATGAGTATCAGGAGTATCAAGAGTATCAAGAGTATCGAAAGTATAATGAGTATCAAGAGTATTAAGAGTATCAAGAGTATCAAGAGAATCATGATTATCATGAGTATCAGGAGTATCATGAGTATCAAGAGTATCGAGAGTATCATGAGTATCGAGAGTATCAAGAGTATCGAGAGTATCATGAGTATCAAGAGTATCAAGAGTATCAAGAGTATCAAGAGTATGATGAGTATCATGAGCATCAAGAGTATCATGAGTATCAAGAGTATCAGGAGTATCAAGAGTATCAAGAGTATCAAGAGTATCGAGAGTATCATGAGTATCAAGAGTATCAAGATCATCATGAGTATCATGAGTATCATGAGTAACAAGAGTATCAAGAGTATCATGAGTATCAAGAGTATTAGGAGTATCAAGAGTATCAAGAGTATCGAGAGTATCATGAGTATCAAGAGTATCGAGAGTATCAAGAGTATCATGAGTATTGAGTATCGAGAGTATCAAGAGTATCATGAGTATCATGAGTATCATTAGTATCATGAGTATCATTAGTATTATGAGTATCAAGAGTATCATGAGTATCAAGAGTATCATTAGTATCATGAGTATCAAGAGTATCAAGTGTATCATGAGTATCATGAGTATCATGAGTATCATTTGTATCATAAGTATCTTGAGTATCACGAGTATCAAGAGTATCGAGAGTATCATGAGTATCGAAAGTATCAAGAGTATCATGAGTATTAAGAGTATCGAGAGTATCATGAGTATCGAAAGTATCAAGAGTATCATGAGTATCAAGAGTATCAAGAGTATCATTTGTATCATAAGTATCTTGAGTATCACGAGTATCAAGAGTATCGAGAGTATCATGAGTATCGAAAGTATCAAGAGTATCACGAGTATCAAGAGTATCGAGAGTATCATGAGTATCGAAAGTATCAAGAGTATCATGAGTATCAAGAGTATCAAGAGTATCATGAGTATCATGAGTATCATGAGTATCAAGAGTATGAGAGTATCAAGAGTATCAAGAGTATCATGAGTATCAAGAGTATTAGAGTATCAAGAGTATCATGAGTATCAAGAGTATCAAAAGTTTCATGAGTATCATGAGTATCAGGAGTATCAAGAGTATCAAGAGTATCGAAAGTATCATGAGTATCAAGAGTATCAAGAGTATCAAGAGTATCAAAAGTATCATGAGTATCAAGAGTATCAAAAGTATCATGGTATCATGAGTATCAGGAGTATCAAGAGTATCAAGAGTATCATGAGTATCAAGAGTATCGAGAGTATCATGAGTATCGAAAGTATCAAGAGTATCATGAGTATTAAGAGTATCATGAGTATCAAGAGTATCATGAGTATCAAGAGTATCATGAGTATCAAGAGTATTAGAGTATCAAGAGTATCATGAGTATCAAGAGTATTAAAAGTATCATGAGTATCATGAGTATCATGAGTATCAGGAGTATCAAATACTCTTGATACTCATGATACTTTTGATACTCATGATACTCATGATACTCTTGATACTCATGATACTCTTGATACTCTTGATACTCATGATACTCTTAATACTCATGATACTCTCTTGATACTTTCGATACTTATGATACTCTCTATACTCTTGATACTCGTGATACTCATGATACTTATGATACAAATGATACTCTTGATACTCTTGATGATCATGATACTCATGATACTCATGATACACTTGATACTCTTGATACTCTTGATACTCATGATACTCATGATACTCTTGATACTCTTGATACTCTTGATACTCTAATACTCTTGATACTCATGATACTCTTGATACTCATGATACTCATGATACTCATGATACTCATGATACTCATGATACTCATGATACTCTTGATACTCTTGATACTCTTGATACTCTTGATACTCATTATACTCTTGATACTCTTGATACTAATGATACTCCTGACACTCATGATACTCATGATACTTTTGATACTCTTGATACTCATGATACTTTTGATACTCTTGATACTCTTGATACTCATGATACTCATGATACTCTTGATACTCTCGATACTCATTATACTCTTGATACTCCTGATACTCTTGATACTCATGATACTCTTGATACTCTTGATACTCATGATACTAATGATACTCTTGTTACTCTTGATACTCTCGATACTCATGATACTCTTGATACTCTTGATACTCATGATACTCATGATACTCTTGATACTCATGATACTCATGATACTCATGATACTCTCGATACTCTTGATACTCTCGATACTCATGATACTCTCGATACTCCTGATACTCATGATACTCATGATACTAATGATACTCATGATACTTTTGATACTCTTGATACTCTTGATACTCATGATACTCATGATACTCTTGATACTGTCGATACTCTTGATACTCATGATACTCTCGATTATCTCGATACTCTTGATACTCTTGATACTCCTGATACTCTTGATACTCATGATACTCTTGATACTCTTGATACTCTTGATACTCCTGATACTCTTGATGCTCATGATACTCATGATACTCTTGATACTCTTGATACTCATGATACTCATGATACTCTTGATACTCATGATAATCATGATACTCTCTATACTCTTGATACTCTTGATACTCTTGATACTCTCGATACTCTTGATACTCATGATACTCATGATACTAATGATACTCTTGATACTCTTGATACTCATGATACTCTTGATACTCATGATACTAATGATACTAATGATACTCTTGATACTCTTGATACTCATGATACACATGATGCTCATGATACACTTGATACTCTTGATACTCATGATACTAATGATACTCTTGATACTCTTGATACTCTCGATACTCATGATACTCTCGATACTCTTGATACTCATGATACTCATGATACTAATGATACTCTTGATACTCTTGATACTCATGATACTAATGATACTCATGATACTCTTGATAATCTTGATACTCATGATACACATGATACTCATGATACACTTGATACTCTTGATACTCATGATACTAATGATACTCTTGATACTCATGATACTCTTGATACTCATAATACTAATGATACTCATGATACTCATGATACTACTGATACTCTTGATACTCTTGATACTCCTGATACTCTTGATACTCATGATACTCTTGATACTCTCGATACTCATGATACTCTCGATACTCTTGATACTCATGATACACATGATAGTCATGATACACTTGATACTCTTGATACTCATGATACTAATGATACTCTTGATACTCATGATACTCATGATACTAATGATACTCTTGATACTCTTGATATTCATGATACTCATGATTCTCTTAATACTCATGATACTCATGATACTATTGATACTCATAATACTAATTATACGCATGATACTTTTGATACTCATGATACTCTTGATACTCATGATACTCATGATACTCTAATACTCTTGATACTCATGATACTCATGATACTCATGATACTCTTGATACTCATTATACTCTTGATACTCATGATACTCTTGAAACTCATGATACTCTTAATACTCATGATACTCTTGATACTCTCGATACTCATGATACTCATGATACTCATGATACTCATGATACTCATGATAACTTGATACTCTTGATACTTTTGATACTCATGATACTCATGATACTCTTGATACTCATGATACTCTCGATACTCTTGATACTCATAATACTAATGATACTCATGATACTCTTGATACTCTTGATACTTATGATACTTTCGATACTCTTGATACTCTTGATACTCCTGATACTCATGATACTTTTGATACTCTAGATACTCATGATACTCATGATACTCATGATACTAATGATACTCTTGATACTCTTGATACTCCTGATACTCTTGATACTCATGATACTCTTGATGCTCATGATACTTTCGATACTCTTGATACTCTTGATACTCCTGATACTCATGATACTCATGATACTCATGATACTCATGATACTCTTGATACTCTTGATACTCTTGATACTCATGATACTCTTGATACTCTTGATACTCCTGATACTCCTGATACTCATGATACTCATGATACTTTTGATACTCTTGATACTCTTGATACTCATGATACTCATGATACTCTTGATACTGTCGATACTCTTGATACTCATGATACTCTCGATTATCTCGATACTCTTGATACTCTTGATACTCCTGATACTCTTGATACTCATGATACTCTTGATACTCTTGATACTCTTGATACTCCTGATACTCTTGATACTCATGATACTCATGATACTCTTGATACTCTTGATAAGATACTCTTATCAGTAGTATCAAGAGTATCAAGAGTATAAGAAAGAGTACAAGAGTATGAGTATCATGAGTATGAGTATCAAAAATATCGAGAGTATGAGAGTATAAGAGTATCATTAGTATCATGAGTATCATGAGTATCATGAGTATCATGAGTATCATGAGTATCAAGAGTATCGAGAGTATCATGAGTATCATGAGTATCGAGAGTATCAGGAGTATCAAGAGTATCAAGAGTATCATTAGTATCATGAGTATCAAGAGTATCAAGTGTATCATGAGTATCATGAGTATCAAGAGTATCGAGAGTATCATGAGTATCGAGAGTACCATGAGTATTGAGAGTTTTAAGAGTATCGAGAGTATCAACAGTATCATGAGTATCAAGAGTATCAAGAGTATCATGAGTATCAAGAGTATCAGGAGTATCAAGAGTATCAAGAGTATCGAGAGTATCATGAGTATCAAGAGTATCGAGAGTATCAAGAGTATCATGAGTATCATGAGTATCAAGAGTATCAAGAGTATCAAAAGTATCAAAAGTATCATGAGTATAAAAAGTATCATGAGTATCATGAGTATCAGGAGTATCATTAGTATCAAGAGTATCAAGAGTATCATGAGTATCAAGAGTATCAAGAGTGTCAAGAGTATCATGAGTATCAAGAGTATCAGGAGTATCAAGAGTATCAAGAGTATCAAAAGTATCATGAGTATCGAAAGTATCAAGAGTATCATGAGTATTAAGAGTATCATGAGTATCAAGAGTATCATGAGTATCAAGAGTATCATGAGTATCAAGAGTATTAGAGTATCAAGAGTATCATGAGTATCAAGAGTATTAAAAGTATCATGAGTATCATGAGTATCAGGAGTATCAAGAGTATCAAGAGTATCGAAAGTATCATGAGCATCAAGAGTATCATGAGTATCAAGAGTATCAGGATTATCAAAAGTTTCAAGAGTATCATTAGTATCATGAGTATCATGAGTATCATGAGTAACAAGAGTATCAAAAGTATCATGAGTATCAGGAGTATCAAGAGTATCAAGAGTATCGAAAGTATCATGAGTATCAAGAGTATCAAGAGTATCAAGAGTATCAAGAGTATCATGAGTATCATAAATATCAAGAGTATCATGAGTATCATTAGTATATGAGTATCAAGAGTATCATGAGTATCAAGAGTATCAAGTGTATCATGAGTATCATGTGTATCATGAGTATCAAGAGTATCAAGAGTATCATGAGTATCATTAGTATCATGAGTATCAAGAGTATCATGAGTATCAAGAGTATCAAGAGTATCATTAGTATCATGAGTATTATGAGTATCAAGAGTATCGAGAGTATCATGAGTATCGAGAGTATTATGAGTATTGAGAGAATCAAGAGTATCGAGAGTATCATGAGTATCAAGAGTATCAAGAGTATCATGAGTATCAAGAGTATCAGGAGTATCAAGAGTATCAAGAGTATGGAGAGTATGGAGAGTATCATGAGTATCAAGAGTATCGAGAGTATTAAGAGTATCGAGAGTATCATGAGTATCAAGAGTATCGAGAGTATCAAGAGTATCATGAGTATCATGAGTATCAAAAGTATCATGAGTATCATGAGTATCAGGAGTATCATTAGTATCAAGAGTATCAAGAGTATCATGAGTATCATGAGTATCATGAGTATCATGAGTATCATGAGCATCAAGAGTATCATGAGTATCAAGAGTATCATGAGTATCAAGAGTATCAAGAGTATCGAGAGTATCATGAGTATCGAAAGTATCAAGAGTATCATGAGTATCAAGAGTATCAAAAGTATCATGAGTATCAAGAGTATTAGAGTATCAAGAGGATCATGAGTATCAAGAGTATTAAAAGTATCATGAGTATCATGAGTATCAGGAGTATCAAGAGTATCAAGAGTATCGAAAGTATCATGAGCATCAAAAGTATCATGAGTATCAAGAGTATCAGGAGTATCAAGAGTATCAAGAGTATCATTAGTATCATGAGTATCATGAGTATCATGAGTATCAAGAGTATCAAAAGTATCATGAGTATCAGGAGTATCAAGAGTATCAAGAGTATCGAAAGTATCATGAGTATCATGAGTATCATGAGTATCAAGAGTATCATTAGTATCATGAGTATCAAGAGTATCAAGTGTATCATGAGTATCATGTGTATCATGAGTATCAAGAGTATCATGAGTATCATTAGTATCATGAGTATCAAGAGTATCATGAGTATCAAGAGTATCAAGAGTATCATTAGTATCATGAGTATCATGAGTATAAAGAGTATCGAGAGTATCATGAGTATCGAGAGTATCATGAGTATCGAGAGTATCAAGAGTATCGAGAGTATCAAGAGTATCGGGAGTATCATGAGTATCATGAGTATCATGAGTATCAAGAGTATCGAGAGTATCATGAGTATCGAGCGTATCAAGAGTATCATGAGTATCAAAAGTATCAGGAGTATAATGAGTATCAAGAGTATCATGAGTATCAAGAGTATCAAAAGTATCATGAGTATCAGGAGTATCAAGAGTATCGAAAGTATCATGAGTATCAAGAGTATCAAGAGTATCAAGAGTATCATGAGTATCATAAATATCAAGAGTATCATGAGTATCATTAGTATTATGAGTATCAAGAGTATCATGAGTATCATTAGTATCATGAGTATCAAGAGTATCATGAGTATCAAGAGTATCAAGAGTATCAAAAGTATCATGAGTATCATGAGTATCAGGACTATCAAGAGTATCAAGAGTATCGAAAGTATCATGAGTATCAAGAGTATCAAGAGTATCAAGAGTATCAAGAGTATCATGAGTATCAAGAGTATCATTAGTATCATGAGTATCAAAAGTATCGAGAGTATCATGAGTATCGAGAGTATCAAGAGTATCATGAGTATCAAGAGTATCATGAGTATCAAGAGTATCAGGAGTATCATGAGTATCATGAGTATCATGAGTATCAAAAGTATCGAGAGTATCATGAGTATAATTAGTATTATGAGTATCAAGAGTATCATGAGTATCATGAGTTTCATGAGTATCAAGAGAATCATGAGTATCATAAGTATCAAGAGTATCAAGAGTATCATTAGTATCATGAGTATCAAGAGTATTATGAGTATCAAGAGTATCGAGAGTATCAAGAGTATTATGAGTATCAAGGGTATCAAGAGTATCAAAAGTATCATGAGTATCAAGAGTATCAAAAGTATCATGAGTATCAGGAGTATCATTAGTATCAAGAGTATCAAGAGTATCACGAGTATCAAGAGTATCAAGAGTATCATGAGTATCATGAGTATCATGAGCATCAAAGAGTATCATGAGTATCATGAGTATCATGAGTATCATGAGTATCATGAGTATCATGAGTATCAAGAGTATCATGAGTATCAAGAGTATTAGAGTATCAAGAGTATCAAGAGTATCAAGAGTATCAAGTGTATCATGAGTATCATGAGTATCATGAGTATCAAGAGCATCAAGAGTATCATGAGTATCAAGAGTATTAGAGTATCAAGAGTATCAAGAGTATCATGAGTATCATGAGTATCATGAGTATCAAGAGTATCAAGAGTATCATGAGTATCAAGAGTATTAGAGTATCAAGAGTATCATGAGTATCAAGAGTATCAAAAGTATCATGAGTATCATGAGTATCAGGAGTATCAAGAGTATCAAGAGTATCGAAAGTATCATGAGTATCAAGAGTATCAAGAGTATCAAAAGTATCATGAGTATCAAGAGTATCAAAAGTATCATGGTATCATGAGTATCAGGAGTATCATTAGTATCAAGAGTATCATGAGTATCAAGAGTATCGAGAGTATCATGAGTATCGAAAGTATCAAGAGTATCATGAGTATTAAGAGTATCATGAGTATCAAGAGTATCATGAGTATCAAGAGTATCAAGAGTATCAAGAGTATCAAGAGTATCATGAGTATCATAAATATCAAGAGTATCATGAGTATCATTAGTATTATGAGTATCAAGAGTATCATGAGTATCATTAGTATCATGAGTATCAAGAGTATCATGAGTATCAAGAGTATCAAGAGTATCAAAAGTATCATGAGTATCATGAGTATCAGGACTATCAAGAGTATCAAGAGTATCGAAAGTATCATGAGTATCAAGAGTATCAAGAGTATCAAGAGTATCAAGAGTATCATGAGTATCAAGAGTATCATTAGTATCATGAGTATCAAAAGTATCGAGAGTATCATGAGTATCGAGAGTATCAAGAGTATCATGAGTATCAAGAGTATCATGAGTATCAAGAGTATCAGGAGTATCATGAGTATCATGAGTATCATGAGTATCAAAAGTATCGAGAGTATCATGAGTATAATTAGTATTATGAGTATCAAGAGTATCATGAGTATCATGAGTTTCATGAGTATCATGAGAATCATGAGTATCATAAGTATCAAGAGTATCAAGAGTATCATTAGTATCATGAGTATCAAGAGTATTATGAGTATCAAGAGTATCGAGAGTATCAAGAGTATTATGAGTATCAAGGGTATCAAGAGTATCAAAAGTATCATGAGTATCAAGAGTATCAAAAGTATCATGAGTATCAGGAGTATCATTAGTATCAAGAGTATCAAGAGTATCACGAGTATCAAGAGTATCAAGAGTATCAAGAGTATCATGAGTATCATGAGTATCATGAGCATCAAAGAGTATCATGAGTATCATGAGTATCATGAGTATCATGAGTATCATGAGTATCATGAGTATCATGAGTATCAAGAGTATCATGAGTATCAAGAGTATTAGAGTATCAAGAGTATCAAGAGTATCAAGAGTATCAAGTGTATCATGAGTATCATGAGTATCATGAGTATCAAGAGCATCAAGAGTATCATGAGTATCAAGAGTATTAGAGTATCAAGAGTATCAAGAGTATCATGAGTATCATGAGTATCATGAGTATCAAGAGTATCAAGAGTATCATGAGTATCAAGAGTATTAGAGTATCAAGAGTATCATGAGTATCAAGAGTATCAAAAGTATCATGAGTATCATGAGTATTAGGAGTATCAAGAGTATCAAGAGTATCGAAAGTATCATGAGTATCAAGAGTATCAAGAGTATCAAGAGTATCAAAAGTATCATGAGTATCAAGAGTATCAAAAGTATCATGGTATCATGAGTATCAGGAGTATCATTAGTATCAAGAGTATCATGAGTATCAAGAGTATCGAGAGTATCATGAGTATCGAAAGTATCAAGAGTATCATGAGTATTAAGAGTATCATGAGTATCAAGAGTATCATGAGTATCAAGAGTATCAAGAGTATCAAGAGTATCATGAGTATCAAGAGTATTAGAGTATCAAGAGTATCATGAGTATCAAGAGTATTAAAAGTATCATGAGTATCAGGAGTATCAAGAGTATCAAGAGTATCGAAAGTATCATGAACATCAAGAGTATCATGAGTATCAAGAGTATCAGGAGTATCAAGAGTATCAAGAGTATCATTAGTATCATGAGTATCATGAGTATCATGAGTATCAAGAGTATCAAAAGTATCATGAGTATCAGGAGTATCAAGAGTATCAAGAGTATCGAAAGTATCATGAGTATCAAGAGTATCAAGAGTATCAAGAGTATCAAGAGTATCATGAGTATCATAAATATCAAGAGTATCATAAGTATCATTAGTATTATGAGTATCAAGAGTATCATTAGTATCATGAGTATCATGAGTATCATTAGTATCATGAGTATCAAGAGTATCATTAGTATCATGAGTATCAAGAGTATCATGAGTATCAAGAGTATCGAGAGTATCATGAGTATCGAGAGTATCATGAGTATCGAGAGTATCAAGAGTATCGAGAGTATCAAGAGTATCGGGAGTATCATGAGTATCATGAGTATCATGAGTATCAAGAGTATCGAGAGTATCATGAGTATCGAGAGTATCATGAGTATCATGAGTATCAAAAGTATCAGGAGTATAATGAGTATCAAGAGTATCAAGAGTATCATGAGTATCAAGAGTATTAAAAGTATCATGAGTATCATGAGTATCAGGAGTATCAAGAGTATCAAGAGTATCGAAAGTATCATGAGCATCAAAAGTATCATGAGTATCAAGAGTATCAGGAGTATCAAGAGTATCAAGAGTATCATTAGTATCATGAGTATCATGAGTATCATGAGTATCAAGAGTATCAAAAGTATCATGAGTATCAGGAGTATCAAGAGTATCAAGAGTATCGAAAGTATCATGAGTATCATGAGTATCATGAGTATCATGAGTATCAAGAGTATCAAGAGTATCATTAGTATCATGAGTATCATGAGTATAAAGAGTATCGAGAGTATCATGAGTATCGAGAGTATCATGAGGTTCTAGCTGTGCTTGTTCTATGTTTATTCAGGACCAGATTTCCCAATAGACCCAGTAGGTTCAGACCTATAGGTGCAAACTTTCACAAGACGCAAAGGATGAGAGGATTTTTTTATATATCTAAAAATAAAATTAATAGTCATAGTTGATAATAAACTCAGGGTAATAATAAAACATTCTGATTCTAAAGTTCATAGGAAAAAAATAATTGTTGGAAGATTTAAACTATTTTTTCAGAATTATACATCAATTTCATTACAACATTGATATTTATTGTCTAATCTTTTGATTGGTCTACAACAATCTGCAGGATCAAGTTAATATATATATATATATATATATATATATATATAATACGTTGTATTGAGTTAAAAAAAGATTAATTCATCTTTAAAATTAACGACAAAAATATCAATCTCAGTTTGCAACAGGTTTTCGACAAATTCAATACCTACCAAAATCACCATTAATGCTGTAAGTTTCTCCTCAAACCTAAGGATCAAAATTTTTTGGGGCTAGGGGTACCAAAAAAGCTAAATCCAGCCCTGTGTTTATTGCTACACAACTAACAGTTTATATTTATTGTTTCCACTATGTTAAAACCAATATGCAGGTAGTGGTTTGGTCTTAACCAATACAATATCATATTATTACTTTATTAACATTCATAAAATGTTCTTAAAAAAAAATGACTTTCAAACAATTTGTTAAACTATAATTATTAAAAAGACCGCATTTATTGAGCGAAGCTCTTATACTACACTCCTGCTTTTGTTTTTATCGAGAGTATCATGAGAATCAAGAGTATCAAGAGTATCATGAGTATAATTAGTATTATGAGTATAAAGAGTATCATTAGTATCATGAGTATCATGAGTATCATGAGTATCAAGAGTATCGAGAGTATCATGAGTATCGAGAGTATCAAGAGTATCGAGAGTATCATGAGTATCATGAGTATCAAGAGTATCATGAGTATCATGAGTATCATGAGTATCAAGGGTATCAAGATTATCATTAGTATCATGAGTATCATGAGTATCACGAGTATCAAGAGTATCGAGAGTATCATGAGTATCATGAGTATCAAGAGTATCATGAGTATCGAGAGTATCATGAGTATCGAGAGTATCAAGAGTATCGAGAGTATCATGAGTATCATGAGTATCAAGAGTATCATGAGTATCATGAGTATCAAGAGTATCAAGAGTATCATGAGTATCAAGAGTATCAGGAGTATCAAGAGTATCAAGAGAATCATGAGTATCATGAGTATCAAGAGTATCATGAGTATCAAGAGTATCGAGAGTATCATGAGTATCGAGAGTATCAAGAGTATCGAGAGTATCATGAGTATCGAGAGTATCAAGAGTATCAAGAGTATCATTAGTATCATGAGTATCATGAGTATCAGGAGTATCGAGAGTATCATGAGTATCGAGAGTATCAAGAGTATCGAGAGTATCATGAGTATCATGAGTATCATGAGTATCAAGAGTATCATGAGTATCATGAGTATCAAGAGTATCAAGAGTATCATGAGTATCAAGAGTATCAGGAGTATCAAGAGTATCAAGAGTATCGAGAGTATCATGAGTATCAAGAGTATCGAGAGTATCAAGAGTATCATGAGTATCATGAGTATCAAGAGTATCAAGAGTATCAAAAGTATCATGAGTATCAAGAGTATCAAAAGTATCATGAGTATCATGAGTGTCAGGAGTATCATTAGTATCAAGAGTATCAAGAGTATCATGAGTATCAAGAGTATCAAGAGTATCAAGAGTATCATGAGTATCATGAGTTTCATGAGTATCATGAGTATCATGAGTATCATGAGTATCAAGAGTATCATGAGTATCAAGAGTATTAGAGTATCAAGAGTATCAAGAGTATCAAGAGTATCATGAGTATCATGAGTATCAAGAGTATCAAGAGTATCAAGTGTATCATGAGTATCATGAGTATCATGATCATCAAGAGTATCAAGAGTATCATTTGTATCATAAGTATCATGAGTATCACGAGTATCAAGAGTATAGAGAGTATCATAAGTATCGAAAGTATCAAGAGAGTATCATGATCATTAAGAGTATCATGAGTATCAAGAGTATCATGAGTATCAAGAGTATCAAAAGTATCATGAGTATCAGGAGTATCAGGAGTATCAAGAGTATCAAGAGTATCGAAAGTATCATGAGTATCATGAGTATCAAGAGTATCAAGAGTATCATGAGTATCAATAGTATCATTAGTATCATGAGTATCATGAGTATCAAGTGTATCATGAGTATCATGTGTATCATGAGTATCAAGAGTATCGAGAGTATCATGAGTATCGAGAGTATCAAGAGTATCATGAGTATCAAGAGTATCAGGAGTATCAAGAGTATCAAGAGTATCATTAGTATCATGAGTATCAAGAGTATCGAGAGTATCATGAGTATCGAGAGTATCAAGAGTATCATGAGTATCAAGAGTATCAGGAGTATCATGAGTATCAAGAGTATCAAGAGTATCATGAGTATCAAGAGTATCAAAAGTATCATGAGTATCAGGAGTATCAAGAGTATCAAGAGTATTGAAAGTATCATGAGTATCAAGAGTATCAAGAGTATCAAGAGTATCATAAGTATCATAAATATCAAGAGTATCATGAGTATCATTAGTATTATGAGTATCAAGAGTATCATGAGTATCATGAGTATCAAGAGTATCATTAGTATCATGAGTATCAAGAGTATCAAGTGTATTATGAGTATCATGTGTATCATGAGTATCAAGAGTATCAAGAGTATCATGAGTATCATTAGTATCATGAGTATCAAGAGTATCATGAGTATCAAGAGTATCAAGAGTATCGAGAGTATCATGAGTATCGAGAGTATCAAGAGTATCAAGAGTATCATTAGTATCATGAGTATCAAGAGTATCATGAGTATCATTAGTGTCATGAGTATCAAGAGTATCATGAGTATCAAGAGTATCAAGAGTATCATTAGTATCATGAGTATCATGAGTATCAAGAGTATCGAGAGTATCATGAGTATCGAGAGTATCAAGAGTATCGAGAGTATCATGAGTATCATGAGTATCATGAGTATCAAGAGTATCATGAGTATCATGAGTATCATGAGTATCAAGAGTATCATGAGTATCATGAGCATCAAGAGTATCATGAGTATCAAGAGATTTAAGAGTATTAAGAGTATCATGAGTATCAAGAGTAACATTAGTATATTGAATATCAAAAGTATCGAGGGTATCATGAGTATCGAGAGTATCAAGAGTATCATGAGTATCATTAGTATCATGAGTATCAAGAGTATCATGAGTATCATGAGTATCAAGAGTATCATGAGTATCATTAGTATTATGAGTATCAAGAGTATCATGAGTATCATGAGTATCAATAGTATCATTAGTATCATGAGTATCATGAGTATCAAGTGTATCATGAGTATCATGTGTAACATGAGTATCATGAGTATCAAGAGTATCATGAGTATCGAGAGTATCAAGAGTATCAAGAGTATCAAGAGTATTAAAAGTATCATGAGTATCATGAATATAAAAAGTATCATGAGTATCATGAGTATCAGGAGTATCATTAGTATCAAGAGTATCAAGAGTATCATGAGTATCAAGAGTATCAAGAGTGTCAAGAGTATCATGAGTATCAAGAGTATCAGGAGTATCAAGAGTATCAAGAGTATCAAAAGTATCATGAGTATCGAAAGTATCAAGAGTATCATGAGTATTAAGAGTATCATGAGTATCAAGAGTATCATGAGTATCAAGAGTATCATGAGTATCAAGAGTATTAGAGTATCAAGAGTATCATGAGTATCAAGAGTATTAAAAGTATCATGAGTATCATGAGTATCAGGAGTATCAAGAGTATCAAGAGTATCGAAAGTATCATGAGCATCAAGAGTATCATGAGTATCAAGAGTATCAGGATTATCAAAAGTTTCAAGAGTATCATTAGTATCATGAGTATCATGAGTATCATGAGTAACAAGAGTATCAAAAGTATCATGAGTATCAGGAGTATCAAGAGTATCAAGAGTATCGAAAGTATCATGAGTATCAAGAGTATCAAGAGTATCAAGAGTATCAAGAGTATCATGAGTATCATTAGTATTATGAGTATCAAGAGTATCGAGAGTATCATGAGTATCGAGAGTATCAAGAGTATCATGAGTATCAAAAGTATCAGGAGTATAATGAGTATCAAGAGTATCAAGAGTATCATGAGTATCAAGAGTATCAAAAGTATCATGAGTATCAGGAGTATCAAGAGTATCAAGAGTATCGAAAGTATCATGAGTATCAAGAGTATCAAGAGTATCAAGAGTATCAAGAGTATCATGAGTATCATAAATATCAAGAGTATCATGAGTATCATTAGTATATGAGTATCAAGAGTATCATGAGTATCATGAGTATCATGAGTATCAAGAGTATCATTAGTATCATGAGTATCAAGAGTATCAAGTGTATCATGAGTATCATGTGTATCATGAGTATCAAGAGTATCAAGAGTATCATGAGTATCATTAGTATCATGAGTATCAAGAGTATCATGAGTATCAAGAGTATCAAGAGTATCATTAGTATCATGAGTATTATGAGTATCAAGAGTATCGAGAGTATCATGAGTATCGAGAGTATTATGAGTATTGAGAGAATCAAGAGTATCGAGAGTATCATGAGTATCAAGAGTATCAAGAGTATCATGAGTATCAAGAGTATCAGGAGTATCAAGAGTATCAAGAGTATGGAGAGTATGGAGAGTATCATGAGTATCAAGAGTATCGAGAGTATCAAGAGTATCGAGAGTATCATGAGTATCAAGAGTATCGAGAGTATCAAGAGTATCATGAGTATCATGATTATCAAAAGTATCATGAGTATCATGAGTATCAGGAGTATCATTAGTATCAAGAGTATCAAGAGTATCATGAGTATCATGAGTATCATGAGTATCATGAGTATCATGAGCATCAAGAGTATCATGAGTATCAAGAGTATCATGAGTATCAAGAGTATCAAGAGTATCGAGAGTATCATGAGTATCGAAAGTATCAAGAGTATCATGAGTATCAAGAGTATCAAAAGTATCATGAGTATCAAGAGTATTAGAGTATCAAGAGTATCATGAGTATCAAGAGTATTAAAAGTATCATGAGTATCATGAGTATCAGGAGTATCAAGAGTATCAAGAGTATCGAAAGTATCATGAGCATCAAAAGTATCATGAGTATCAAGAGTATCAGGAGTATCAAGAGTATCAAGAGTATCATTAGTATCATGAGTATCATGAGTATCAAGAGTATCAAGAGTATCGAAAGTATCATGAGTATCATGAGTATCATGAGTATCAAGAGTATCATTAGTATCATGAGTATCAAGAGTATCAAGTGTATCATGAGTATCATGTGTATCATGAGTATCAAGAGTATCATGAGTATCATTAGTATCATGAGTATCAAGAGTATCATGAGTATCAAGAGTATCAAGAGTATCATTAGTATCATGAGTATCATGAGTATAAAGAGTATCGAGAGTATCATGAGTATCGAGAGTATCATGAGTATCGAGAGTATCAAGAGTATCGAGAGTATCAAGAGTATCGGGAGTATCATGAGTATCATGAGTATCATGAGTATCAAGAGTATCGAGAGTATCATGAGTATCGAGCGTATCAAGAGTATCATGAGTATCAAAAGTATCAGGAGTATAATGAGTATCAAGAGTATCAAGAGTATCATGAGTATCAAGAGTATCAAAAGTATCATGAGTATCAGGAGTATCAAGAGTATCAAGAGTATCGAAAGTATCATGAGTATCAAGAGTATCAAGAGTATCAAGAGTATCATGAGTATCATAAATATCAAGAGTATCATGAGTATCATTAGTATTATGAGTATCAAGAGTATCATGAGTATCATTAGTATCATGAGTATCAAGAGTATCATGAGTATCAAGAGTATCAAGAGTATCAAAAGTATCATGAGTATCATGAGTATCAGGACTATCAAGAGTATCAAGAGTATCGAAAGTATCATGAGTATCAAGAGTATCAAGAGTATCAAGAGTATCAAGAGTATCATGAGTATCAAGAGTATCATTAGTATCATGAGTATCAAAAGTATCGAGAGTATCATGAGTATCGAGAGTATCAAGAGTATCATGAGTATCAAGAGTATCATGAGTATCAAGAGTATCAGGAGTATCATGAGTATCATGAGTATCATGAGTATCAAAAGTATCGAGAGTATCATGAGTATAATTAGTATTATGAGTACCAAGAGTATCATGAGTATCATGAGTTTCATGAGTATCAAGAGAATCATGAGTATCATAAGTATCAAGAGTATCAAGAGTATCATTAGTATCATGAGTATCATGAGTATCATTAGTATCAAGAGTATCGAGAGTATCATTAGTATCGAGAGTATCAAAAGTATCATGAGTATCATGAGTATCAGGAGTATCATTAGTATCAAGAGTATCAAGAGTATCACGAGTATCAAGAGTATCAAGAGTATCAAGAGTATTATGAGTATCAAGAGTATCGAGAGTATCAAGAGTATTATGAGTATCAAGGGTATCAAGAGTATCAAAAGTATCATGAGTATCAAGAGTATCAAAAGTATCATGAGTATCATGAGTATCAGGAGTATCATTAGTATCAAGAGTATCAAGAGTATCACGAGTATCAAGAGTATCAAGAGTATCAAGAGTATCATGAGTATCATGAGTATCATGAGCATCAAAGAGTATCATGAGTATCATGAGTATCATGAGTATCATGAGTATCATGAGTATCATGAGTATCAAGAGTATCATGAGTATCAAGAGTATTAGAGTATCAAGAGTATCAAGAGTATCAAGAGTATCAAGTGTATCATGAGTATCAAGAGTATCAGGAGTATCAAGAGTATCAAGAGTATCATTAGTATCATGAGTATCATGAGTATCATGAGTATCAAGAGTATCAAAAGTATCATGAGTATCAGGAGTATCGAAAGTATCATGAGTATCATGAGTATCATGAGTATCATGAGTATCAAGAGTATCATTAGTATCATGAGTATCAAGAGTATCAAGTGTATCATGAGTATCATGTGTATCATGAGTATCAAGAGTATCATGAGTATCATTAGTATCATGAGTATCAAGAGTATCATGAGTATCAAGAGTATCAAGAGTATCATTAGTATCATGAGTATCATGAGTATAAAGAGTATCGAGAGTATCATGAGTATCGAGAGTATCATGAGGTTCTAGCTGTGCTTGTTCTATGTTTATTCAGGACCAGATTTCCCAATAGACCCAGTAGGTTCAGACCTATAGGTGCAAACTTTCACAAGACGCAAAGGATGAGAGGATTTTTTTATATATCTAAAAATAAAATTAATAGTCATAGTTGATAATAAACTCAGGGTAATAATAAAGCATTCTGATTCTAAAGTTCATAGGAAAAAAATAATTGTTGGAAGATTTAAACTATTTTTTCAGAATTATACATCAATTTCATTACAACATTGATATTTATTGTCTAATCTTTTGATTGGTCTACAACAATCTGCAGGATCAAGTTAATATATATATATATATATATATATATATATATATATATATATATATATATATATATAATACGTTGTATTGAGTTAAAAAAAGATTAATTCATCTTTAAAATCAACGACAAAAATATCAATCTCAGTTTGCAACAGGTTTTCGACAAATTCAATACCTACCAAAATCACCATTAATGCTGTAAGTTTCTCCTCAAACCTAAGGATCAAAATTTTTTGGGGCTAGGGGTACCAAAAAAGCTAAATCCAGCCCTGTGTTTATTGCTACACAACTAACAGTTTATATTTATTGTTTCCACTATGTTAAAACCAATATGCAGGTAGTGGTTTGGTCTTAACCAATACAATATCATATTATTACTTTATTAACATTCATAAAATGTTCTTAAAAAAAAATGACTTTCAAACAATTTGTTAAACTATAATTATTAAAAAGACCGCATTTATTGAGCGAAGCTCTTATACTACACTCCTGCTTTTGTTTTTATCGAGAGTATCATGAGAATCAAGAGTATCAAGAGTATCATGAGTATAATTAGTATTATGAGTATAAAGAGTATCATTAGTATCATGAGTATCATGAGTATCATGAGTATCAAGAGTATCGAGAGTATCATGAGTATCGAGAGTATCAAGAGTATCATTAGTATCATGAGTATCAAGAGTATCAAGTGTATCATGAGTATCATGTGTATCATGAGTATCAAGAGTATCATGAGTATCATTAGTATCATGAGTATCAAGAGTATCATGAGTATCAAGAGTATCAAGAGTATCATTAGTATCATGAGTATCATGAGTATAAAGAGTATCGAGAGTATCATGAGTATCGAGAGTATCATGAGTATCGAGAGTATCAAGAGTATCGAGAGTATCAAGAGTATCGGGAGTATCATGAGTATCATGAGTATCATGAGTATCAAGAGTATCGAGAGTATCATGAGTATCGAGCGTATCAAGAGTATCATGAGTATCAAAAGTATCAGGAGTATAATGAGTATCAAGAGTATCAAGAGTATCATGAGTATCAAGAGTATCAAAAGTATCATGAGTATCAGGAGTATCAAGAGTATCAAGAGTATCGAAAGTATCATGAGTATCAAGAGTATCAAGAGTATCAAGAGTATCATGAGTATCATAAATATCAAGAGTATCATGAGTATCATTAGTATTATGAGTATCAAGAGTATCATGAGTATCATTAGTATCATGAGTATCAAGAGTATCATGAGTATCAAGAGTATCAAGAGTATCAAAAGTATCATGAGTATCATGAGTATCAGGACTATCAAGAGTATCAAGAGTATCGAAAGTATCATGAGTATCAAGAGTATCAAGAGTATCAAGAGTATCAAGAGTATCATGAGTATCAAGAGTATCATTAGTATCATGAGTATCAAAAGTATCGAGAGTATCATGAGTATCGAGAGTATCAAGAGTATCATGAGTATCAAGAGTATCATGAGTATCAAGAGTATCAGGAGTATCATGAGTATCATGAGTATCATGAGTATCAAAAGTATCGAGAGTATCATGAGTATAATTAGTATTATGAGTATCAAGAGTATCATGAGTATCATGAGTTTCATGAGTATCAAGAGAATCATGAGTATCATAAGTATCAAGAGTATCAAGAGTATCATTAGTATCATGAGTATCATGAGTATCATTAGTATCAAGAGTATCGAGAGTATCATTAGTATCGAGAGTATCAAAAGTATCATGAGTATCATGAGTATCAGGAGTATCATTAGTATCAAGAGTATCAAGAGTATCACGAGTATCAAGAGTATCAAGAGTATTATGAGTATCAAGAGTATCGAGAGTATCAAGAGTATTATGAGTATCAAGGGTATCAAGAGTATCAAAAGTATCATGAGTATCAAGAGTATCAAAAGTATCATGAGTATCATGAGTATCAGGAGTATCATTAGTATCAAGAGTATCAAGAGTATCACGAGTATCAAGAGTATCAAGAGTATCAAGAGTATCATGAGTATCATGAGTATCATGAGCATCAAAGAGTATCATGAGTATCATGAGTATCATGAGTATCATGAGTATCATGAGTATCATGAGTATCAAGAGTATCATGAGTATCAAGAGTATTAGAGTATCAAGAGTATCAAGAGTATCAAGAGTATCAAGTGTATCATGAGTATCAAGAGTATCAGGAGTATCAAGAGTATCAAGAGTATCATTAGTATCATGAGTATCATGAGTATCATGAGTATCAAGAGTATCAAAAGTATCATGAGTATCAGGAGTATCGAAAGTATCATGAGTATCATGAGTATCATGAGTATCAAGAGTATCATTAGTATCATGAGTATCAAGAGTATCAAGTGTATCATGAGTATCATGTGTATCATGAGTATCAAGAGTATCATGAGTATCATTAGTATCATGAGTATCAAGAGTATCATGAGTATCAAGAGTATCAAGAGTATCATTAGTATCATGAGTATCATGAGTATAAAGAGTATCGAGAGTATCATGAGTATCGAGAGTATCATGAGGTTCTAGCTGTGCTTGTTCTATGTTTATTCAGGACCAGATTTCCCAATAGACCCAGTAGGTTCAGACCTATAGGTGCAAACTTTCACAAGACGCAAAGGATGAGAGGATTTTTTTATATATCTAAAAATAAAATTAATAGTCATAGTTGATAATAAACTCAGGGTAATAATAAAGCATTCTGATTCTAAAGTTCATAGGAAAAAAATAATTGTTGGAAGATTTAAACTATTTTTTCAGAATTATACATCAATTTCATTACAACATTGATATTTATTGTCTAATCTTTTGATTGGTCTACAACAATCTGCAGGATCAAGTTAATATATATATATATATATATATATATATATATATATATATATATATATATATATATATATATATAATACGTTGTATTGAGTTAAAAAAAGATTAATTCATCTTTAAAATCAACGACAAAAATATCAATCTCAGTTTGCAACAGGTTTTCGACAAATTCAATACCTACCAAAATCACCATTAATGCTGTAAGTTTCTCCTCAAACCTAAGGATCAAAATTTTTTGGGGCTAGGGGTACCAAAAAAGCTAAATCCAGCCCTGTGTTTATTGCTACACAACTAACAGTTTATATTTATTGTTTCCACTATGTTAAAACCAATATGCAGGTAGTGGTTTGGTCTTAACCAATACAATATCATATTATTACTTTATTAACATTCATAAAATGTTCTTAAAAAAAAATGACTTTCAAACAATTTGTTAAACTATAATTATTAAAAAGACCGCATTTATTGAGCGAAGCTCTTATACTACACTCCTGCTTTTGTTTTTATCGAGAGTATCATGAGAATCAAGAGTATCAAGAGTATCATGAGTATAATTAGTATTATGAGTATAAAGAGTATCATTAGTATCATGAGTATCATGAGTATCATGAGTATCAAGAGTATCGAGAGTATCATGAGTATCGAGAGTATCAAGAGTATCGAGAGTATCATGAGTATCATGAGTATCATGAGTATCAAGAGTATCATTAGTATCATGAGTATCAAGAGTATCAAGTGTATCATGAGTATCATGTGTATCATGAGTATCAAGAGTATCATGAGTATCATTAGTATCATGAGTATTAAGAGTATCATGAGTATCAAGAGTATCAAGAGTATCATTAGTATCATGAGTATCATGAGTATAAAGAGTATCGAGAGTATCATGAGTATCGAGAGTATCATGAGGTTCTAGCTGTGCTTGTTCTATGTTTATTCAGGACCAGATTTCCCAATAGACCCAGTAGGTTCAGACCTATAGGTGCAAACTTTCACAAGACGCAAAGGATGAGAGGATTTTTTTATATATCTAAAAATAAAATTAATAGTCATAGTTGATAATAAACTCAGGGTAATAATAAAGCATTCTGATTCTAAAGTTCATAGGAAAAAAATAATTGTTGGAAGATTTAAACTATTTTTTCAGAATTATACATCAATTTCATTACAACATTGATATTTATTGTCTAATCTTTTGATTGGTCTACAACAATCTGCAGGATCAAGTTAATATATAGTATCAAGGGTATCAAGATTATCATTAGTATCATGAGTATCATGAGTATCACGAGTATCAAGAGTATCGAGAGTATCATGAGTATCATGAGTATCAAGAGTATCATGAGTATCGAGAGTATCATGAGTATCGAGAGTATCAAGAGTATCGAGAGTATCATGAGTATCATGAGTATCAAGAGTATCATGAGTATCATGAGTATCAAGAGTATCAAGAGTATCATGAGTATCAAGAGTATCAGGAGTATCAAGAGTATCAAGAGAATCATGAGTATCATGAGTATCAAGAGTATCATGAGTATCAAGAGTATCGAGAGTATCATGAGTATCGAGAGTATCAAGAGTATCGAGAGTATCATGAGTATCGAGAGTATCAAGAGTATCAAGAGTATCATTAGTATCATGAGTATCATGAGTATCAGGAGTATCGAGAGTATCATGAGTATCGAGAGTATCAAGAGTATCGAGAGTATCATGAGTATCATGAGTATCATGAGTATCAAGAGTATCATGAGTATCATGAGTATCAAGAGTATCAAGAGTATCATGAGTATCAAGAGTATCAGGAGTATCAAGAGTATCAAGAGTATCGAGAGTATCATGAGTATCAAGAGTATCGAGAGTATCAAGAGTATCATGAGTATCATGAGTATCAAGAGTATCAAGAGTATCAAAAGTATCATGAGTATCAAGAGTATCAAAAGTATCATGAGTATCATGAGTGTCAGGAGTATCATTAGTATCAAGAGTATCAAGAGTATCATGAGTATCAAGAGTATCAAGAGTATCAAGAGTATCATGAGTATCATGAGTATCATGAGTATCATGAGTATCATGAGTATCATGAGTATCAAGAGTATCATGAGTATCAAGAGTATTAGAGTATCAAGAGTATCAAGAGTATCAAGAGTATCATGAGTATCATGAGTATCAAGAGTATCAAGAGTATCAAGTGTATCATGAGTATCATGAGTATCATGATCATCAAGAGTATCAAGAGTATCATTTGTATCATAAGTATCATGAGTATCACGAGTATCAAGAGTATAGAGAGTATCATAAGTATCGAAAGTATCAAGAGAGTATCATGATCATTAAGAGTATCATGAGTATCAAGAGTATCATGAGTATCAAGAGTATCAAAAGTATCATGAGTATCAGGAGTATCAGGAGTATCAAGAGTATCAAGAGTATCGAAAGTATCATGAGTATCATGAGTATCAAGAGTATCAAGAGTATCATGAGTATCAATAGTATCATTAGTATCATGAGTATCATGAGTATCAAGTGTATCATGAGTATCATGTGTATCATGAGTATCAAGAGTATCGAGAGTATCATGAGTATCGAGAGTATCAAGAGTATCATGAGTATCAAGAGTATCAGGAGTATCAAGAGTATCAAGAGTATCATTAGTATCATGAGTATCATGAGTATCATGAGTATCAAGAGTATCGAGAGTATCATGAGTATCGAGAGTATCAAGAGTATCATGAGTATCAAGAGTATCAGGAGTATCATGAGTATCAAGAGTATCAAGAGTATCATGAGTATCAAGAGTATCAAAAGTATCATGAGTATCAGGAGTATCAAGAGTATCAAGAGTATTGAAAGTATCATGAGTATCAAGAGTATCAAGAGTATCAAGAGTATCATAAGTATCATAAATATCAAGAGTATCATGAGTATCATTAGTATTATGAGTATCAAGAGTATCATGAGTATCATGAGTATCAAGAGTATCATTAGTATCATGAGTATCAAGAGTATCAAGTGTATTATGAGTATCATGTGTATCATGAGTATCAAGAGTATCAAGAGTATCATGAGTATCATTAGTATCATGAGTATCAAGAGTATCATGAGTATCAAGAGTATCAAGAGTATCGAGAGTATCATGAGTATCGAGAGTATCAAGAGTATCAAGAGTATCATTAGTATCATGAGTATCAAGAGTATCATGAGTATCATTAGTGTCATGAGTATAAGAGTATCATGAGTATCAAGAGTATCAAGAGTATCATTAGTATCATGAGTATCATGAGTATCAAGAGTATCGAGAGTATCATGAGTATCGAGAGTATCAAGAGTATCGAGAGTATCATGAGTATCATGAGTATCATAAGTATCAAGAGTATCATGAGTATCATGAGTATCATGAGTATCAAGAGTATCATGAGTATCATGAGCATCAAGAGTATCATGAGTATCAAGAGATTTAAGAGTATTAAGAGTATCATGAGTATCAAGAGTAACATTAGTATATTGAATATCAAAAGTATCGAGGGTATCATGATTATCGAAAGTATCAAGAGTATCATGAGTATCATTAGTATCATGAGTATCAAGAGTATCATGAGTATCATGAGTATCAAGAGTATCATGAGTATCATTAGTATTATGAGTATCAAGAGTATCATGAGTATCATGAGTATCAATAGTATCATTAGTATCATGAGTATCATGAGTATCAAGTGTATCATGAGTATCATGTGTATCATGAGTATCATGAGTATCAAGAGTATCATGAGTATCGAGAGTATCAAGAGTATCAAGAGTATCAAGAGTATCATGAGTATCAAGAGTATCAAGAGTATCATGAGTATCCAGAGTATCAAGAGTATCATGAGTATCAAGAGTATCAGGAGTATCAAGAGTATCAAGAGTATCGAGAGTATCATGAGTATCATGAGTATCGAGAGTATCGAGTATATCATGAGTATCATGAGTATCAAGAGTATCATGAGTATCATGAGTATCATAAGTATCATGAGCATCAAGAGTATCATGAGTATCATGAGTATCATGAGTATCAAGAGTATCAAGAGTATCAAGAGTATCATGAGTATCAAGAGTATCAAGAGTATCATGAGTATCCAGAGTATCAAGAGTATCATGAGTATCAAGAGTATCAGGAGTATCAAGAGTATCAAGAGTATCGAGAGTATCATGAGTATCATGAGTATCGAGAGTATCGAGTATATCATGAGTATCATGAGCATCAAGAGTATCATGAGTATCATGAGTATCATGAGTATCAAGAGTATCAAGAGTATCATGAGTATCATTAGTATTATGAGTATCAAGAGTATCATGAGTATCATGAGTATCAATAGTATCATTAGTATCATGAGTATCATGAGTATCAAGTGTATCATGAGTATCATGTGTATCATGAGTATCAAGAGTATCGAGAGTATCATGAGTATCGAGAGTATCAAGAGTATCATGAGTATCAAGAATATCAGGAGTATCAAGAGTATCAAGAGTATCATTAGTATCATGAGTATCATGAGTATCATGAGTATCAAGAGTATCGAGAGTATCATGAGTATCGAGAGTATCAAGAGTATCATGAGTATCAAGAGTATCAGGAGTATCATGAGTATCAAGAGTATCATTAGTATTATGAGTATCAAGAGTATCATGAGTATCATGAGTATCAAGAGTATCATTAGTATCATGAGTATCAAGAGTATCAAGTGTATTATGAGTATCATGTGTATCATGAGTATCAAGAGTATCAAGAGTATCATGAGTATCATTAGTATCATGAGTATCAAGAGTATCATGAGTATCAAGAGTATCATGAGTATCAAGAGTATCAAGAGTATCGAGAGTATCATGAGTATCGAGAGTATCAAGAGTATCAAGAGTATCATTAGTATCATGAGTATCAAGAGTATCAAGTGTATCATGAGTATCATGTGTATCATGAGTATCAAGAGTATCAAGAGTATCATGAGTATCATTAGTGTCATGAGTAACAAGAGTATCATGAGTATCAAGAGTATCAAGAGTATCATTAGTATCATGAGTATCATGAGTATCAAGAGTATCAAGAGTATCGAGAGTATCATGAGTATCATGAGTATCATGAGTATCACGAGTATCAAGAGTATCGAGAGTATCATGAGTATCGAGAGTATCAAGAGTATCGAGAGTATCATGAGTATCATGAGTATCAAGAGTATCATGAGTATCATGAGTATCAAGAGTATCAAGAGTATCATGAGTATCAAGAGTATCAAGAGTATCATGAGTATCAAGAGTATCAGGAGTATCAAGAGTATCAAGAGTATCGAGAGTATCATGAGTATCAAGAGTATCGAGAGTATCAAGAGTATCATGAGTATCATGAGTATCAAGAGTATCAAGAGTATCAAAAGTATCATGAGTATCATGAGTATCAGGAGTATCATTAGTATCAAGAGTATCAAGAGTATCATGAGTATCAAGAGTATCAAGAGTATCAAGAGTATCATGAGTATCATGAGTATCAGGAGTATCATGAGTATCATGAGTATCATGAGTATCAAGAGTATCATGAGTATCGAGAGTATCATGAGTATCGAGAGTATCAAGAGTATCGAGAGTATCATGAGTATCATGAGTATCAAGAGTATCATGAGTATCATGAGTATCAAGAGTATCAAGAGTATCATGAGTATCAAGAGTATCAGGAGTATCAAGAGTATCAAGAGTATCGAGAGTATCATGAGTATCGAAAGTATCAAGAGTATCATGAGTATTAAGAGTATCATGAGTATCAAGAGTATCATGAGTATCAAGAGTATCAAGAGTATCATGAGTATCATGAGTATCATGAGTATCAAGAGTATCATGAGTATCAAGAGTATCAAAAGTATCATGAGTATCATGAGTATCAGGAGTATCAAGAGTATCAAGAGTATCGAAAGTATCATGAGTATCAAGAGTATCAAGAGTATCAAGAGTATCAAGAGTATCAAGAGTATCATGAGTATCATGAGTATCAAGAGTATCATGAGTATCAAGAGTATCGAGAGTATCATGAGTATCGAGAGTATCAAGAGTATCGAGAGTATCGAGAGTATCGAGAGTATCATGAGTATCAAGAGTTTTAAGAGTATCATGAGTATCATGAGTATCAAGAGTATCATGAGTATCAAGAGATTTAAGAGTATCAAGAGTATCATGAGTATCAAGAGTATCATTAGTATATTGAGTATCAAGAGTATCGAGAGTATCATGAGTATCGAGAGTATCAAGAGTATCATGAGTATCAAGAGTATCAGGAGTATCAAGAGTATCAAGAGTATCATTAGTATCATGAGTATCATGAGTATCATGAGTATCAAGAGTATCGAGAGTATCATGAGTATCGAGAGTATCAAGATTATCATGAGTATCATGAGTATCAAGAGTATCATGAGTATCATGAGTATCAAGAGTATCAAGAGTATCATGAGTATCAAGAGTATCAAGAGTATCATGAGTATCAAGAGTATCAGGAGTATCAAGAGTATCAAGAGTATCGAGAGTATCATGAGTATCAAGAGTATCGAGAGTATCAAGAGTATCATGAGTATCATGAGTATCAAGAGTACCAAGAGTATCAAAAGTATCATGAGTATCATGAGTATCAGGAGTGTCATTAGTATCAAGAGTATCAAGAGTATCATGAGTATCAAGAGTATCAAGAGTATCAAGATTATCATGAGTATCATGAGTATCATGAGTATCATGAGTATCATGAGTATCATGAGTATCAAGAGTATCATGAGTATCGAGAGTATCATGAGTATCGAGAGTATCAAGAGTATCGAGAGTATCATGAGTATCATGAGTATCAAGAGTATCATGAGTATCATGAGTATCAAGAGTATCAAGAGTATCATGAGTATCAAGAGTATCAAGAGTATCGAGAGTATCATGAGTATCGAAAGTATCAAGAGTATCATGAGTATTAAGAGTATCATGAGTATCAAGAGTATCATGAGTATCAAGAGTATCAAGAGTATCATGAGTATCATGAGTATCATGAGTATCAAGAGTATCATGAGTATCAAGAGTATCAAAAGTATCATGAGTATCATGAGTATCAGGAGTATCAAGAGTATCAAGAGTATCGAAAGTATCATGAGTATCAAGAGTATCAAGAGTATCAAGAGTATCAAGATTATCAAGAGTATCATGAGTATCATGAGTATCAAGAGTATCATGAGTATCAAGAGTATCGAGAGTATCATGAGTATCGAGAGTATCAAGAGTATCGAGAGTATCGAGAGTATCATGAGTATCAAGAGTATCAAGAGTATCATGAGTATCATGAGTATCAAGAGTATCATGAGTATCAAGAGATTTAAGAGTATCAAGAGTATCATGAGTATCAGGAGTATCATTAGTATATTGAGTATCAAGAGTATCGAGAGTATCATGAGTATCGAGAGTATCAAGAGTATCATGAGTATCAAGAGTATCAGGAGTATCAAGAGTATCAAGAGTATCATTAGTATCATGAGTATCATGAGTATCATGAGTATCATGAGTATCAAGAGTATCGAGAGTATCATGAGTATCGAGAGTATCAAGATTATCATGAGTATCAAGAGTATCAAGAGTATCATGAGTATAATTAGTATTATGAGTATAAAGAGTATCATGAGTATCATGAGTATCAAGAGAATCATGAGTATCATGAGTATCAAGGGTATCAAGAGTATCATTAGTATCATGAGTATCATGAGTATCACGAGTATCAAGAGTATCGAGAGTATCATGAGTATCGAGAGTATCAAGAGTATCGAGAGTATCATGAGTATCATGAGTATCAAGAGTATCATGAGTATCATGAGTATCAAGAGTATCAAGAGTATCACGAGTATCAAGAGCATCAAGAGTATCATGAGTATCAAGAGTATCAGGAGTATCAAGAGTATCAAGAGTATCGAGAGTATCATGAGTATCAAGAGTATCGAGAGTATCAAGAGTATCATGAGTATCATGAGTATCAAGAGTATCAAGAGTATCAAAAGTATCATGAGTATCATGAGTATCAGGAGTATCATTAGTATCAAGAGTATCAAGAGTATCATGAGTATCAAGAGTATCAAGAGTATCATGAGTATCATGAGTATCATGAGTATCATGAGTATCATGAGTATCATGAGTATCAAGAGTATCACGAGTATCAAGAGTATCAAGAGTATCATGAGTATCATGAGTATCATGAGTATCAAGAGTATCATGAGTATCAAGAGTATCAAAAGTATCATGAGTATCATGAGTATCAGGAGTATCAAGAGTATCAATAGTATCGAAAGTATCATGAGTATCAAGAGTATCAAGAGTATCAAGAGTATCAAGAGTATCAAGAGTATCATGAGTATCATGAGTATCATGAGTATCAAGAGTATCATGAGTATCGAGAGTATCATGAGTATCGAGAGTATCAAGAGTATCGAGAGTATCGAGAGTATCATGAGTATCAAGATTATCAAGAGTATCATGAGTATCAAGAGTATCATGAGTATCAAGAGTATCATGAGTATCAAGAGATTTAAAAGTATCAAGAGTATCATGAGTATCAAGAGTATCATTAGTATATTGAGTATCAAAAGTATCGAGAGTATCATGAGTATCGAGAGTATCAAGAGTATCATGAGTATCAAGAGTATCAGGAGTATCAAGAGTATCAAGAGTATCATTAGTATCATGAGTATCATGAGTATCATGAGTATCATGAGTATCAAGAGTATCGAGAGTATCACAAAAATCGAGAGTATCAAGAGTATCATGAGAATCAAGAGTATCAAGAGTATCATGAGTATAATTAGTATTATGAGTATAAAGAGTATCATTAGTATCATGAGTATCATGAGTATCATGAGTATCAAGAGTATCGAGAGTATCATGAGTATCGAGAGTATCAAGAGTATCGAGAGTATCATGAGTATCATGAGTATCAAGAGTATCATGAGTATCATGAGTATCATGAGTATCAAGGGTATCAAGAGTATCATTAGTATCATGAGTATCATGAGTATCACGAGTATCAAGAGTATCGAGAGTATCATGAGTATCGAGAGTATCAAGAGTATCGAGAGTATCATGAGTATCATGAGTATCAAGAGTATCATGAGTATCATGAGTATCAAGAGTATCAAGAGTATCATGAGTATCAAGAGTATCAAGAGTATCATGAGTATCAAGAGTATCAGGAGTATCAAGAGTATCAAGAGTGTCGAGAGTATCATGAGTATCAAGAGTATCGAGAGTATCAAGAGTATCATGAGTATCATGAGTATCAAGAGTATCAAGAGTATCAAAAGTATCATGAGTATCATGAGTATGAGGAGAATCATTAGTATCAAGAGTATCAAGAGTATCATGAGTATCAAGAGTATCAAGAGTATCAAGAGTATCATGAGTATCATGAGTATCATGAGTATCATGAGTATCATGAGTATCAAGAGTATCATGAGTATCGAGAGTATCATGAGTATCGAGAGTATCAAGAGTATCGAGAGTATCATGAGTATCATGAGTATCAAGAGTATCATGAGTATCATGAGTATCAAGAGTATCAAGAGTATCATGAGTATCAAGAGTATCAGGAGTATCAAGAGTATCAAGAGTATCATGAGTATCGAAAGTATCAAGAGTATCATGAGTATTAAGAGTATCATGAGTATCAAGAGTATCATGAGTATCAAGAGTATCAAGAGTATCATGAGTATCATGAGTATCATGAGTATCAAGAGTATCATGAGTATCAAGAGTATCAAAAGTATCATGAGTATCATGAGTATCAGGAGTATCAAGAGTATCAAGAGTATCGAAAGTATCATGAGTATCAAGAGTATCAAGAGTATCAAGAGTATCAAGAGTATCAAGAGTATCATGAGTATCATGAGTATCAAGAGTATCATGAGTATCAAGAGTATCAAGAGTATCATGAGTATCGAGAGTATCAAGAGTATCGAGAGTATCGAGAGTATCATGAGTATCAAGAGTATCATGAGTATCATGAGTATCAAGAGTATCATGAGTATCAAGAGATTTAAGAGTATCAAGAGTATCATGAGTATCAAGAGTATCATTAGTATATTGAGTATCAAAAGTATCGAGAGTATCATGAGTATCGAGAGTATCAAGAGTATCATGAGTATCAAGAGTATCATGAGTATTAAGAGTATCATGAGTATCAAGAGTATCGAGAGTATCATGAGTATCGAAAGTATCAAGAGTATCATGAGTATTAAGAGTATCATGAGTATCAAGAGTATCATGAGTATCAAGAGTATCAAGAGTATCATGAGTATCATGAGTATCATGAGTATCAAGAGTATTAGAGTATCAAGAGTATCATGAGTATCAAGAGTATCAAAAGTATCATGAGTATCATGAGTATCAGGAGTATCAAGAGTATCAAGAGTATCGAAAGTATCATGAGTATCAAGAGTATCAAGAGTAACAAGAGTATCAAGAGTATCAAGAGTATCATGAGTATTATGAGTATCATGAGTATCAAGAGTATTAGAGTATCAAGAGTATCATGAGTATCAAGAGTATCATGAGTATCATTATTATCAAGAGTATCAAGAGTATCAAGTGTATCATGAGTATCATGAGTATCATGAGTATTATTTGTATCATAAGTGTCTTGAGTATCACGAGTATCAAGAGTATCGAGAGTATCATGAGTATCGAAAGTATCAAGAGTATCATGAGTATTAAGAGTATCATGAGTATCAAGAGTATCATGAGTATCAAGAGTATCAAGAGTATCATGAGTATCGAGAGTATCAAGAGTATCGAGAGTATCATGAGTATCATGAGTATCAAGAGTATCATGAGTATCATGAGTATCAAGAGTATCAAGAGTATCATGAGTATCAAGAGTATCAAGAGTATCATGAGTATCAAGAGTATCATGAGTATCGAGAGTATCAAGAGTATCAAGAGTATCAAGAGTATCAAGAGTATAATGAGTATCAAGAGTATCAAGAGTATCATGAGTATCAAGAGTATCAAGAGTATCATGAGTATCAAGAGTATCATGAGTATCAAGAGTATCAGGAGTATCAAGAGTATCAAGAGTATCGAGAGTATCATGAGTATCATGAGTATCGAGAGTATCGAGTATATCATGAGTATCATGAGTATCATGAGTATCATGAGCATCAAGAGTATCATGAGTATCATGAGTATCATGAGTATCAAGAGTATCAAGAGTATCATGAGTATCATTAGTATCATGAGTATCAAGAGTATCATGAGTATCATGAGTATCAAGAGTATCATGAGTATCATTAGTATTATGAGTATCAAGAGTATCATGAGTATCATGAGTATCAATAGTATCATTAGTATCATGAGTATCAAGAGTATCATTAGTATCATGAGTATCATGAGTATAATGAGTATCAAGAGTATCGAGAGTATCATGAGTATCGAGAGTATCAAGAGTATCATGAGTATCAAGAGTATCAGGAGTATCATGAGTATCAAGAGTATCAAGAGTATCATGAGTATCAAGAGTATCAAAAGTATCATGAGTATCAGGAGTATCAAGAGTATCAAGAGTATTGAAAGTATCATGAGTATCAAGAGTATCAAGAGTATCAAGAGTATCATGAGTATCATAAATATCAAGAGTATCATGAGTATCATTAGTATTATGAGTATCAAGAGTATCATGAGTATCATGAGTATCAAGAGTATCATTAGTATCATGAGTATCAAGAGTATCAAGTGTATTATGAGTATCATGTGTATCATGAGTATCAAGAGTATCAAGAGTATCATTATGAAGAGATCATTATGAAGAGATTATGAAGAGTATCATTATCAAGAGGATTATGAGTATCATTAGTATCATGAGTATCAAGAGTATCATGAGTATCAAGAGTATCAAGAGTATCAAGAGTATCATGAGTATCGAGAGTATCAAGAGTATCAAGAGTATCATTAGTATCATGAGTATCAAGAGTATCATGAGTATCATTAGTGTCATGAGTATCAAGAGTATCATGAGTATCAAGAGTATCAAGAGTATCATTAGTATCATGAGTATCATGAGTATCAAGAGTATCGAGAGTATCATGAGTATCGAGAGTATCAAGAGTATCGAGAGTATCATGAGTATCATGAGTATCATGAGTATCAAGAGTATCATGAGTATCATGAGTATCATGAGTATCAAGAGTATCATGAGTATCATGAGCATCAAGAGTATCATGAGTATCAAGAGATTTAAGAGTATTAAGAGTATCATGAGTATCAAGAGTAACATTAGTATATTGAGTATCAAAAGTATCGAGGGTATCATGAGTATCGAGAGTATCAAGAGTATCATGAGTATCATTAGTATCATGAGTATCAAGAGTATCATGAGTATCATGAGTATCAAGAGTATCATGAGTATCATTAGTATTATGAGTATCAAGAGTATCATGAGTATCATGAGTATCAATAGTATCATTAGTATCATGAGTATCATGAGTATCAAGTGTATCATGAGTATCATGTGTATCATGAGTATCATGAGTATCAAGAGTATCATGAGTATCGAGAGTATCAAGAGTATCAAGAGTATCAAGAGTATCAAGAGTATCAAGAGTATCAAGAGTATCATGAGTATCCAGAGTATCAAGAGTATCAAGAGTATCAGGAGTATCAAGAGTATCAAGAGTATCGAGAGTATCATGAGTATCATGAGTATCGAGAGTATCGAGTATATCATGAGTATCATGAGTATCAAGAGTATCATGAGTATCATGAGTATCATGAGTATCATGAGCATCAAGAGTATCATGAGTATCATGAGTATCATGAGTATCAAGAGTATCAAGAGTATCATGAGTATCATTAGTATCATGAGTATCAAGAGTATCATGAGTATCATGAGTATCAAGAGTATCATGAGTATCATTAGTATTATGAGTATCAAGAGTATCATGAGTATCATGAGTATCAATAGTATCATTAGTATCATGAGTATCATGAGTATCAAGTGTATCATGAGTATCATGTGTATCATGAGTATCAAGAGTATCGAGAGTATCATGAGTATCGAGAGTATCAAGAGTATCATGAGTATCAAGAGTATCGAGAGTATCATGAGTATCGAGAGTATCAAGAGTATCATGAGTATCAAGAGTATCATGAGTATCAAGAGTATCATTAGTATCATGAGTATCAAGAGTATCAAGTGTATTATGAGTATCATGTGTATCATGAGTATCAAGAGTATCAAGAGTATCATGAGTATCATTAGTATCATGAGTATCAAGAGTATCATGAGTATCAAGAGTATCATGAGTATCATGAGTATCAAGAGTATCAAGAGTATCGAGAGTATCATGAGTATCGAGAGTATCAAGAGTATCAAGAGTATCATTAGTATCATGAGTATCAAGAGTATCAAGTGTATCATGAGTATCATGTGTATCATGAGTATCAAGAGTATCAAGAGTATCATGAGTATCATTAGTGTCATGAGTATCAAGAGTATCATGAGTATCAAGAGTATCAAGAGTATCATTAGTATCATGAGTATCATGAGTATCAAGAGTATCGAGAGTATCATGAGTATCGAGAGTATCAAGAGTATCGAGAGTATCATGAGTATCATGAGTATCATGAGTATCAAGAGTATCATGAGTATCATGAGCATCAAGAGTATCATGAGTATCAAGATTATCAGGAGTATCAAGAGTATCAAGAGTATCGAGAGTATCATGAGTATCAAGAGTATCAAGAGTATCATGAGTATCATGAGTATCATGAGTATCAAAAGTATCATGAGTATCAAGAGATTTAAGAGTATTAAGAGTATCATGAGTATCAAGAGTAACATTAGTATATTGAGTATCAAAAGTATCGAGAGTATCATGAGTATCGAGAGTATCAAGACAATCATGAGTATCAAGAGTATCAGGAGTATCAAGAGTATCAAGAGTATCATTAGTATCATGAGTATCATGAGTATCATGAGTATCAAGAGTATCGAGGGTATCAAGAGTATCATGAGTATTAAGAGTATCATGAGTTTCAAGAGTATCATGAGTATCAAGAGTATAAAGAGTATCAAGAGTATCATGAGTATCATGAGTATCAAGAGTATTAGAGTATCAAGAGTATCATGAGTATCAAGAGTATCAAGAGTATCATGAGTATCATGAGTATCAAGAGTATCATGAGTATCATGAGTATCAAGAGTATCAAGAGTATCATGAGTATCAAGAGTATCAGGAGTATCAAGAGTATCAAGAGTATCGAGAGTATCATGAGGATCAAGAGTATCAAGAGTATCATGAGTATCATGAGTATCATGAGCATCAAGAGTATCATGAGTATCATGAGTATCATGAGTATCAAGAGTATCAAGAGTATCAAGAGTATCATGAGTATCATGAGTATCATGAGTATCATGAGTATCAAGAGTATCATGAGTATCAAGAGTATTAGAGTATCAAGAGTATCAAGAGTATCAAGAGTATCATAAGTATCATGAGTATCAAGAGTATGAAGAGTATCAAGTGTATCATGAGTATCATGAGTATCATGAGTATCATTTGTATCATAAGTATCTTGAGTATCACGAGTATCAAGAGTATCGAGAGTATCATGAGTATCGAAAGTATCAAGAGTATCATGAGTATTAAGAGTATCATGAGTATCAAGAGTATCATGAGTATCAAGAGTATCATGAGTATCAAGAGTATCAAGAGTATCATGAGTATCATTAGTATCATGAGTATCAAGAGTATTAGAGTATCAAGAGTATCATGAGTATCAAGAGTATCAAAAGTATCATGAGTATCATGAGTATCAGGAGTATCAAGAGTATCAAGAGTATCGAAAGTATCATGAGTATCAAGAGTATAAAGAGTATCAAGAGTATCAAGAGTATCAAGAGTATCATGAGTATCATGAGTATCAAGAGTATCATGAGTATCAAGAGTATCGAGAGTATCATGAGTATCGAGAGTATCAAGAGTATCGAGAGTATCAAAAGTATCATGAGTATCATGAGTATCAGGAGTATCATTAGTATCAAGAGTATCAAGAGTATCATGAGTAATCAAGAGTATCAAGAGTATCAAGAGTATCATGAGTATCATGAGTATCATGAGCATCAAGAGTATCATGAGTATCATGAGTATCATGAGTATCAAGAGTATCAAGAGTATTAGAGTATAAAGAGTATCATGAGTATCAAGAGTATCAAAAGTATCATGAGTATCATGAGTATCAGGAGTATCATGAGTATCATGAGTATCAAGAGTATCATGAGTATCAAGAGTATCGAGAGTATCAAGAGTATCAAGAGTATCAAGAGTATCATTAGTATCATGAGTATCATGAGTATCAAGAGTATCAAGAGTATCATGAGTATCATGAGTATCAAGAGTATCAAGTGTATCATGAGTATCATGTGTATCAAGAGTATCGAGAGTATCATGAGTATCGAGAGTATCAAGAGTATCATGAGTATCAAGAGTATCAAGAGTATCATGAGTATCATGAGTATCAAGAGTATCATGAGTATCATTAGTATTATGAGTATCAAGAGTATCATGAGTATCAGAGTATCAATAGTATCATTAGTATCATGAGTATCATGAGTATCAAGTGTATCATGAGTATCATGTGTATCATGAGTATCATGAGTATCAAGAGTATCAAGTGTATTATGAGTATCATGTGTATCATGAGTATCATGAGTATCAAGTGTATCATGAGTATCATGTGTATCATGAGTATCATGAGTATCAAGAGTATCAAGTGTATTATGAGTATCATGTGTATCATGAGTATCAAGAGTATCAAGAGTATCATGAGTATCATTAGTATCATGAGTATCAAGAGTATCATGAGTATCAAGAGTATCATGAGTATCAAGAGTATCAAGAGTATCGAGAGTATCATGAGTATCGAGAGTATCATGAGTATCGAGAGTATCAAGAGTATCGAGAGTATCATGAGTATCGAGAGTACTCATGATACACATCAAAAGAGTATCATGAGTATCATGAGTATCAAGAGTATCAAGAGTATCATGAGTATCAAGAGTATCAAGAGTATCATGAGTATCAAGAGTATCAGGAGTATCAAGAGTATCAAGAGTATCGAGAGTATCATGAGTATCGAAAGTATCAAGAGTATCATGAGTATTATGAGTATCATGAGTATCAAGAGTATCATGAGTATCAAGAGTATCAAGAGTATCACGAGTATCATGAGTATCATGAGTATCAAGAGTATCATGAGTATCAAGTGTATCAAAAGTATCATGAGTATCATGAGTATCAGGAGTATCAAGAGTATCAAGAGTATCAAGAGTATCGAAAGTATCATGAGTATCAAGAGTATCAAGAGTATCAAGAGTATCAAGAGTATCAAGAGTATCATGAGTATAATGAGTATCATGAGTATCAAGAGTATCATGAGTATCGAGAGTATCATGAGTATCGAGAGTATCGAGAGTATCATGAGTATCAAGAGTATCAAGAGTATCATGAGTATCAAGAGTATCATGAGTATCAAGAGTTTTAAGAGTATCAAGAGTATCATGAGTATCAAGAGTATCATTAGTATATTGAGTATCAAAAGTATCGAGAGTATCATTAGTATCGAGAGTATCAAGAGTATCAAGAGTATCATGAGTATCAAGAGTATCAGGAGTATCAAGAGTATCAAGAGTATCATTAATATCACAAAAATCGAGAGTATCAAGAGTATCATGAGAATCAAGAGTATCAAGAGTATCATGAGTATAATTAGTATTATGAGTATAAAGAGTATCATTAGTATCATGAGTATCATGAGTATAATTAGTATTAGAGTATAAAGAGTATCATGAGTATCAAGAGTATCAAAAGTATCATGAGTATCATGAGTATCAGGAGTATCATGAGTATCATGAGTATCAAGAGTATCATGAGTATCAAGAGTATCATGAGTATCATGAGTATCAATAGTATCATTAGTATCATGAGTATCATGAGTATCAAGTGTATCATGAGTATCATGTGTATCATGAGTATCAAGAGTATCGAGAGTATCATGAGTATCGAGAGTATCAAGAGTATCATGAGTATCAAGAATATCAGGAGTATCAAGAGTATCAAGAGTATCATTAGTATCATGAGTATCATGAGTATCATGAGTATCAAGAGTATCGAGAGTATCATGAGTATCGAGAGTATCAAGAGTATCATGAGTATCAAGAGTATCAGGAGTATCATGAGTATCAAGAGTATCATTAGTATTATGAGTATCAAGAGTATCATGAGTATCATGAGTATCAAGAGTATCATTAGTATCATGAGTATCAAGAGTATCAAGTGTATTATGAGTATCATGTGTATCATGAGTATCAAGAGTATCAAGAGTATCATGAGTATCATTAGTATCATGAGTATCAAGAGTATCATGAGTATCAAGAGTATCATGAGTATCAAGAGTATCAAGAGTATCGAGAGTATCATGAGTATCGAGAGTATCAAGAGTATCAAGAGTATCATTAGTATCATGAGTATCAAGAGTATCAAGTGTATCATGAGTATCATGTGTATCATGAGTATCAAGAGTATCAAGAGTATCATGAGTATCATTAGTGTCATGAGTATCAAGAGTATCATGAGTATCAAGAGTATCAAGAGTATCATTAGTATCATGAGTATCATGAGTATCAAGAGTATCGAGAGTATCAAGAGTATCGAGAGTATCAAGAGTATCGAGAGTATCATGAGTATCATGAGTATCATGAGTATCAAGAGTATCATGAGTATCATGAGCATCAAGAGTATCATGAGTATCAAGATTATCAGGAGTATCAAGAGTATCAAGAGTATCGAGAGTATCATGAGTATCAAGAGTATCAAGAGTATCATGAGTATCATGAGTATCATGAGTATCAAAAGTATCATGAGTATCAAGAGATTTAAGAGTATTAAGAGTATCATGAGTATCAAGAGTAACATTAGTATATTGAGTATCAAAAGTATCGAGAGTATCATGAGTATCGAGAGTATCAAGACAATCATGAGTATCAAGAGTATCAGGAGTATCAAGAGTATCAAGAGTATCATTAGTATCATGAGTATCATGAGTATCAAGAGTATCGAGGGTATCAAGAGTATCATGAGTATTAAGAGTATCATGAGTTTCAAGAGTATCATGAGTATCAAGAGTATAAAGAGTATCAAGAGTATCATGAGTATCATGAGTATCAAGAGTATTAGAGTATCAAGAGTATCATGAGTATCAAGAGTATCAAGAGTATCATGAGTATCATGAGTATCAAGAGTATCATGAGTATCATGAGTATCAAGAGTATCAAGAGTATCATGAGTATCAAGAGTATCAGGAGTATCAAGAGTATCAAGAGTATCGAGAGTATCATGAGGATCAAGAGTATCAAGAGTATCATGAGTATCATGAGTATCATGAGCATCAAGAGTATCATGAGTATCATGAGTATCATGAGGATCAAGAGTATCAAGAGTATCAAGAGTATCATGAGTATCATGAGTATCATGAGTATCATGAGTATCAAGAGTATCATGAGTATCAAGAGTATTAGAGTATCAAGAGTATCAAGAGTATCAAGAGTGTCATAAGTATCATGAGTATCAAGAGTATGAAGAGTATCAAGTGTATCATGAGTATCATGAGTATCATGAGTATCATTTGTATCATAAGTATCTTGAGTATCACGAGTATCAAGAGTATCGAGAGTATCATGAGTATCGAAAGTATCAAGAGTATCATGAGTATTAAGAGTATCATGAGTATCAAGAGTATCATGAGTATCAAGAGTATCATGAGTATCAAGAGTATCAAGAGTATCATGAGTATCATTAGTATCATGAGTATCAAGAGTATTAGAGTATCAAGAGTATCATGAGTATCAAGAGTATCGAAAGTATCATGAGTATCAAGAGTATCAAGAGTATCAAGAGTATCAAGAGTATCAAGAGTATCAAGAGTATCATGAGTATAATGAGTATCATGAGTATCAAGAGTATCATGAGTATCGAGAGTATCATGAGTATCGATAGTATCTAGAGTATCATGAGTATCAAGAGTATCAAGAGTATCATGAGTATCAAGAGTATCATGAGTATCAAGAGTTTTAAGAGTATCAAGAGTATCATGAGTATCAAGAGTATCATTAGTATATTGAGTATCAAAAGTATCGAGAGTATCATGAGTATCGAGAGTATCAAGAGTATCAAGAGTATCATGAGTATCAAGAGTATCAGGAGTATCAAGAGTATCAAGAGTATCATTAATATCACAAAAATCGAGAGTATCAAGAGTATCATGAGAATCAAGAGTATCAAGAGTATCATGAGTATAATAAGTATTATGAGTATAAAGAGTATCATTAGTATCATGAGTATCATGAGTATAATTAGTATTAGAGTATAAAGAGTATCATGAGTATCAAGAGTATCAAAAGTATCATGAGTATCATGAGTATCATGAGTATCAAGAGTATCATGAGTATCAAGAGTATCATGAGTATCAAGAGTATCAAGAGTATCGAGAGTATCATGAGTATCGAGAGTATCAAGAGTATCAAGAGTATCATTAGTATCATGAGTATCAAGAGTATCAAGTGTATCATGAGTATCATGTGTATCATGAGTATCAAGAGTATCAAGAGTATCATGAGTATCATTAGTGTCATGAGTATCAAGAGTATCATGAGTATCAAGAGTATCAAGAGTATCATTAGTATCATGAGTATCATGAGTATCAAGAGTATCGAGAGTATCAAGAGTATCGAGAGTATCAAGAGTATCGAGAGTATCATGAGTATCATGAGTATCATGAGTATCAAGAGTATCATGAGTATCATGAGCATCAAGAGTATCATGAGTATCAAGATTATCAGGAGTATCAAGAGTATCAAGAGTATCGAGAGTATCATGAGTATCAAGAGTATCAAGAGTATCATGAGTATCATGAGTATCATGAGTATCAAAAGTATCATGAGTATCAAGAGATTTAAGAGTATTAAGAGTATCATGAGTATCAAGAGTAACATTAGTATATTGAGTATCAAAAGTATCGAGAGTATCATGAGTATCGAGAGTATCAAGACAATCATGAGTATCAAGAGTATCAGGAGTATCAAGAGTATCAAGAGTATCATTAGTATCATGAGTATCATGAGTATCAAGAGTATCGAGGGTATCAAGAGTATCATGAGTATTAAGAGTATCATGAGTTTCAAGAGTATCATGAGTATCAAGAGTATAAAGAGTATCAAGAGTATCATGAGTATCATGAGTATCAAGAGTATTAGAGTATCAAGAGTATCATGAGTATCAAGAGTATCAAGAGTATCATGAGTATCATGAGTATCAAGAGTATCATGAGTATCATGAGTATCAAGAGTATCAAGAGTATCATGAGTATCAAGAGTATCAGGAGTATCAAGAGTATCAAGAGTATCGAGAGTATCATGAGGATCAAGAGTATCAAGAGTATCATGAGTATCATGAGTATCATGAGCATCAAGAGTATCATGAGTATCATGAGTATCATGAGGATCAAGAGTATCAAGAGTATCAAGAGTATCATGAGTATCATGAGTATCATGAGTATCATGAGTATCAAGAGTATCATGAGTATCAAGAGTATTAGAGTATCAAGAGTATCAAGAGTATCAAGAGTGTCATAAGTATCATGAGTATCAAGAGTATGAAGAGTATCAAGTGTATCATGAGTATCATGAGTATCATGAGTATCATTTGTATCATAAGTATCTTGAGTATCACGAGTATCAAGAGTATCGAGAGTATCATGAGTATCGAAAGTATCAAGAGTATCATGAGTATTAAGAGTATCATGAGTATCAAGAGTATCATGAGTATCAAGAGTATCATGAGTATCAAGAGTATCAAGAGTATCATGAGTATCATTAGTATCATGAGTATCAAGAGTATTAGAGTATCAAGAGTATCATGAGTATCAAGAGTATCGAAAGTATCATGAGTATCAAGAGTATCAAGAGTATCAAGAGTATCAAGAGTATCAAGAGTATCAAGAGTATCATGAGTATAATGAGTATCATGAGTATCAAGAGTATCATGAGTATCGAGAGTATCATGAGTATCGATAGTATCTAGAGTATCATGAGTATCAAGAGTATCAAGAGTATCATGAGTATCAAGAGTATCATGAGTATCAAGAGTTTTAAGAGTATCAAGAGTATCATGAGTATCAAGAGTATCATTAGTATATTGAGTATCAAAAGTATCGAGAGTATCATGAGTATCGAGAGTATCAAGAGTATCAAGAGTATCATGAGTATCAAGAGTATCAGGAGTATCAAGAGTATCAAGAGTATCATTAATATCACAAAAATCGAGAGTATCAAGAGTATCATGAGAATCAAGAGTATCAAGAGTATCATGAGTATAATAAGTATTATGAGTATAAAGAGTATCATTAGTATCATGAGTATCATGAGTATAATTAGTATTAGAGTATAAAGAGTATCATGAGTATCAAGAGTATCAAAAGTATCATGAGTATCATGAGTATCATGAGTATCAAGAGTATCATGAGTATCAAGAGTATCATGAGTATCATGAGTATCAATAGTATCATTAGTATCATGAGTATCATGAGTATCAAGTGTATCATGAGTATCATGTGTATCATGAGTATCAAGAGTATCGAGAGTATCATGAGTATCGAGAGTATCAAGAGTATCATGAGTATCAAGAATATCAGGAGTATCAAGAGTATCAAGAGTATCATTAGTATCATGAGTATCATGAGTATCATGAGTATCAAGAGTATCGAGAGTATCATGAGTATCGAGAGTATCAAGAGTATCATGAGTATCAAGAGTATCAGGAGTATCATGAGTATCAAGAGTATCATTAGTATTATGAGTATCAAGAGTATCATGAGTATCATGAGTATCAAGAGTATCATTAGTATCATGAGTATCAAGAGTATCAAGTGTATTATGAGTATCATGTGTATCATGAGTATCAAGAGTATCAAGAGTATCATGAGTATCATTAGTATCATGAGTATCAAGAGTATCATGAGTATCAAGAGTATCATGAGTATCAAGAGTATCAAGAGTATCGAGAGTATCATGAGTATCGAGAGTATCAAGAGTATCAAGAGTATCATTAGTATCATGAGTATCAAGAGTATCAAGTGTATCATGAGTATCATGTGTATCATGAGTATCAAGAGTATCAAGAGTATCATGAGTATCATTAGTGTCATGAGTATCAAGAGTATCATGAGTATCAAGAGTATCAAGAGTATCATTAGTATCATGAGTATCATGAGTATCAAGAGTATCGAGAGTATCAAGAGTATCGAGAGTATCAAGAGTATCGAGAGTATCATGAGTATCATGAGTATCATGAGTATCAAGAGTATCATGAGTATCATGAGCATCAAGAGTATCATGAGTATCAAGATTATCAGGAGTATCAAGAGTATCAAGAGTATCGAGAGTATCATGAGTATCAAGAGTATCAAGAGTATCATGAGTATCATGAGTATCATGAGTATCAAAAGTATCATGAGTATCAAGAGATTTAAGAGTATTAAGAGTATCATGAGTATCAAGAGTAACATTAGTATATTGAGTATCAAAAGTATCGAGAGTATCATGAGTATCGAGAGTATCAAGACAATCATGAGTATCAAGAGTATCAGGAGTATCAAGAGTATCAAGAGTATCATTAGTATCATGAGTATCATGAGTATCATGAGTATCAAGAGTATCGAGGGTATCAAGAGTATCATGAGTATTAAGAGTATCATGAGTTTCAAGAGTATCATGAGTATCAAGAGTATAAAGAGTATCAAGAGTATCATGAGTATCATGAGTATCAAGAGTATTAGAGTATCAAGAGTATCATGAGTATCAAGAGTATCAAGAGTATCATGAGTATCATGAGTATCAAGAGTATCATGAGTATCATGAGTATCAAGAGTATCAAGAGTATCATGAGTATCAAGAGTATCAGGAGTATCAAGAGTATCAAGAGTATCGAGAGTATCATGAGGATCAAGAGTATCAAGAGTATCATGAGTATCATGAGTATCATGAGCATCAAGAGTATCATGAGTATCATGAGTATCATGAGGATCAAGAGTATCAAGAGTATCAAGAGTATCATGAGTATCATGAGTATCATGAGTATCATGAGTATCAAGAGTATCATGAGTATCAAGAGTATTAGAGTATCAAGAGTATCAAGAGTATCATAAGTATCATGAGTATCAAGAGTATGAAGAGTATCAAGTGTATCATGAGTATCATGAGTATCATGAGTATCATTTGTATCATAAGTATCTTGAGTATCACGAGTATCAAGAGTATCGAGAGTATCATGAGTATCGAAAGTATCAAGAGTATCATGAGTATTAAGAGTATCATGAGTATCAAGAGTATCATGAGTATCAAGAGTATCATGAGTATCAAGAGTATCAAGAGTATCATGAGTATCATTAGTATCATGAGTATCAAGAGTATTAGAGTATCAAGAGTATCATGAGTATCAAGAGTATCAAAAGTATCATGAGTATCATGAGTATCAGGAGTATCAAGAGTTTTAAGAGTATCGAAAGTATCATGAGTATCAAGAGTATAAAGAGTATCAAGAGTATCAAGAGTATCAAGAGTATCATGAGTATCATGAGTATCAAGAGTATCATGAGTATCAAGAGTATCGAGAGTATCATGAGTATCGAGAGTATCAAGAGTATCGCGAGTATCAAAAGTATCATGAGTATCATGAGTATCAGGAGTATCATTAGTATCAAGAGTATCAAGAGTATCATGAGTAATCAAGAGTATCAAGAGTATCAAGAGTATCATGAGTATCATGAGCATCAAGAGTATCATGAGTATCATGAGTATCATGAGTATCAAGAGTATCAAGAGTATTAGAGTATAAAGAGTATCATGAGTATCAAGAGTATCAAAAGTATCATGAGTATCATGAGTATCAGGAGTATCATGAGTATCATGAGTATCAAGAGTATCATGAGTATCAAGAGTATCGAGAGTATCATGAGTATCAAGAGTATCGAGAGTATCAAGAGTATCATGAGTATCATGAGTATCAAGAGTATGAAGAGTATTAAGTGTATCATGAGTATCATGAGTATCATGAGTATCATTTGTATCATAAGTATCTTGAGTATCACGAGTATCAAGAGTATCGAGAGTATCATGAGTATCGAAAGTATCAAGAGTATCATGAGTATTAAGAGTATCAAGAGTATCATGAGTATCATGAGTATCAAGAGTATCAAGAGTATCATGAGTATCAAGAGTATCAAGAGTATCATGAGTATCAAGAGTATCAGGAGTATCAAGAGTATCAAGAGTATCGAGAGTATCATGAGTATCGAAAGTATCAAGAGTATCATGAGTATTATGAGTATCATGAGTATCAAGAGTATCATGAGTATCAAGAGTATCAAGAGTATCACGAGTATCATGAGTATCATGAGTATCAAGAGTATCATGAGTATCAAGTGTATCAAAAGTATCATGAGTATCATGAGTATCAGGAGTATCAAGAGTATCAAGAGTATCAAGAGTATCAAGAGTATCGAAAGTATCATGAGTATCAAGAGTATCAAGAGTATCAAGAGTATCAAGAGTATCAAGAGTATCATGAGTATCATGAGTATCATGAGTATCAAGAGTATCATGAGTATCGAGAGTATCATGAGTATCGAGAGTATCGAGAGTATCATGAGTATCAAGAGTATCAAGAGTATCATGAGTATCAAGAGTTTCATGAGTATCAAGAGATTTAAGAGTATCAAGAGTATCATGAGTATCAAGAGTATCATTAGTATATTGAGTATCAAAAGTATCGAGAGTATCATGAGTATCGAGAGTATCAAGAGTATCAAGAGTATCATGAGTATCAAGAGTATCAGGAGTATCAAGAGTATCAAGAGTATCATTAGTATCATGAGTATCATGAGTATCATGAGTATCAAGAGTATCGAGAGTATCACAAAAATCGAGAGTATCAAGAGTATCATGAGAATCAAGAGTATCAAGAGTATCATGAGTATAATTAGTATTATGAGTATAAAGAGTATCATTAGTATCATGAGTATCATGAGTATCATGAGTATCATGAGTATAATTAGTATTAGAGTATAAAGAGTATCATGAGTATCAAGAGTATCAAAAGTATCATGAGTATCATGAGTATCAGGAGTATCATGAGTATCATGAGTATCAAGAGTATCATGAGTATCAAGAGTATCGAGAGTATCAAGAGTATCATGAGTATCATGAGTATCAAGAGTATGAAGAGTATTAAGTGTATCATGAGTATCATGAGTATCATGAGTATCATTTGTATCATAAGTATATTGAGTATCACGAGTATCAAGAGTATCGAGAGTATCATGAGTATCGAAAGTATCAAGAGTATCATGAGTATTAAGAGTATCAAGAGTATCATGAGTATCATGAGTATCAAGAGTATCAAGAGTATCATGAGTATCAAGAGTATCAAGAGTATCATGAGTATCAAGAGTATCAGGAGTATCAAGAGTATCAAGAGTATCGAGAGTATCATGAGTATCGAAAGTATCAAGAGTATCATGAGTATTATGAGTATCATGAGTATCAAGAGTATCATGAGTATCAAGAGTATCATGAGTGTCAAGAGTATCAAGAGTATCATGAGTATCATGAGTATCATGAGTATCAAGAGTATCATGAGTATCAAGTGTATCAAAAGTATCATGAGTATCATGAGTATCAGGAGTATCAAGAGTATCAAGAGTATCAAGAGTATCAAGAGTATCGAAAGTATCATGAGTATCAAGAGTATCAAGAGTATCAAGAGTATCAAGAGTATCATGAGTATCATGAGTATCATGAGTATCAAGAGTATCATGAGTATCGAGAGTATCATGAGTATCAAGAGTATGAAGAGTATTAAGTGTATCATGAGTATCATGAGTATCATGAGTATCAAGAGTATCATGAGTATCAAGAGATTTAAGAGTATCAAGAGTATCATGAGTATCATGAGTATCATGAGTATCATGAGTATCATGAGTATCAAGAGTATCATGAGTATCGAGAGTATCATGAGTATCGAGAGTATCAAGAGTATCGAGAGTATCATGAGTATCATGAGTATCAAGAGTATCATGAGTATCATGAGTATCAAGAGTATCAAGAGTATCATGAGTATCAAGAGTATCAGGAGTATCATTTGTATCATAAGTATCTTGAGTATCACGAGTATCAAGAGTATCGAGAGTATCATGAGTATCGAAAGTATCAAGAGTATCATGAGTATTAAGAGTATCATGAGTATCAAGAGTATCATGAGTATCAAGAGTATCATGAGTATCAAGAGTATCAAGAGTATCATGAGTATCATTAGTATCATGAGTATCAAGAGTATTAGAGTATCAAGAGTATCATGAGTATCAAGAGTATCAAAAGTATCATGAGTATCATGAGTATCAGGAGTATCAAGAGTATCAAGAGTATCGAAAGTATCATGAGTATCAAGAGTATTAAGAGTATCAAGAGTATCAAGAGTATCAAGAGTATCATGAGTATCATGAGTATCAAGAGTATCATGAGTATCAAGAGTATCGAGAGTATTATGAGTATCGAGAGTATCAAGAGTATCGAGAGTATCAAAAGTATCATGAGTATCATGAGTATCAGGAGTATCATTAGTATCAAGAGTATCAAGAGTATCATGAGTAATCAAGAGTATCAAGAGCATCAAGAGTATCATGAGTATCATGAGTATCATGAGCATCAAGAGTATCATGAGTATCATGAGCATCAAGAGTATCATGAGTATCATGAGTATCATGAGTATCATGAGTATCAAGAGTATCAAGAGTATTAGAGTATAAAGAGTATCCTGAGTATCAAGAATATCAAAAGTATCATGAGTATCATGAGTATCAGGAGTATCATGAGTATCATGAGTATCAAGAGTATCATGAGTATCAAGAGTATCGAGAGTATCAAGAGTATCATGAGTATCATGAGTATCAAGAGTATTAAGTGTATCATGAGTATCAAGAGTAACATTAGTATATTGAGTATCAAAAGTATCGAGAGTATCATGAGTATCGAGAGTATCAAGACAATCATGAGTATCAAGAGTATCAGGAGTATCAAGAGTATCAAGAGTATCATTAGTATCATGAGTATCATGAGTATCATGAGTATCAAGAGTATCGAGGGTATCAAGAGTATCATGAGTATCAAGAGTATCAAGAGTATCACGAGTATCATGAGTATCATGAGTATCAAGAGTATCATGAGTATCAAGTGTATCAAAAGTATCATGAGTATCATGAGTATCAGGAGTATCAAGAGTATCAAGAGTATCAAGAGTATCAAGAGTATCGAAAGTATCATGAGTATCAAGAGTATCAAGAGTATCAAGAGTATCAAGAGTATCAAGAGTATCAAGAGTATCATGAGTATAATGAGTATCATGAGTATCAAGAGTATCATGAGTATCGAGAGTATCATGAGTATCGAGAGTATCGAGAGTATCATGAGTATCAAGAGTATTAAGAGTATCATGAGTATCAAGAGTATCATGAGTATCAAGAGTTTTAAGAGTATCAAGAGTATCATGAGTATCAAGAGTATCATTAGTATATTGAGTATCAAAAGTATCGAGAGTATCATGAGTATCGAGAGTATCAAGAGTATCAAGAGTATCATGAGTATCAAGAGTATCAGGAGTATCAAGAGTATCAAGAGTATCATTAATATCACAAAAATCGAGAGTATCAAGAGTATCATGAGAATCAAGAGTATCAAGAGTATCATGAGTATAATTAGTATTATGAGTATAAAGAGTATCATTAGTATCATGAGTATCATGAGTATAATTAGTATTAGAGTATAAAGAGTATCATGAGTATCAAGAGTATCAAAAGTATCATGAGTATCATGAGTATCATGAGTATCAAGAGTATCATGAGTATCAAGAGTATCACGAGTATCATGAGTATCAATAGTATCATTAGTATCATGAGTATCATGAGTATCAAGTGTATCATGAGTATCATGTGTATCATGAGTATCAAGAGTATCGAGAGTATCATGAGTATCGAGAGTATCAAGAGTATCATGAGTATCAAGAATATCAGGAGTATCAAGAGTATCATTAGTATCATGAGTATCATGAGTATCATGAGTATCAAGAGTATCGAGAGTATCATGAGTATCGAGAGTATCAAGAGTATCATGAGTATCAAGAGTATCAGGAGTATCATGAGTATCAAGAGTATCATTAGTATTATGAGTATCAAGAGTATCATGAGTATCATGAGTATCAAGAGTATCATTAGTATCATGAGTATCAAGAGTATCAAGTGTATTATGAGTATCATGTGTATCATGAGTATCAAGAGTATCAAGAGTATCATGAGTATCATTAGTATCATGAGTATCAAGAGTATCATGAGTATCAAGAGTATCATGAGTATCAAGAGTATCAAGAGTATCGAGAGTATCATGAGTATCGAGAGTATCAAGAGTATCAAGAGTATCATTAGTATCATGAGTATCAAGAGTATCAAGTGTATCATGAGTATCATGTGTATCATGAGTATCAAGAGTATCAAGAGTATCATGAGTATCATTAGTGTCATGAGTATCAAGAGTATCATGAGTATCAAGAGTATCAAGAGTATCATTAGTATCATGAGTATCATGAGTATCAAGAGTATCGAGAGTATCAAGAGTATCGAGAGTATCAAGAGTATCGAGAGTATCATGAGTATCATGAGTATCATGAGTATCAAGAGTATCATGAGTATCATGAGCATCAAGAGTATCATGAGTATCAAGATTATCAGGAGTATCAAGAGTATCAAGAGTATCGAGAGTATCATGAGTATCAAGAGTATCAAGAGTATCATGAGTATCATGAGTATCATGAGTATCAAAAGTATCATGAGTATCAAGAGATTTAAGAGTATTAAGAGTATCATGAGTATCAAGAGTAACATTAGTATATTGAGTATCAAAAGTATCGAGAGTATCATGAGTATCGAGAGTATCAAGACAATCATGAGTATCAAGAGTATCAGGAGTATCAAGAGTATCAAGAGTATCATTAGTATCATGAGTATCATGAGTATCATGAGTATCAAGAGTATCGAGGGTATCAAGAGTATCATGAGTATTAAGAGTATCATGAGTTTCAAGAGTATCATGAGTATCAAGAGTATAAAGAGTATCAAGAGTATCATGAGTATCATGAGTATCAAGAGTATTAGAGTATCAAGAGTATCATGAGTATCAAGAGTATCAAGAGTATCATGAGTATCATGAGTATCAAGAGTATCATGAGTATCATGAGTATCAAGAGTATCAAGAGTATCATGAGTATCAAGAGTATCAGGAGTATCAAGAGTATCAAGAGTATCGAGAGTATCATGAGGATCAAGAGTATCAAGAGTATCATGAGTATCATGAGTATCATGAGCATCAAGAGTATCATGAGTATCATGAGTATCATGAGGATCAAGAGTATCAAGAGTATCAAGAGTATCATGAGTATCATGAGTATCATGAGTATCATGAGTATCAAGAGTATCATGAGTATCAATAGTATTAGAGTATCAAGAGTATCAAGAGTATCATAAGTATCATGAGTATCAAGAGTATGAAGAGTATCAAGTGTATCATGAGTATCATGAGTATCATGGGTATCATTTGTATCATAAGTATCTTGAGTATCACGAGTATCAAGAGTATCGAGAGTATCATGAGTATCGAAAGTATCAAGAGTATCATGAGTATTAAGAGTATCATGAGTATCAAGAGTATCATGAGTATCAAGAGTATCATGAGTATCAAGAGTATCAAGAGTATCATGAGTATCATTAGTATCATGAGTATCAAGAGTATTAGAGTATCAAGAGTATCATGAGTATCAAGAGTATCAAAAGTATCATGAGTATCATGAGTATCAGGAGTATCAAGAGTATCAAGAGTATCGAAAGTATCATGAGTATCAAGAGTATAAAGAGTATCAAGAGTATCAAGAGTATCAAGAGTATCATGAGTATCATGAGTATCAAGAGTATCATGAGTATCAAGAGTATCGAGAGTATCATGAGTATCGAGAGTATCAAGAGTATCGAGAGTATCAAAAGTATCATGAGTATCATGAGTATCAGGAGTATCATTAGTATCAAGAGTATCAAGGGTATCATGAGTAATCAAGAGTATCAAGAGTATCAAGAGTATCATGAGTATCATGAGCATCAAGAGTATCATGAGTATCATGAGTATCATGAGTATCAAGAGTATCAAGAGTATTAGAGTATAAAGAGTATCATGAGTATCAAGAGTATCAAAAGTATCATGAGTATCATGAGTATCAGGAGTATCATGAGTATCATGAGTATCAAGAGTATCATGAGTATCAAGAGTATCGAGAGTATCATGAGTATCAAGAGTATCGAGAGTATCAAGAGTATCATGAGTATCATGAGTATCAAGAGTATGAAGAGTATTAAGTGTATCATGAGTATCATGAGTATCATGAGTATCATTTGTATCATAAGTATCTTGAGTATCACGAGTATCAAGAGTATCGAGAGTATCATGAGTATCGAAAGTATCAAGAGTATCATGAGTATTAAGAGTATCAAGAGTATCATGAGTATCATGAGTATCAAGAGTATCAAGAGTATCATGAGTATCAAGAGTATCAAGAGTATCATGAGTATCAAGAGTATCAGGAGTATCAAGAGTATCAAGAGTATCGAGAGTATCATGAGTATCGAAAGTATCAAGAGTATCATGAGTATTATGAGTATCATGAGTATCAAGAGTATCATGAGTATCAAGAGTATCAAGAGTATCACGAGTATCATGAGTATCATGAGTATCAAGAGTATCATGAGTATCAAGTGTATCAAAAGTATCATGAGTATCATGAGTATCAGGAGTATCAAGAGTATCAAGAGTATCAAGAGTATCAAGAGTATCGAAAGTATCATGAGTATCAAGAGTATCAAGAGTATCAAGAGTATCAAGAGTATCAAGAGTATCATGAGTATCATGAGTATCATGAGTATCAAGAGTATCATGAGTATCGAGAGTATCATGAGTATCGAGAGTATCGAGAGTATCATGAGTATCAAGAGTATCAAGAGTATCATGAGTATCAAGAGTTTCATGAGTATCAAGAGATTTAAGAGTATCAAGAGTATCATGAGTATCAAGAGTATCATTAGTATATTGAGTATCAAAAGTATCGAGAGTATCATGAGTATCGAGAGTATCAAGAGTATCAAGAGTATCATGAGTATCAAGAGTATCAGGAGTATCAAGAGTATCAAGAGTATCATTAGTATCATGAGTATCATGAGTATTAAGAGTATCAAGAGTATCATGAGTATCATGAGTATCAAGAGTATCAAGAGTATCATGAGTATCAAGAGTATCAAGAGTATCATGAGTATCAAGAGTATCAGGAGTATCAAGAGTATCAAGAGTATCGAGAGTATCATGAGTATCGAAAGTATCAAGAGTATCATGAGTATTATGAGTATCATGAGTATCAAGAGTATCATGAGTATCAAGAGTATCATGAGTGTCAAGAGTATCAAGAGTATCATGAGTATCATGAGTATCAAGAGTATCATGAGTATCAAGTGTATCAAAAGTATCATGAGTATCATGAGTATCAGGAGTATCAAGAGTATCAAGAGTATCAAGAGTATCAAGAGTATCGAAAGTATCATGAGTATCAAGAGTATCAAGAGTATCAAGAGTATCAAGAGTATCATGAGTATCATGAGTATCATGAGTATCAAGAGTATCATGAGTATCGAGAGTATCATGAGTATCAAGAGTATGAAGAGTATTAAGTGTATCATGAGTATCATGAGTATCATGAGTATCAAGAGTATCATGAGTATCAAGAGATTTAAGAGTATCAAGAGTATCATGAGTATCATGAGTATCATGAGTATCATGAGTATCATGAGTATCAAGAGTATCATGAGTATCGAGAGTATCATGAGTATCGAGAGTATCAAGAGTATCGAGAGTATCATGAGTATCATGAGTATCAAGAGTATCATGAGTATCATGAGTATCAAGAGTATCAAGAGTATCATGAGTATCAAGAGTATCAGGAGTATCATTTGTATCATAAGTATCTTGAGTATCACGAGTATCAAGAGTATCGAGAGTATCATGAGTATCGAAAGTATCAAGAGTATCATGAGTATTAAGAGTATCATGAGTATCAAGAGTATCATGAGTATCAAGAGTATCATGAGTATCAAGAGTATCAAGAGTATCATGAGTATCATTAGTATCATGAGTATCAAGAGTATTAGAGTATCAAGAGTATCATGAGTATCAAGAGTATCAAAAGTATCATGAGTATCATGAGTATCAGGAGTATCAAGAGTATCAAGAGTATCGAAAGTATCATGAGTATCAAGAGTATTAAGAGTATCAAGAGTATCAAGAGTATCAAGAGTATCATGAGTATCATGAGTATCAAGAGTATCATGAGTATCAAGAGTATCGAGAGTATTATGAGTATCGAGAGTATCAAGAGTATCGAGAGTATCAAAAGTATCATGAGTATCATGAGTATCAGGAGTATCATTAGTATCAAGAGTATCAAGAGTATCATGAGTAATCAAGAGTATCAAGAGTATCAAGAGTATCATGAGTATCATGAGTATCATGAGCATCAAGAGTATCATGAGTATCATGAGTATCATGAGTATCATGAGTATCAAGAGTATCAAGAGTATTAGAGTATAAAGAGTATCCTGAGTATCAAGAATATCAAAAGTATCATGAGTATCATGAGTATCAGGAGTATCATGAGTATCATGAGTATCAAGAGTATCATGAGTATCAAGAGTATCGAGAGTATCAAGAGTATCATGAGTATCATGAGTATCAAGAGTATGAAGAGTATTAAGTGTATCATGAGTATCATGAGTATCATGAGTATCATTTGTATCATAAGTATCTTGAGTATCACGAGTATCAAGAGTATCGAGAGTATCATGAGTATCGAAAGTATCAAGAGTATCATGAGTATTAAGAGTATCAAGAGTATCATGAGTATCATGAGTATCAAGAGTATCAAGAGTATCATGAGTATCAAGAGTATCAAGAGTATCATGAGTATCAAGAGTATCAGGAGTATCAAGAGTATCAAGAGTATCGAGAGTATCATGAGTATCGAAAGTATCAAGAGTATCATGAGTATTATGAGTATCATGAGTATCAAGAGTATCATGAGTATCAAGAGTATCAAGAGTATCACGAGTATCATGAGTATCATGAGTATCAAGAGTATCATGAGTATCAAGTGTATCAAAAGTATCATGAGTATCATGAGTATCAGGAGTATCAAGAGTATCAAGAGTATCAAGAGTATCAAGAGTATCGAAAGTATCATGAGTATCAAGAGTATCAAGAGTATCAAGAGTATCAAGAGTATCAAGAGTATCATGAGTATCATGAGTATCATGAGTATCATGAGTATCAAGAGTATCATGAGTATCGAGAGTATCATGAGTATCGAGAGTATCGAGAGTATCATGAGTATCAAGAGTATCAAGAGTATCATGAGTATCAAGAGTATCATGAGTATCAAGAGATTTAAGAGTATCAAGAGTATCATGAGTATCAAGAGTATCATTAGTATATTGAGTATCAAAAGTATCGAGAGTATCATGAGTATCGAGAGTATCAAGAGTATCAAGAGTATCATGAGTATCAAGAGTATCAGGAGTATCAAGAGTATCAAGAGTATCATTAGTATCATGAGTATCATGAGTATCATGAGTATCAGGAGTATCATGAGTATCATGAGTATCAAGAGTATCATGAGTATCAAGAGTATCAAGAGTATCATGAGTATCATTAGTATCATGAGTATCAAGAGTATTAGAGTATCAAGAGTATCATGAGTATCAAGAGTATCAAAAGTATCATGAGTATCATGAGTATCAGGAGTATCAAGAGTATCAAGAGTATCGAAAGTATCATGAGTATCAAGAGTATAAAGAGTATCAAGAGTATCAAGAGTATCAAGAGTATCATGAGTATCATGAGTATCAAGAGTATCATGAGTATCAAGAGTATCGAGAGTATCATGAGTATCGAGAGTATCAAGAGTATCGAGAGTATCAAAAGTATCATGAGTATCATGAGTATCAGGAGTATCATTAGTATCAAGAGTATCAAGGGTATCATGAGTAATCAAGAGTATCAAGAGTATCAAGAGTATCATGAGTATCATGAGCATCAAGAGTATCATGAGTATCATGAGTATCATGAGTATCATGAGTATCAAGAGTATAAAGAGTATCAAGAGTATCAAGAGTATCAAGAGTATCATGAGTATCATGAGTATCAAGAGTATCATGAGTATCAAGAGTATCGAGAGTATCATGAGTATCGAGAGTATCAAGAGTATCGAGAGTATCAAAAGTATCATGAGTATCATGAGTATCAGGAGTATCATTAGTATCAAGAGTATCAAGGGTATCATGAGTAATCAAGAGTATCAAGAGTATCAAGAGTATCATGAGTATCATGAGCATCAAGAGTATCAAGAGTATCATGAGTATCAAGAGTATCAAAAGTATCATGAGTATCATGAGTATCAGGAGTATCAAGAGTATCAAGAGTATCGAAAGTATCATGAGTATCAAGAGTATAAAGAGTATCAAGAGTATCAAGAGTATCAAGAGTATCATGAGTATCATGAGTATCATGAGTATCAAGAGTATCATGAGTATCAAGAGTATCGAGAGTATCATGAGTATCGAGAGTATCAAGAGTATCAAGAGTATCAAAAGTATCATGAGTATCATGAGTATCAGGAGTATCATGAGTATCATGAGTATCAAGAGTATCATGAGTATCAAGAGTATCAAGAGTATCATGAGTATCAAGAGTATCGAGAGTATCAAGAGTATCATGAGTATCATGAGTATCAAGAGTATGAAGAGTATTAAGTGTATCATGAGTATCATGAGTATCATGAGTATCATTTGTATCATAAGTATCTTGAGTATCACGAGTATCAAGAGTATCGAGAGTATCATGAGTATCGAAAGTATCAAGAGTATCATGAGTATTAAGAGTATCAAGAGTATCATGAGTATCATGAGTATCAAGAGTATCAAGAGTATCATGAGTATCAAGAGTATCAAGAGTATCATGAGTATCAAGAGTATCAGGAGTATCAAGAGTATCAAGAGTATCGAGAGTATCATGAGTATCGAAAGTATCAAGAGTATCATGAGTATTATGAGTATCATGAGTATCAAGAGTATCATGAGTATCAAGAGTATCAAGAGTATCACGAGTATCATGAGTATCAAGAGTATCATGAGTATCAAGTGTATCAAAAGTATCATGAGTATCATGAGTATCAGGAGTATCAAGAGTATCAAGAGTATCAAGAGTATCAAGAGTATCGAAAGTATCATGAGTATCAAGAGTATCAAGAGTATCAAGAGTATCAAGAGTATCAAGAGTATCATGAGTATCATGAGTATCATGAGTATCAAGAGTATCATGAGTATCGAGAGTATCATGAGTATCGAGAGTATCGAGAGTATCATGAGTATCAAGAGTATCAAGAGTATCATGAGTATCAAGAGTTTCATGAGTATCAAGAGATTTAAGAGTATCAAGAGTATCATGAGTATCAAGAGTATCATTAGTATATTGAGTATCAAAAGTATCGAGAGTATCATGAGTATCGAGAGTATCAAGAGTATCAAGAGTATCATGAGTATCAAGAGTATCAGGAGTATCAAGAGTATCAAGAGTATCATTAGTATCATGAGTATCATGAGTATCATGAGTATCAAGAGTATCGAGAGTATCACAAAAATCGAGAGTATCAAGAGTATCATGAGAATCAAGAGTATCAAGAGTATCATGAGTATAATTAGTATTATGAGTATAAAGAGTATCATTAGTATCATGAGTATCATGAGTATCATGAGTATCATGAGTATAATTAGTATTAGAGTATAAAGAGTATCATGAGTATCAAGAGTATCAAAAGTATCATGAGTATCAGGAGTATCAGGAGTATCATGAGTATCATGAGTATCAAGAGTATCATGAGTATCAAGAGTATCGAGAGTATCAAGAGTATCATGAGTATCATGAGTATCAAGAGTATGAAGAGTATTAAGTGTATCATGAGTATCATGAGTATCATGAGTATCATTTGTATCATAAGTATCTTGAGTATCACGAGTATCAAGAGTATCGAGAGTATCATGAGTATCGAAAGTATCAAGAGTATCATGAGTATTAAGAGTATCAAGAGTATCATGAGTATCATGAGTATCAAGAGTATCAAGAGTATCATGAGTATCAAGAGTATCAAGAGTATCATGAGTATCAAGAGTATCAGGAGTATCAAGAGTATCAAGAGTATCGAGAGTATCATGAGTATCGAAAGTATCAAGAGTATCATGAGTATTATGAGTATCATGAGTATCAAGAGTATCATGAGTATCAAGAGTATCATGAGTGTCAAGAGTATCAAGAGTATCATGAGTATCATGAGTATCATGAGTATCAAGAGTTTCATGAGTATCAAGTGTATCAAAAGTATCATGAGTATCATGAGTATCAGGAGTATCAAGAGTATCAAGAGTATCAAGAGTATCAAGAGTATCGAAAGTATCATGAGTATCAAGAGTATCAAGAGTATCAAGAGTATCAAGAGTATCATGAGTATCATGAGTATCATGAGTATCAAGAGTATCATGAGTATCGAGAGTATCATGAGTATCAAGAGTATGAAGAGTATTAAGTGTATCATGAGTATCATGAGTATCATGAGTATCAAGAGTATCATGAGTATCAAGAGATTTAAGAGTATCAAGAGTATCATGAGTATCATGAGTATCATGAGTATCATGAGTATCATGAGTATCAAGAGTATCATGAGTATCGAGAGTATCATGAGTATCGAGAGTATCAAGAGTATCGAGAGTATCATGAGTATCATGAGTATCAAGAGTATCATGAGTATCATGAGTATCAAGAGTATCAAGAGTATCATGAGTATCAAGAGTATCAGGAGTATCATTTGTATCATAAGTATCTTGAGTATCACGAGTATCAAGAGTATCGAGAGTATCATGAGTATCGAAAGTATCAAGAGTATCATGAGTATTAAGAGTATCATGAGTATCAAGAGTATCATGAGTATCAAGAGTATCATGAGTATCAAGAGTATCAAGAGTATCATGAGTATCATTAGTATCATGAGTATCAAGAGTATTAGAGTATCAAGAGTATCATGAGTATCAAGAGTATCAAAAGTATCATGAGTATCATGAGTATCAGGAGTATCAAGAGTATCAAGAGTATCGAAAGTATCATGAGTATCAAGAGTATTAAGAGTATCAAGAGTATCAAGAGTATCAAGAGTATCATGAGTATCATGAGTATCAAGAGTATCATGAGTATCAAGAGTATCGAGAGTATTATGAGTATCGAGAGTATCAAGAGTATCGAGAGTATCAAAAGTATCATGAGTATCATGAGTATCAGGAGTATCATTAGTATCAAGAGTATCAAGAGTATCATGAGTAATCAAGAGTATCAAGAGTATCAAGAGTATCATGAGTATCATGAGTATCATGAGCATCAAGAGTATCATGAGTATCATGAGTATCATGAGTATCATGAGTATCAAGAGTATCAAGAGTATTAGAGTATAAAGAGTATCCTGAGTATCAAGAATATCAAAAGTATCATGAGTATCATGAGTATCAGGAGTATCATGAGTATCATGAGTATCAAGAGTATCATGAGTATCAAGAGTATCGAGAGTATCAAGAGTATCATGAGTATCATGAGTATCAAGAGTATGAAGAGTATTAAGTGTATCATGAGTATCATGAGTATCATGAGTATCATTTGTATCATAAGTATCTTGAGTATCACGAGTATCAAGAGTATCGAGAGTATCATGAGTATCGAAAGTATCAAGAGTATCATGAGTATTAAGAGTATCAAGAGTATCATGAGTATCATGAGTATCAAGAGTATCAAGAGTATCATGAGTATCAAGAGTATCAAGAGTATCATGAGTATCAAGAGTATCAGGAGTATCAAGAGTATCAAGAGTATCGAGAGTATCATGAGTATCGAAAGTATCAAGAGTATCATGAGTATTATGAGTATCATGAGTATCAAGAGTATCATGAGTATCAAGAGTATCAAGAGTATCACGAGTATCATGAGTATCATGAGTATCAAGAGTATCATGAGTATCAAGTGTATCAAAAGTATCATGAGTATCATGAGTATCAGGAGTATCAAGAGTATCAAGAGTATCAAGAGTATCAAGAGTATCGAAAGTATCATGAGTATCAAGAGTATCAAGAGTATCAAGAGTATCAAGAGTATCAAGAGTATCAAGAGTATCAGGAGTATCAAGAGTATCAAGAGTATCATTAGTATCATGAGTATCATGAGTATCATGAGTATCGAGAGTATCATGAGTATCGAGAGTATCAAGAGTATCAAGAGTATCATGAGTATCAAGAGTATCAGGAGTATCAAGAGTATCAAGAGTATCATTAGTATCATGAGTATCATGAGTATCATGAGTATCAGGAGTATCATGAGTATCATGAGTATCAAGAGTATCATGAGTATCAAGAGTATCGAGAGTATCATGAGTATCAAGAGTATCGAGAGTATCAAGAGTATCATGAGTATCATGAGTATCAAGAGTATGAAGAGTATTAAGTGTATCATGAGTATCATGAGTATCATGAGTATCATTTGTATCATAAGTATCTTGAGTATCACGAGTATCAAGAGTATCGAGAGTATCATGAGTATCGAAAGTATCAAGAGTATCATGAGTATTAAGAGTATCAAGAGTATCATGAGTATCATGAGTATCAAGAGTATCAAGAGTATCATGAGTATCAAGAGTATCAAGAGTATCATGAGTATCAAGAGTATCAGGAGTATCAAGAGTATCAAGAGTATCGAGAGTATCATGAGTATCGAAAGTATCAAGAGTATCATGAGTATTATGAGTATCATGAGTATCAAGAGTATCATGAGTATCAAGAGTATCAAGAGTATCACGAGTATCATGAGTATCATGAGTATCAAGAGTATCATGAGTATCAAGTGTATCAAAAGTATCATGAGTATCATGAGTATCAGGAGTATCAAGAGTATCAAGAGTATCAAGAGTATCAAGAGTATCGAAAGTATCATGAGTATCAAGAGTATCAAGAGTATCAAGAGTATCAAGAGTATCAAGAGTATCATGAGTATCATGAGTATCATGAGTATCAAGAGTATCATGAGTATCGAGAGTATCATGAGTATCGAGAGTATCGAGAGTATCATTAGTATCATGAGTATCATGAGTATCATGAGTATCAAGAGTATCGAGAGTATCACAAAAATCGAGAGTATCAAGAGTATCATGAGAATCAAGAGTATCAAGAGTATCAAGAGTATCATGAGTATCAAGAGTTTCATGAGTATCAAGAGATTTAAGAGTATCAAGAGTATCATGAGTATCAAGAGTATCATTAGTATATTGAGTATCAAAAGTATCGAGAGTATCATGAGTATCGAGAGTATCAAGAGTATCAAGAGTATCATGAGTATCAAGAGTATCAGGAGTATCAAGAGTATCAAGAGTATCATTAGTATCATGAGTATCATGAGTATCATGAGTATCAAGAGTATCGAGAGTATCACAAAAATCGAGAGTATCAAGAGTATCATGAGAATCAAGAGTATCAAGAGTATCATGAGTATAATTAGTATTATGAGTATAAAGAGTATCATTAGTATCATGAGTATCATGAGTATCATGAGTATCATGAGTATAATTAGTATTAGAGTATAAAGAGTATCATGAGTATCAAGAGTATCAAAAGTATCATGAGTATCATGAGTATCAGGAGTATCATGAGTATCATGAGTATCAAGAGTATCATGAGTATCAAGAGTATCGAGAGTATCAAGAGTATCATGAGTATCATGAGTATCAAGAGTATGAAGAGTATTAAGTGTATCATGAGTATCATGAGTATCATGAGTATCATTTGTATCATAAGTATCTTGAGTATCACGAGTATCAAGAGTATCGAGAGTATCATGAGTATCGAAAGTATCAAGAGTATCATGAGTATTAAGAGTATCAAGAGTATCATGAGTATCATGAGTATCAAGAGTATCAAGAGTATCATGAGTATCAAGAGTATCAAGAGTATCATGAGTATCAAGAGTATCAGGAGTATCAAGAGTATCAAGAGTATCGAGAGTATCATGAGTATCGAAAGTATCAAGAGTATCATGAGTATTATGAGTATCATGAGTATCAAGAGTATCATGAGTATCAAGAGTATCATGAGTATCAAGAGTATCAAGAGTATCATGAGTATCATGAGTATCATGAGTATCAAGAGTATCATGAGTATCAAGTGTATCAAAAGTATCATGAGTATCATGAGTATCAGGAGTATCAAGAGTATCAAGAGTATCAAGAGTATCAAGAGTATCGAAAGTATCATGAGTATCAAGAGTATCAAGAGTATCAAGAGTATCAAGAGTATCATGAGTATCATGAGTATCATGAGTATCAAGAGTATCATGAGTATCGAGAGTATCATGAGTATGAAGAGTATGAAGAGTATTAAGTGTATCATGAGTATCATGAGTATCATGAGTATCAAGAGTATCATGAGTATCAAGAGATTTAAGAGTATCAAGAGTATCATGAGTATCATGAGTATCATGAGTATCATGAGTATCATGAGTATCAAGAGTATCATGAGTATCGAGAGTATCATGAGTATCGAGAGTATCAAGAGTATCGAGAGTATCATGAGTATCATGAGTATCAAGAGTATCATGAGTATCATGAGTATCAAGAGTATCAAGAGTATCATGAGTATCAAGAGTATCAGGAGTATCATTTGTATCATAAGTATCTTGAGTATCACGAGTATCAAGAGTATCGAGAGTATCATGAGTATCGAAAGTATCAAGAGTATCATGAGTATTAAGAGTATCATGAGTATCAAGAGTATCATGAGTATCAAGAGTATCATGAGTATCAAGAGTATCAAGAGTATCATGAGTATCATTAGTATCATGAGTATCAAGAGTATTAGAGTATCAAGAGTATCATGAGTATCAAGAGTATCAAAAGTATCATGAGTATCATGAGTATCAGGAGTATCAAGAGTATCAAGAGTATCGAAAGTATCATGAGTATCAAGAGTATCATGAGTATCAAGAGTATCGAGAGTATTATGAGTATCGAGAGTATCAAGAGTATCAAGAGTATCGAGAGTATTATGAGTATCGAGAGTATCAAGAGTATCGAGAGTATCAAAAGTATCATGAGTATCATGAGTATCAGGAGTATCATTAGTATCAAGAGTATCAAGAGTATCATGAGTAATCAAGAGTATCAAGAGTATCAAGAGTATCATGAGTATCATGAGTATCATGAGCATCAAGAGTATCATGAGTATCATGAGCATCAAGAGTGTCATGAGTATCATGAGTATCATGAGTATCATGAGTATCAAGAGTATCAAGAGTATTAGAGTATAAAGAGTATCCTGAGTATCAAGAATATCAAAAGTATCATGAGTATCATGAGTATCAGGAGTATCATGAGTATCATGAGTATCAAGAGTATCATGAGTATCAAGAGTATCGAGAGTATCAAGAGTATCATGAGTATCATGAGTATCAAGAGTATGAAGAGTATTAAGTGTATCATGAGTATCATGAGTATCATGAGTATCATTTGTATCATAAGTATCTTGAGTATCACGAGTATCAAGAGTATCGAGAGTATCATGAGTATCGAAAGTATCAAGAGTATCATGAGTATTAAGAGTATCAAGAGTATCATGAGTATCATGAGTATCAAGAGTATCAAGAGTATCATGAGTATCAAGAGTATCAAGAGTATCATGAGTATCAAGAGTATCAGGAGTATCAAGAGTATCAAGAGTATCGAGAGTATCATGAGTATCGAAAGTATCAAGAGTATCATGAGTATTATGAGTATCATGAGTATCAAGAGTATCATGAGTATCAAGAGTATCAAGAGTATCACGAGTATCATGAGTATCATGAGTATCAAGAGTATCATGAGTATCAAGTGTATCAAAAGTATCATGAGTATCATGAGTATCAGGAGTATCAAGAGTATCAAGAGTATCAAGAGTATCAAGAGTATCGAAAGTATCATGAGTATCATGAGTATCAAGAGTATCAAGAGTATCAAGAGTATCAAGAGTATCAAGAGTATCATGAGTATCATGAGTATCATGAGTATCATGAGTATCAAGAGTATCATGAGTATCGAGAGTATCATGAGTATCGAGAGTATCGAGAGTATCATGAGTATCAAGAGTATCAAGAGTATCATGAGTATCAAGAGTATCATGAGTATCAAGAGATTTAAGAGTATCAAGAGTATCATGAGTATCAAGAGTATCATTAGTATATTGAGTATCAAAAGTATCGAGAGTATCATGAGTATCGAGAGTATCAAGAGTATCAAGAGTATCATGAGTATCAAGAGTATCAGGAGTATCAAGAGTATCAAGAGTATCATTAGTATCATGAGTATCATGAGTATCATGAGTATCAAGAGTATCGAGAGTATCACAAAAATCGAGAGTATCAAGAGTATCATGAGAATCAAGAGTATCAAGAGTATCATGAGTATAATTAGTATTATGAGTATAAAGAGTATCATTAGTATCATGAGTATCATGAGTATCATGAGTATCATGAGTATAATTAGTATTAGAGTATAAAGAGTATCATGAGTATCAAGAGTATCAAAAGTATCATGAGTATCATGAGTATCAGGAGTATCATGAGTATCATGAGTATCAAGAGTATCATGAGTATCAAGAGTATCGAGAGTATCAAGAGTATCATGAGTATCATGAGTATCAAGAGTATGAAGAGTATTAAGTGTATCATGAGTATCATGAGTATCATGAGTATCATTTGTATCATAAGTATCTTGAGTATCACGAGTATCAAGAGTATCGAGAGTATCATGAGTATCGAAAGTATCAAGAGTATCATGAGTATTAAGAGTATCAAGAGTATCATGAGTATCATGAGTATCAAGAGTATCAAGAGTATCATGAGTATCAAGAGTATCAAGAGTATCATGAGTATCAAGAGTATCAGGAGTATCAAGAGTATCAAGAGTATCGAGAGTATCATGAGTATCGAAAGTATCAAGAGTATCATAAGTATTATGAGTATCATGAGTATCAAGAGTATCATGAGTATCAAGAGTATCAAGAGTATCATGAGTATCATGAGTATCATGAGTATCAAGAGTATCATTAGTATCAAGTGTATCAAAAGTATCATGAGTATCATGAGTATCAGGAGTATCAAGAGTATCAAGAGTATCAAGAGTATCAAGAGTATCGAAAGTATCATGAGTATCAAGAGTATCAAGAGTATCAAGAGTATCAAGAGTATCAAGAGTATCAAGAGTATCATGAGTATCATGAGTATCATGAGTATCAAGAGTATCATGAGTATCGAGAGTATCATGAGTATCGAGAGTATCGAGAGTATCATGAGTATCAAGAGTATCAAGAGTATCATGAGTATCAAGAGTATCATGAGTATCAAGAGATTTAAGAGTATCAAGAGTATCATGAGTATCAAGAGTATCATTAGTATATTGAGTATCAACAGTATCGAGAGTATCATGAGTATCGAGAGTATCAAGAGTATCAAGAGTATCATGAGTATCAAGAGTATCAGGAGTATCAAGAGTATCAAGAGTATCATTAGTATCATGAGTATCATGAGTATCATGAGTATCAAGAGTATCGAGAGTATCACAAAAATCGAGAGTATCAAGAGTATCATGAGAATCAAGAGTATCAAGAGTATCATGAGTATAATTAGTATTATGAGTATAAAGAGTATCATTAGTATCATGAGTATCATGAGTATCATGAGTATCATGAGTATCAAGAGTATCATGAGTATCAAGAGATTTAAGAGTATCAAGAGTATCATGGGTATCATGAGTATCAAGAGTATCGAGAGTATCGAGAGTATCATGAGTATCAAGAGTATCATGAGTATCATGAGTATCAAGAGTATCATGAGTATCAAGAGATTTAAGAGTATCAAGAGTATCATGAGTATCAAGAGTATCATTAGTATATTGAGTATCAAAAGTATCGAGAGTATCATGAGTATCGAGAGTATCAAGAGTATCATGAGTATCAAGAGTATCATGAGTATTAAGAGTATCATGAGTATCAAGAGTATCGAGAGTATCATGAGTATCATGAGTATCAAGAGTATCATTAGTATATTGAGTATCAAAAGTATCGAGAGTATCATGAGTATCGAGAGTATCAAGAGTATCAAGAGTATCATGAGTATCAAGAGTATCAGGAGTATCAAGAGTATCAAGAGTATCATTAGTATCATGAGTATCATGAGTATCATGAGTATCAAGAGTATCGAGAGTATCACAAAAATCGAGAGTATCAAGAGTATCATGAGAATCAAGAGTATCAAGAGTATCATGAGTATAATTAGTATTATGAGTATAAAGAGTATCATTAGTATCATGAGTATCATGAGTATCATGAGTATCATGAGTATAATTAGTATTAGAGTATAAAGAGTATCATGAGTATCAAGAGTATCAAAAGTATCATGAGTATCATGAGTATCAGGAGTATCATGAGTATCATGAGTATCAAGAGTATCATGAGTATCAAGAGTATCGAGAGTATCAAGAGTATCATGAGTATCATGAGTATCAAGAGTATGAAGAGTATTAAGTGTATCATGAGTATCATGAGTATCATGAGTATCATTTGTATCATAAGTATCTTGAGTATCACGAGTATCAAGAGTATCGAGAGTATCATGAGTATCGAAAGTATCAAGAGTATCATGAGTATTAAGAGTATCAAGAGTATCATGAGTATCATGAGTATCAAGAGTATCAAGAGTATCATGAGTATCAAGAGTATCAAGAGTATCATGAGTATCAAGAGTATCAGGAGTATCAAGAGTATCAAGAGTATCGAGAGTATCATGAGTATCGAAAGTATCAAGAGTATCATGAGTATTATGAGTATCATGAGTATCAAGAGTATCATGAGTATCAAGAGTATCAAGAGTATCATGAGTATCATGAGTATCATGAGTATCAAGAGTATCATTAGTATCAAGTGTATCAAAAGTATCATGAGTATCATGAGTATCAGGAGTATCAAGAGTATCAAGAGTATCAAGAGTATCAAGAGTATCGAAAGTATCATGAGTATCAAGAGTATCAAGAGTATCAAGAGTATCAAGAGTATCAAGAGTATCAAGAGTATCATGAGTATCATGAGTATCATGAGTATCAAGAGTATCATGAGTATCGAGAGTATCATGAGTATCGAGAGTATCGAGAGTATCATGAGTATCAAGAGTATCAAGAGTATCATGAGTATCAAGAGTATCATGAGTATCAAGAGATTTAAGAGTATCAAGAGTATCATGAGTATCAAGAGTATCATTAGTATATTGAGTATCAACAGTATCGAGAGTATCATGAGTATCGAGAGTATCAAGAGTATCAAGAGTATCATGAGTATCAAGAGTATCAGGAGTATCAAGAGTATCAAGAGTATCATTAGTATCATGAGTATCATGAGTATCATGAGTATCAAGAGTATCGAGAGTATCACAAAAATCGAGAGTATCAAGAGTATCATGAGAATCAAGAGTATCAAGAGTATCATGAGTATAATTAGTATTATGAGTATAAAGAGTATCATTAGTATCATGAGTATCATGAGTATCATGAGTATCATGAGTATCAAGAGTATCATGAGTATCAAGAGATTTAAGAGTATCAAGAGTATCATGAGTATCATGAGTATCAAGAGTATCGAGAGTATCGAGAGTATCATGAGTATCAAGAGTATCATGAGTATCATGAGTATCAAGAGTATCATGAGTATCAAGAGATTTAAGAGTATCAAGAGTATCATGAGTATCAAGAGTATCATTAGTATCATGAGTATCATGAGTATCATGAGTATCAAGAGTATCATGAGTATCAAGAGATTTAAGAGTATCAAGAGTATCATGAGTATCATGAGTATCAAGAGTATCGAGAGTATCGAGAGTATCATGAGTATCAAGAGTATCATGAGTATCATGAGTATTAAGAGTATCATGAGTATCAAGAGTATCATGAGTATCAAGAGTATCAAGAGTATCATAAGTATCATGAGTATCATGAGTATCAAGAGTATTAGAGTATCAAGAGTATCATGAGTATCAAGAGTATCAAAAGTATCATGAGTATCATGAGTATCAGGAGTATCAAGAGTATCAAGAGTATCGAAAGTATCATGAGTATCAAGAGTATCAAGAGTATCAAGAGTATCAAGAGTATCATGAGTATCATGAGTATCATGAGTATCAAGAGTATTAGAGTATCAAGAGTATCATGAGTATCAAGAGTATCATGAGTATCATTAGTATCAAGAGTATCAAGAGTATCAAGTGTATCATGAGTATCATGAGTATCATGAGTATTATTTGTATCATAAGTGTCTTGAGTATCACGAGTATCAAGAGTATCGAGAGTATCATGAGTATCGAAAGTATCAAGAGTATCATGAGTATTAAGAGTATCATGAGTATCAAGAGTATCATGAGTATCAAGAGTATCAAGAGTATCATGAGTATCGAGAGTATCAAGAGTATCGAGAGTATCATGAGTATCATGAGTATCAAGAGTATCATGAGTATCATGAGTATCAAGAGTATCAAGAGTATCATGAGTATCAAGAGTATCAAGAGTATCATGAGTATCAAGAGTATCATGAGTATCGAGAGTATCAAGAGTATCAAGAGTATCAAGAGTATCAAGAGTATCATGAGTATCAAGAGTATCAAGAGTATCATGAGTATCAAGAGTATCAAGAGTATCATGAGTATCAAGAGTATCAGGAGTATCAAGAGTATCAAGAGTATCGAGAGTATCATGAGTATCATGAGTATCGAGAGTATCGAGTATATCATGAGTATCATGAGTATCATGAGTATCATGAGCATCAAGAGTATCATGAGTATCATGAGTATCATGAGTATCAAGAGTATCAAGAGTATCATGAGTATCATTAGTATCATGAGTATCAAGAGTATCATGAGTATCATGAGTATCAAGAGTATCATGAGTATCATTAGTATTATGAGTATCAAGAGTATCATGAGTATCATGAGTATCAATAGTATCAAGTGTATCATGAGTATCATGAGTATCAAGTGTATCATGAGTATCATGTGTATCATGAGTATCAAGAGTATCGAGAGTATCATGAGTATCGAGAGTATCAAGAGTATCATGAGTATCAAGAGTATCAGGAGTATCAAGAGTATCAAGAGTATCATTAGTATCATGAGTATCATGAGTATCATGAGTATCAAGAGTATCGAGAGTATCATGAGTATCGAGAGTATCAAGAGTATCATGAGTATCAAGAGTATCAGGAGTATCATGAGTATCAAGAGTATCAAGAGTATCATAAGTATCAAGAGTATCAAAAGTATCATGAGTATCAGGAGTATCAAGAGTATCAAGAGTATTGAAAGTATCATGAGTATCAAGAGTATCAAGAGTATCAAGAGTATCATGAGTATCATAAATATCAAGAGTATCATGAGTATCATTAGTATTATGAGTATCAAGAGTATCATGAGTATCATGAGTATCAAGAGTATCATTAGTATCATGAGTATCAAGAGTATCAAGTGTATTATGAGTATCATGTGTATCATGAGTATCAAGAGTATCGAGAGTATCATGAGTATCGAGAGTATCAAGAGTATCATGAGTATCAAGAATATCAGGAGTATCAAGAGTATCAAGAGTATCATTAGTATCATGAGTATCATGAGTATCATGAGTATCAAGAGTATCGAGAGTATCATGAGTATCGAGAGTATCAAGAGTATCATGAGTATCAAAAGTATCAGGAGTATCATGAGTATCAAGAGTATCATTAGTATTATGAGTATCAAGAGTATCATGAGTATCATGAGTATCAAGAGTATCATTAGTATCATGAGTATCAAGAGTATCAAGTGTATTATGAGTATCATGTGTATCATGAGTATCAAGAGTATCAAGAGTATCATGAGTATCATTAGTATCATGAGTATCAAGAGTATCATGAGTATCAAGAGTATCATGAGTATCAAGAGTATCAAGAGTATCGAGAGTATCATGAGTATCGAGAGTATCAAGAGTATCAAGAGTATCATTAGTATCATGAGTATCAAGAGTATCAAGTGTATCATAAGTATCATGTGTATCATGAGTATCAAGAGTATCAAGAGTATCATGAGTATCATTAGTGTCATGAGTATCAAGAGTATCATGAGTATCAAGAGTATCAAGAGTATCATTAGTATCATGAGTATCATGAGTATCAAGAGTATCGAGAGTATCATGAGTATCGAGAGTATCAAGAGTATCGAGAGTATCATGAGTATCATGAGTATCATGAGTATCAAGAGTATCATGAGTATCATGAGCATCAAGAGTATCATGAGTATCAAGATTATCAGGAGTATCAAGAGTATCAAGAGTATCGAGAGTATCATGAGTATCAAGAGTATCAAGAGTATCATGAGTATCATGAGTATCATGAGTATCAAAAGTATCATGAGTATCAAGAGATTTAAGAGTATTAAGAGTATCATGAGTATCAAGAGTAACATTAGTATATTGAGTATCAAAAGTATCGAGAGTATCATGAGTATCGAGAGTATCAAGACAATCATGAGTATCAAGAGTATCAGGAGTATCAAGAGTATCAAGAGTATCATTAGTATCATGAGTATCATGAGTATCATGAGTATCAAGAGTATCGAGGGTATCAAGAGTATCATGAGTATTAAGAGTATCATGAGTTTCAAGAGTATCATGAGTATCAAGAGTATAAAGAGTATCAAGAGTATCATGAGTATCATGAGTATCATGAGTATCAAGAGTATTAGAGTATCAAGAGTATCATTAGTATCAAGAGTATCAAGAGTATCATGAGTATCATGAGTATCAAGAGTATCATGAGTATCATGAGTATCAAGAGTATCAAGAGTATCATGAGTATCAAGAGTATCAGGAGTATCAAGAGTATCAAGAGTATCGAGAGTATCATGAGGATCAAGAGTATCAAGAGTATCATGAGTATCATGAGTATCATGAGCATCAAGAGTATCATGAGTATCATGAGTATCATGAGTATCAAGAGTATCAAGAGTATCAAGAGTATCATGAGTATCATGAGTATCATGAGTATCATGAGTATCAAGAGTATCATGAGTATCAAGAGTATTAGAGTATCAAAGGTATCAAGAGTATCAAGAGTATCAAGAGTATCATAAGTATCATGAGTATCAAGAGTATGAAGAGTATCAAGTGTATCATGAGTATCATGAGTATCATGAGTATCATTTGTATCATAAGTATCTTGAGTATCACGAGTATCAAGAGTATCGAGAGTATCATGAGTATCGAAAGTATCAAGAGTATCATGAGTATTAAGAGTATCATGAGTATCAAGAGTATCATGAGTATCAAGAGTATCATGAGTATCAAGAGTATCATGAGTATCAAGAGTATCAAGAGTATCATGAGTATCATTAGTATCATGAGTATCAAGAGTATTAGAGTATCAAGAGTATCATGAGTATCAAGAGTATCAAAAGTATCATGAGTATCATGAGTATCAGGAGTATCAAGAGTATCAAGAGTATCGAAAGTATCATGAGTATCAAGAGTATTAAGAGTATCAAGAGTATCAAGAGTATCAAGAGTATCATGAGTATCATGAGTATCAAGAGTATCATGAGTATCAAGAGTATCGAGAGTATCATGAGTATCGAGAGTATCAAGAGTATCGAGAGTATCAAAAGTATCATGAGTATCATGAGTATCAGGAGTATCATTAGTATCAAGAGTATCAAGAGTATCATGAGTAATCAAGAGTATCAAGAGTATCAAGAGTATCATGAGTATCATGAGTATCATGAGCATCAAGAGTATCATGAGTATCATGAGTATCATGAGTATCAAGAGTATCAAGAGTATTAGAGTATAAAGAGTATCATGAGTATCAAGAGTATCAAAAGTATCATGAGTATCATGAGTATCAGGAGTATCATGAGTATCAAGAGTATCATGAGTATCAAGAGTATCGAGAGTATCAAGAGTATCATGAGTATCATGAGTATCAAGAGTATGAAGAGTATTAAGTGTATCATGAGTATCATGAGTATCATGAGTATCATTTGTATCATAAGTATCTTGAGTATCACGAGTATCAAGAGTATCGAGAGTATCATGAGTATCGAAAGTATCAAGAGTATCATGAGTATTAAGAGTATCAAGAGTATCATGAGTATCATGAGTATCAAGAGTATCAAGAGTATCATGAGTATCAAGAGTATCAAGAGTATCATGAGTATCAAGAGTATCAGGAGTATCAAGAGTATCAAGAGTATCGAGAGTATCATGAGTATCAAAAGTATCAAGAGTATCATGAGTATTATGAGTATCATGAGTATCAAGAGTATCATGAGTATCAAGAGTATCAAGAGTATCACGAGTATCATGAGTATCATGAGTATCAAGAGTATCATGAGTATCAAGTGTATCAAAAGTATCATGAGTATCATGAGTATCAGGAGTATCAAGAGTATCAAGAGTATCAAGAGTATCAAGAGTATCGAAAGTATCATGAGTATCAAGAGTATCAAGAGTATCAAGAGTATCAAGAGTATCAAGAGTATCATGAGTATCATGAGTATCATGAGTATCGAGGGTATCATGAGTATCATGAGTATCGAGAGTATCATGAGTATCGAGAGTATCGAGAGTATCATGAGTATCAAGAGTATCAAGAGTATCATGAGTATCAAGAGTATCATGAGTATCAAGAGATTTAAGAGTATCAAGAGTATCATGAGTATCAAGAGTATCATTAGTATATTGAGTATCAAAAGTATCGAGAGTATCATGAGTATCGAGAGTATCAAGAGTATCAAGAGTATCATGAGTATCAAGAGTATCAGAAGTATCAAGAGTATCAAGAGTATCATTAGTATCATGAGTATCATGGGTATCATGAGTATCAAGAGTATCGAGAGTATCACAAAAATCGAGAGTATCAAGAGTATCATGAGAATCAAGAGTATCAAGAGTATCATGAGTATAATTAGTATTATGAGTATAAAGAGTATCATTAGTATCATGAGTATCATGAGTATCATGAGTATCATGAGTATCATGAGTATAATTAGTATTAGAGTATAAAGAGTATCATGAGTATCAAGAGTATCAAAAGTATCATGAGTATCATGAGTATCAGGAGTATCATGAGTATCATGAGTATCAAGAGTATCATGAGTATCAAGAGTATCGAGAGTATCAAGAGTATCATGAGTATCATGAGTATCAAGAGTATGAAGAGTATTAAGTGTATCATGAGTATCATGAGTATCATGAGTATCATTTGTATCATAAGTATCTTGAGTATCACGAGTATCAAGAGTATCGAGAGTATCATGAGTATCGAGAGTATCAAGAGTATCAAGAGTATCATGAGTATCAAGAGTATCAGGAGTATCAAGAGTATCAAGAGTATCATTAGTATCATGAGTATCATGAGTATCATGAGTATCAAGAGTATCGAGAGTATCACAAAAATCGAGAGTATCAAGAGTATCATGAGAATCAAGAGTATCAAGAGTATCATGAGTATAATTAGTATTATGAGTATAAAGAGTATCATTAGTATCATGAGTATCATGAGTATCATGAGTATCATGAGTATAATTAGTATTAGAGTATAAAGAGTATCATGAGTATCAAGAGTATCAAAAGTATCATGAGTATCATGAGTATCAGGAGTATCATGAGTATCATGAGTATCAAGAGTATCATGAGTATCAAGAGTATCGAGAGTATCAAGAGTATCATGAGTATCATGAGTATCAAGAGTATGAAGAGTATTAAGTGTATCATGAGTATCATGAGTATCATGAGTATCATTTGTATCATAAGTATCTTGAGTATCACGAGTATCAAGAGTATCGAGAGTATCATGAGTATCGAAAGTATCAAGAGTATCATGAGTATTAAGAGTATCAAGAGTATCATGAGTATCATGAGTATCAAGAGTATCAAGAGTATCATGAGTATCAAGAGTATCAAGAGTATCATGAGTATCAAGAGTATCAGGAGTATCAAGAGTATCAAGAGTATCGAGAGTATCATGAGTATCGAAAGTATCAAGAGTATCATGAGTATTATGAGTATCATGAGTATCAAGAGTATCATGAGTATCAAGAGTATCAAGAGTATCATGAGTATCATGAGTATCATGAGTATCAAGAGTATCATTAGTATCAAGTGTATCAAAAGTATCATGAGTATCATGAGTATCAGGAGTATCAAGAGTATCAAGAGTATCAAGAGTATCAAGAGTATCGAAAGTATCATGAGTATCAAGAGTATCAAGAGTATCAAGAGTATCAAGAGTATCAAGAGTATCAAGAGTATCATGAGTATCATGAGTATCATGAGTATCAAGAGTATCATGAGTATCGAGAGTATCATGAGTATCGAGAGTATCGAGAGTATCATGAGTATCAAGAGTATCAAGAGTATCATGAGTATCAAGAGTATCATGAGTATCAAGAGATTTAAGAGTATCAAGAGTATCATGAGTATCAAGAGTATCATTAGTATATTGAGTATCAACAGTATCGAGAGTATCATGAGTATCGAGAGTATCAAGAGTATCAAGAGTATCATGAGTATCAAGAGTATCAGGAGTATCAAGAGTATCAAGAGTATCATTAGTATCATGAGTATCATGAGTATCATGAGTATCAAGAGTATCGAGAGTATCACAAAAATCGAGAGTATCAAGAGTATCATGAGAATCAAGAGTATCAAGAGTATCATGAGTATAATTAGTATTATGAGTATAAAGAGTATCATTAGTATCATGAGTATCATGAGTATCATGAGTATCATGAGTATCAAGAGTATCATGAGTATCAAGAGATTTAAGAGTATCAAGAGTATCATGAGTATCATGAGTATCAAGAGTATCGAGAGTATCGAGAGTATCATGAGTATCAAGAGTATCATGAGTATCATGAGTATCAAGAGTATCATGAGTATCAAGAGATTTAAGAGTATCAAGAGTATCATGAGTATCAAGAGTATCATTAGTATATTGAGTATCAAAAGTATCGAGAGTATCATGAGTATCGAGAGTATCAAGAGTATCATGAGTATCAAGAGTATCATGAGTATTAAGAGTATCATGAGTATCAAGAGTATCGAGAGTATCATGAGTATCGAAAGTATCAAGAGTATCATGAGTATTAAGAGTATCATGAGTATCAAGAGTATCATGAGTATCAAGAGTATCAAGAGTATCATGAGTATCATGAGTATCATGAGTATCAAGAGTATTAGAGTATCAAGAGTATCATGAGTATCAAGAGTATCAAAAGTATCATGAGTATCATGAGTATCAGGAGTATCAAGAGTATCAAGAGTATCGAAAGTATCATGAGTATCAAGAGTATCAAGAGTATCAAGAGTATCAAGAGTATCATGAGTATCATGAGTATCATGAGTATCAAGAGTATTAGAGTATCAAGAGTATCATGAGTATCAAGAGTATCATGAGTATCATTAGTATCAAGAGTATCAAGAGTATCAAGTGTATCATGAGTATCATGAGTATCATGAGTATTATTTGTATCATAAGTGTCTTGAGTATCACGAGTATCAAGAGTATCGAGGGTATCATGAGTATCGAAAGTATCAAGAGTATCATGAGTATTAAGAGTATCATGAGTATCAAGAGTATCATGAGTATCAAGAGTATCAAGAGTATCATGAGTATCGAGAGTATCAAGAGTATCGAGAGTATCATGAGTATCATGAGTATCAAGAGTATCATAAGTATCATGAGTATCAAGAGTATCAAGAGTATCATGAGTATCAAGAGTATCAAGAGTATCATGAGTATCAAGAGTATCATGAGTATCGAGAGTATCAAGAGTATCAAGAGTATCAAGAGTATCAAGAGTATCATGAGTATCAAGAGTATCGAGAGTATCATGAGTATCGAAAGTATCAAGAGTATCATGAGTATTAAGAGTATCATGAGTATCAAGAGTATCATGAGTATCAAGAGTATCATGAGTATCAAGAGTATCATGAGTATCAAGAGTATCAAGAGTATCATGAGTATCATTAGTATCATGAGTATCAAGAGTATTAGAGTATCAAGAGTATCATGAGTATCAAGAGTATCAAAAGTATCATGAGTATCATGAGTATCAGGAGTATCAAGAGTATCAAGAGTATCGAAAGTATCATGAGTATCAAGAGTATTAAGAGTATCAAGAGTATCAAGAGTATCAAGAGTATCATGAGTATCATGAGTATCAAGAGTATCGAGAGTATCATGAGTATCGAGAGTATCAAGAGTATCGAGAGTATCAAGAGTATCAAGAGTATCATGAGTATCAAGAGTATCAGGAGTATCAAGAGTATCAAGAGTATCGAGAGTATCATGAGTATCATGAGTATCGAGAGTATCGAGTATATCATGAGTATCATGAGTATCATGAGTATCATGAGTATCATGAGTATCAAGAGTATCAAGAGTATCATGAGTATCAAGAGTATCAAGAGTATCATGAGTATCAAGAGTATCATGAGTATCGAGAGTATCAAGAGTATCAAGAGTATCAAGAGTATCAAGAGTATCATGAGTATCAAGAGTATCAAGAGTATCATGAGTATCAAGAGTATCAAGAGTATCATGAGTATCAAGAGTATCAGGAGTATCAAGAGTATCAAGAGTATCGAGAGTATCATGAGTATCATGAGTATCGAGAGTATCGAGTATATCATGAGTATCATGAGTATCATGAGTATCATGAGCATCAAGAGTATCATGAGTATCATGAGTATCATGAGTATCAAGAGTATCAAGAGTATCATGAGTATCATTAGTATCATGAGTATCAAGAGTATCATGAGTATCATGAGTATCAAGAGTATCATGAGTATCATTAGTATTATGAGTATCAAGAGTATCATGAGTATCATGAGTATCAATAGTATCAAGTGTATCATGAGTATCATGAGTATCAAGTGTATCATGAGTATCATGTGTATCATGAGTATCAAGAGTATCGAGAGTATCATGAGTATCGAGAGTATCAAGAGTATCATGAGTATCAAGAGTATCAGGAGTATCAAGAGTATCAAGAGTATCATTAGTATCATGAGTATCATGAGTATCATGAGTATCAAGAGTATCGAGAGTATCATGAGTATCGAGAGTATCAAGAGTATCATGAGTATCAAGAGTATCAGGAGTATCATGAGTATCAAGAGTATCAAGAGTATCATAAGTATCAAGAGTATCAAAAGTATCATGAGTATCAGGAGTATCAAGAGTATCAAGAGTATTGAAAGTATCATGAGTATCAAGAGTATCAAGAGTATCAAGAGTATCATGAGTATCATAAATATCAAGAGTATCATGAGTATCATTAGTATTATGAGTATCAAGAGTATCATGAGTATCATGAGTATCAAGAGTATCATTAGTATCATGAGTATCAAGAGTATCAAGTGTATTATGAGTATCATGTGTATCATGAGTATCAAGAGTATCGAGAGTATCATGAGTATCGAGAGTATCAAGAGTATCATGAGTATCAAGAATATCAGGAGTATCAAGAGTATCAAGAGTATCATTAGTATCATGAGTATCATGAGTATCATGAGTATCAAGAGTATCGAGAGTATCATGAGTATCGAGAGTATCAAGAGTATCATGAGTATCAAAAGTATCAGGAGTATCATGAGTATCAAGAGTATCATTAGTATTATGAGTATCAAGAGTATCATGAGTATCATGAGTATCAAGAGTATCATTAGTATCATGAGTATCAAGAGTATCAAGTGTATTATGAGTATCATGTGTATCATGAGTATCAAGAGTATCAAGAGTATCATGAGTATCATTAGTATCATGAGTATCAAGAGTATCATGAGTATCAAGAGTATCATGAGTATCAAGAGTATCAAGAGTATCGAGAGTATCATGAGTATCGAGAGTATCAAGAGTATCAAGAGTATCATTAGTATCATGAGTATCAAGAGTATCAAGTGTATCATAAGTATCATGTGTATCATGAGTATCAAGAGTATCAAGAGTATCATGAGTATCATTAGTGTCATGAGTATCAAGAGTATCATGAGTATCAAGAGTATCAAGAGTATCATTAGTATCATGAGTATCGAGAGTATCAAGAGTATCGAGAGTATCATGAGTATCATGAGTATCATGAGTATCAAGAGTATCATGAGTATCATGAGCATCAAGAGTATCATGAGTATCAAGATTATCAGGAGTATCAAGAGTATCAAGAGTATCGAGAGTATCATGAGTATCAAGAGTATCAAGAGTATCATGAGTATCATGAGTATCATGAGTATCAAAAGTATCATGAGTATCAAGAGATTTAAGAGTATTAAGAGTATCATGAGTATCAAGAGTAACATTAGTATATTGAGTATCAAAAGTATCGAGAGTATCATGAGTATCGAGAGTATCAAGACAATCATGAGTATCAAGAGTATCAGGAGTATCAAGAGTATCAAGAGTATCATTAGTATCATGAGTATCATGAGTATCATGAGTATCAAGAGTATCGAGGGTATCAAGAGTATCATGAGTATTAAGAGTATCATGAGTTTCAAGAGTATCATGAGTATCAAGAGTATAAAGAGTATCAAGAGTATCATGAGTATCATGAGTATCATGAGTATCAAGAGTATTAGAGTATCAAGAGTATCATTAGTATCAAGAGTATCAAGAGTATCATGAGTATCATGAGTATCAAGAGTATCATGAGTATCATGAGTATCAAGAGTATCAAGAGTATCATGAGTATCAAGAGTATCAGGAGTATCAAGAGTATCAAGAGTATCGAGAGTATCATGAGGATCAAGAGTATCAAGAGTATCATGAGTATCATGAGTATCATGAGCATCAAGAGTATCATGAGTATCATGAGTATCATGAGTATCAAGAGTATCAAGAGTATCAAGAGTATCATGAGTATCATGAGTATCATGAGTATCATGAGTATCAAGAGTATCATGAGTATCAAGAGTATTAGAGTATCAAGAGTATCAAGAGTATCAAGAGTATCAAGAGTATCATAAGTATCATGAGTATCAAGAGTATGAAGAGTATCAAGTGTATCATGAGTATCATGAGTATCATGAGTATCATTTGTATCATAAGTATCTTGAGTATCACGAGTATCAAGAGTATCGAGAGTATCATGAGTATCGAAAGTATCAAGAGTATCATGAGTATTAAGAGTATCATGAGTATCAAGAGTATCATGAGTATCAAGAGTATCATGAGTATCAAGAGTATCATGAGTATCAAGAGTATCAAGAGTATCATGAGTATCATTAGTATCATGAGTATCAAGAGTATTAGAGTATCAAGAGTATCATGAGTATCAAGAGTATCAAAAGTATCATGAGTATCATGAGTATCAGGAGTATCAAGAGTATCAAGAGTATCGAAAGTATCATTAGTATCAAGAGTATTAAGAGTATCAAGAGTATCAAGAGTATCAAGAGTATCATGAGTATCATGAGTATCAAGAGTATCATGAGTATCAAGAGTATCGAGAGTATCATGAGTATCGAGAGTATCAAGAGTATCGAGAGTATCAAAAGTATCATGAGTATCATGAGTATCAGGAGTATCATTAGTATCAAGAGTATCAAGAGTATCATGAGTAATCAAGAGTATCAAGAGTATCAAGAGTATCGAGAGTATCATGAGGATCAAGAGTATCAAGAGTATCATGAGTATCAAGAGTATCATGAGTATCGAGAGTATCAAGAGTATCAAGAGTATCAAGAGTATCAAGAGTATCATGAGTATCAAGAGTATCGAGAGTATCATGAGTATCGAAAGTATCAAGAGTATCATGAGTATTAAGAGTATCATGAGTATCAAGAGTATCATGAGTATCAAGAGTATCATGAGTATCAAGAGTATCATGAGTATCAAGAGTATCAAGAGTATCATGAGTATCATTAGTATCATGAGTATCAAGAGTATTAGAGTATCAAGAGTATCATGAGTATCAAGAGTATCAAAAGTATCATGAGTATCATGAGTATCAGGAGTATCAAGAGTATCAAGAGTATCGAAAGTATCATGAGTATCAAGAGTATTAAGAGTATCAAGAGTATCAAGAGTATCAAGAGTATCATGAGTATCATGAGTATCAAGAGTATCGAGAGTATCATGAGTATCGAGAGTATCAAGAGTATCGAGAGTATCAAGAGTATCAAGAGTATCATGAGTATCAAGAGTATCAGGAGTATCAAGAGTATCAAGAGTATCGAGAGTATCATGAGTATCATGAGTATCGAGAGTATCGAGTATATCATGAGTATCATGAGTATCATGAGTATCATGAGTATCATGAGTATCAAGAGTATCAAGAGTATCATGAGTATCAAGAGTATCAAGAGTATCATGAGTATCAAGAGTATCATGAGTATCGAGAGTATCAAGAGTATCAAGAGTATCAAGAGTATCAAGAGTATCATGAGTATCAAGAGTATCAAGAGTATCATGAGTATCAAGAGTATCAAGAGTATCATGAGTATCAAGAGTATCAGGAGTATCAAGAGTATCAAGAGTATCGAGAGTATCATGAGTATCATGAGTATCGAGAGTATCGAGTATATCATGAGTATCATGAGTATCATGAGTATCATGAGCATCAAGAGTATCATGAGTATCATGAGTATCATGAGTATCAAGAGTATCAAGAGTATCATGAGTATCATTAGTATCATGAGTATCAAGAGTATCATGAGTATCATGAGTATCAAGAGTATCATGAGTATCATTAGTATTATGAGTATCAAGAGTATCATGAGTATCATGAGTATCAATAGTATCAAGTGTATCATGAGTATCATGAGTATCAAGTGTATCATGAGTATCATGTGTATCATGAGTATCAAGAGTATCGAGAGTATCATGAGTATCGAGAGTATCAAGAGTATCATGAGTATCAAGAGTATCAGGAGTATCAAGAGTATCAAGAGTATCATTAGTATCATGAGTATCATGAGTATCATGAGTATCAAGAGTATCGAGAGTATCATGAGTATCGAGAGTATCAAGAGTATCATGAGTATCAAGAGTATCAGGAGTATCATGAGTATCAAGAGTATCAAGAGTATCATAAGTATCAAGAGTATCAAAAGTATCATGAGTATCAGGAGTATCAAGAGTATCAAGAGTATTGAAAGTATCATGAGTATCAAGAGTATCAAGAGTATCAAGAGTATCATGAGTATCATAAATATCAAGAGTATCATGAGTATCATTAGTATTATGAGTATCAAGAGTATCATGAGTATCATGAGTATCAAGAGTATCATTAGTATCATGAGTATCAAGAGTATCAAGTGTATTATGAGTATCATGTGTATCATGAGTATCAAGAGTATCGAGAGTATCATGAGTATCGAGAGTATCAAGAGTATCATGAGTATCAAGAATATCAGGAGTATCAAGAGTATCAAGAGTATCATTAGTATCATGAGTATCATGAGTATCATGAGTATCAAGAGTATCGAGAGTATCATGAGTATCGAGAGTATCAAGAGTATCATGAGTATCAAAAGTATCAGGAGTATCATGAGTATCAAGAGTATCATTAGTATTATGAGTATCAAGAGTATCATGAGTATCATGAGTATCAAGAGTATCATTAGTATCATGAGTATCAAGAGTATCAAGTGTATTATGAGTATCATGTGTATCATGAGTATCAAGAGTATCAAGAGTATCATGAGTATCATTAGTATCATGAGTATCAAGAGTATCATGAGTATCAAGAGTATCATGAGTATCAAGAGTATCAAGAGTATCGAGAGTATCATGAGTATCGAGAGTATCAAGAGTATCAAGAGTATCATTAGTATCATGAGTATCAAGAGTATCAAGTGTATCATAAGTATCATGTGTATCATGAGTATCAAGAGTATCAAGAGTATCATGAGTATCATTAGTGTCATGAGTATCAAGAGTATCATGAGTATCAAGAGTATCAAGAGTATCATTAGTATCATGAGTATCGAGAGTATCAAGAGTATCGAGAGTATCATGAGTATCATGAGTATCATGAGTATCAAGAGTATCATGAGTATCATGAGCATCAAGAGTATCATGAGTATCAAGATTATCAGGAGTATCAAGAGTATCAAGAGTATCGAGAGTATCATGAGTATCAAGAGTATCAAGAGTATCATGAGTATCATGAGTATCATGAGTATCAAAAGTATCATGAGTATCAAGAGATTTAAGAGTATTAAGAGTATCATGAGTATCAAGAGTAACATTAGTATATTGAGTATCAAAAGTATCGAGAGTATCATGAGTATCGAGAGTATCAAGACAATCATGAGTATCAAGAGTATCAGGAGTATCAAGAGTATCAAGAGTATCATTAGTATCATGAGTATCATGAGTATCATGAGTATCAAGAGTATCGAGGGTATCAAGAGTATCATGAGTATTAAGAGTATCATGAGTTTCAAGAGTATCATGAGTATCAAGAGTATAAAGAGTATCAAGAGTATCATGAGTATCATGAGTATCATGAGTATCAAGAGTATTAGAGTATCAAGAGTATCATTAGTATCAAGAGTATCAAGAGTATCATGAGTATCATGAGTATCAAGAGTATCATGAGTATCATGAGTATCAAGAGTATCAAGAGTATCATGAGTATCAAGAGTATCAGGAGTATCAAGAGTATCAAGAGTATCGAGAGTATCATGAGGATCAAGAGTATCAAGAGTATCATGAGTATCATGAGTATCATGAGCATCAAGAGTATCATGAGTATCATGAGTATCATGAGTATCAAGAGTATCAAGAGTATCAAGAGTATCATGAGTATCATGAGTATCATGAGTATCATGAGTATCAAGAGTATCATGAGTATCAAGAGTATTAGAGTATCAAGAGTATCAAGAGTATCAAGAGTATCAAGAGTATCATAAGTATCATGAGTATCAAGAGTATGAAGAGTATCAAGTGTATCATGAGTATCATGAGTATCATGAGTATCATTTGTATCATAAGTATCTTGAGTATCACGAGTATCAAGAGTATCGAGAGTATCATGAGTATCGAAAGTATCAAGAGTATCATGAGTATTAAGAGTATCATGAGTATCAAGAGTATCATGAGTATCAAGAGTATCATGAGTATCAAGAGTATCATGAGTATCAAGAGTATCAAGAGTATCATGAGTATCATTAGTATCATGAGTATCAAGAGTATTAGAGTATCAAGAGTATCATGAGTATCAAGAGTATCAAAAGTATCATGAGTATCATGAGTATCAGGAGTATCAAGAGTATCAAGAGTATCGAAAGTATCATTAGTATCAAGAGTATTAAGAGTATCAAGAGTATCAAGAGTATCAAGAGTATCATGAGTATCATGAGTATCAAGAGTATCATGAGTATCAAGAGTATCGAGAGTATCATGAGTATCGAGAGTATCAAGAGTATCGAGAGTATCAAAAGTATCATGAGTATCATGAGTATCAGGAGTATCATTAGTATCAAGAGTATCAAGAGTATCATGAGTAATCAAGAGTATCAAGAGTATCAAGAGTATCGAGAGTATCATGAGGATCAAGAGTATCAAGAGTATCATGAGTATCATGAGTATCATGAGCATCAAGAGTATCATGAGTATCATGAGTATCATGAGTATCAAGAGTATCAAGAGTATCAAGAGTATCATGAGTATCATGAGTATCATGAGTATCATGAGTATCAAGAGTATCATGAGTATCAAGAGTATTAGAGTATCAAGAGTATCAAGAGTATCAAGAGTATCAAGAGTATCATAAGTATCATGAGTATCAAGAGTATGAAGAGTATCAAGTGTATCATGAGTATCATGAGTATCATGAGTATCATTTGTATCATAAGTATCTTGAGTATCACGAGTATCAAGAGTATCGAGAGTATCATGAGTATCGAAAGTATCAAGAGTATCATGAGTATTAAGAGTATCATGAGTATCAAGAGTATCATGAGTATCAAGAGTATCATGAGTATCAAGAGTATCATGAGTATCAAGAGTATCAAGAGTATCATGAGTATCATTAGTATCATGAGTATCAAGAGTATTAGAGTATCAAGAGTATCATGAGTATCAAGAGTATCAAAAGTATCATGAGTATCATGAGTATCAGGAGTATCAAGAGTATCAAGAGTATCGAAAGTATCATGAGTATCAAGAGTATTAAGAGTATCAAGAGTATCAAGAGTATCAAGAGTATCATGAGTATCATGAGTATCAAGAGTATCATGAGTATCAAGAGTATCGAGAGTATCATGAGTATCGAGAGTATCAAGAGTATCGAGAGTATCAAAAGTATCATGAGTATCATGAGTATCAGGAGTATCATTAGTATCAAGAGTATCAAGAGTATCATGAGTAATCAAGAGTATCAAGAGTATCAAGAGTATCATGAGTATCATGAGTATCATGAGCATCAAGAGTATCATGAGTATCATGAGTATCATGAGTATCAAGAGTATCAAGAGTATTAGAGTATAAAGAGTATCATGAGTATCAAGAGTATCAAAAGTATCATGAGTATCATGAGTATCAGGAGTATCATGAGTATCAAGAGTATCATGAGTATCAAGAGTATCGAGAGTATCAAGAGTATCATGAGTATCATGAGTATCAAGAGTATCATGAGTATCAAGAGTATCGAGAGTATCATGAGTATCGAGAGTATCAAGAGTATCGAGAGTATCAAAAGTATCATGAGTATCATGAGTATCAGGAGTATCATTAGTATCAAGAGTATCAAGAGTATCATGAGTAATCAAGAGTATCAAGAGTATCAAGAGTATCATGAGTATCATGAGTATCATGAGCATCAAGAGTATCATGAGTATCATGAGTATCATGAGTATCAAGAGTATCAAGAGTATTAGAGTATAAAGAGTATCATGAGTATCAAGAGTATCAAAAGTATCATGAGTATCATGAGTATCAGGAGTATCATGAGTATCAAGAGTATCATGAGTATCAAGAGTATCGAGAGTATCAAGAGTATCATGAGTATCATTTGTATCATAAGTATCTTGAGTATCACGAGTATCAAGAGTATCGAGAGTATCATGAGTATCGAAAGTATCAAGAGTATCATGAGTATTAAGAGTATCAAGAGTATCATGAGTATCATGAGTATCAAGAGTATCAAGAGTATCATGAGTATCAAGAGTATCAAGAGTATCATGAGTATCAAGAGTATCAGGAGTATCAAGAGTATCAAGAGTATCGAGAGTATCATGAGTATCAAAAGTATCAAGAGTATCATGAGTATTATGAGTATCATGAGTATCAAGAGTATCATGAGTATCAAGAGTATCAAGAGTATCACGAGTATCATGAGTATCATGAGTATCAAGAGTATCATGAGTATCAAGTGTATCAAAAGTATCATGAGTATCATGAGTATCAGGAGTATCAAGAGTATCAAGAGTATCAAGAGTATCAAGAGTATCGAAAGTATCATGAGTATCAAGAGTATCAAGAGTATCAAGAGTATCAAGAGTATCAAGAGTATCATGAGTATCATGAGTATCATGAGTATCGAGGGTATCATGAGTATCATGAGTATCGAGAGTATCATGAGTATCGAGAGTATCGAGAGTATCATGAGTATCAAGAGTATCAAGAGTATCATGAGTATCAAGAGTATCATGAGTATCAAGAGATTTAAGAGTATCAAGAGTATCATGAGTATCAAGAGTATCATTAGTATATTGAGTATCAAAAGTATCGAGAGTATCATGAGTATCGAGAGTATCAAGAGTATCAAGAGTATCATGAGTATCAAGAGTATCAGGAGTATCAAGAGTATCAAGAGTATCATTAGTATCATGAGTATCATGGGTATCATGAGTATCAAGAGTATCGAGAGTATCACAAAAATCGAGAGTATCAAGAGTATCATGAGAATCAAGAGTATCAAGAGTATCATGAGTATAATTAGTATTATGAGTATAAAGAGTATCATTAGTATCATGAGTATCATGAGTATCATGAGTATAATTAGTATTAGAGTATAAAGAGTATCATGAGTATCAAGAGTATCAAAAGTATCATGAGTATCATGAGTATCAGGAGTATCATGAGTATCATGAGTATCAAGAGTATCATGAGTATCAAGAGTATCGAGAGTATCAAGAGTATCATGAGTATCATGAGTATCAAGAGTATGAAGAGTATTAAGTGTATCATGAGTATCATGAGTATCATGAGTATCATTTGTATCATAAGTATCTTGAGTATCACGAGTATCAAGAGTATCGAGAGTATCATGAGTATCGAGAGTATCAAGAGTATCAAGAGTATCATGAGTATCAAGAGTATCAGGAGTATCAAGAGTATCAAGAGTATCATTAGTATCATGAGTATCATGAGTATCATGAGTATCAAGAGTATCGAGAGTATCACAAAAATCGAGAGTATCAAGAGTATCATGAGAATCAAGAGTATCAAGAGTATCATGAGTATAATTAGTATTATGAGTATAAAGAGTATCATTAGTATCATGAGTATCATGAGTATCATGAGTATCATGAGTATCATGAGTATAATTAGTATTAGAGTATAAAGAGTATCATGAGTATCAAGAGTATCAAAAGTATCATGAGTATCATGAGTATCAGGAGTATCATGAGTATCATGAGTATCAAGAGTATCATGAGTATCAAGAGTATCGAGAGTATCAAGAGTATCATGAGTATCATGAGTATCAAGAGTATGAAGAGTATTAAGTGTATCATGAGTATCATGAGTATCATGAGTATCATTTGTATCATAAGTATCTTGAGTATCACGAGTATCAAGAGTATCGAGAGTATCATGAGTATCGAAAGTATCAAGAGTATCATGAGTATTAAGAGTATCAAGAGTATCATGAGTATCATGAGTATCAAGAGTATCAAGAGTATCATGAGTATCAAGAGTATCAAGAGTATCATGAGTATCAAGAGTATCAGGAGTATCAAGAGTATCAAGAGTATCGAGAGTATCATGAGTATCGAAAGTATCAAGAGTATCATGAGTATTATGAGTATCATGAGTATCAAGAGTATCATGAGTATCAAGAGTATCAAGAGTATCATGAGTATCATGAGTATCATGAGTATCAAGAGTATCATTAGTATCAAGTGTATCAAAAGTATCATGAGTATCATGAGTATCAGGAGTATCAAGAGTATCAAGAGTATCAAGAGTATCAAGAGTATCGAAAGTATCATGAGTATCAAGAGTATCAAGAGTATCAAGAGTATCAAGAGTATCAAGAGTATCAAGAGTATCATGAGTATCATGAGTATCATGAGTATCAAGAGTATCATGAGTATCGAGAGTATCATGAGTATCGAGAGTATCGAGAGTATCATGAGTATCAAGAGTATCAAGAGTATCATGAGTATCAAGAGTATCATGAGTATCAAGAGATTTAAGAGTATCAAGAGTATCATGAGTATCAAGAGTATCATTAGTATATTGAGTATCAACAGTATCGAGAGTATCATGAGTATCGAGAGTATCAAGAGTATCAAGAGTATCATGAGTATCAAGAGTATCAGGAGTATCAAGAGTATCAAGAGTATCATTAGTATCATGAGTATCATGAGTATCATGAGTATCAAGAGTATCGAGAGTATCACAAAAATCGAGAGTATCAAGAGTATCATGAGAATCAAGAGTATCAAGAGTATCATGAGTATAATTAGTATTATGAGTATAAAGAGTATCATTAGTATCATGAGTATCATGAGTATCATGAGTATCATGAGTATCAAGAGTATCATGAGTATCAAGAGATTTAAGAGTATCAAGAGTATCATGAGTATCATGAGTATCAAGAGTATCGAGAGTATCGAGAGTATCATGAGTATCAAGAGTATCATGAGTATCATGAGTATCAAGAGTATCATGAGTATCAAGAGATTTAAGAGTATCAAGAGTATCATGAGTATCAAGAGTATCATTAGTATATTGAGTATCAAAAGTATCGAGAGTATCATGAGTATCGAGAGTATCAAGAGTATCATGAGTATCAAGAGTATCATGAGTATTAAGAGTATCATGAGTATCAAGAGTATCGAGAGTATCATGAGTATCGAAAGTATCAAGAGTATCATGAGTATTAAGAGTATCATGAGTATCAAGAGTATCATGAGTATCAAGAGTATCAAGAGTATCATGAGTATCATGAGTATCATGAGTATCAAGAGTATTAGAGTATCAAGAGTATCATGAGTATCAAGAGTATCAAAAGTATCATGAGTATCATGAGTATCAGGAGTATCAAGAGTATCAAGAGTATCGAAAGTATCATGAGTATCAAGAGTATCAAGAGTATCAAGAGTATCAAGAGTATCATGAGTATCATGAGTATCATGAGTATCAAGAGTATTAGAGTATCAAGAGTATCATGAGTATCAAGAGTATCATGAGTATCATTAGTATCAAGAGTATCAAGAGTATCAAGTGTATCATGAGTATCATGAGTATCATGAGTATTATTTGTATCATAAGTGTCTTGAGTATCACGAGTATCAAGAGTATCGAGGGTATCATGAGTATCGAAAGTATCAAGAGTATCATGAGTATTAAGAGTATCATGAGTATCAAGAGTATCATGAGTATCAAGAGTATCAAGAGTATCATGAGTATCGAGAGTATCAAGAGTATCGAGAGTATCATGAGTATCATGAGTATCAAGAGTATCATGAGTATCATGAGTATCAAGAGTATCAAGAGTATCATGAGTATCAAGAGTATCAAGAGTATCATGAGTATCAAGAGTATCATGAGTATCGAGAGTATCAAGAGTATCAAGAGTATCAAGAGTATCAAGAGTATCATGAGTATCAAGAGTATCGAGAGTATCATGAGTATCGAAAGTATCAAGAGTATCATGAGTATTAAGAGTATCATGAGTATCAAGAGTATCATGAGTATCAAGAGTATCATGAGTATCAAGAGTATCATGAGTATCAAGAGTATCAAGAGTATCATGAGTATCATTAGTATCATGAGTATCAAGAGTATTAGAGTATCAAGAGTATCATGAGTATCAAGAGTATCAAAAGTATCATGAGTATCATGAGTATCAGGAGTATCAAGAGTATCAAGAGTATCGAAAGTATCATGAGTATCAAGAGTATTAAGAGTATCAAGAGTATCAAGAGTATCAAGAGTATCATGAGTATCATGAGTATCAAGAGTATCGAGAGTATCATGAGTATCGAGAGTATCAAGAGTATCGAGAGTATCAAAAGTATCATGAGTATCATGAGTATCAGGAGTATCATTAGTATCAAGAGTATCAAGAGTATCATGAGTAATCAAGAGTATCAAGAGTATCAAGAGTATCATGAGTATCATGAGTATCATGAGCATCAAGAGTATCATGAGTATCATGAGTATCATGAGTATCAAGAGTGTCAAGAGTATCATGAGTATCAAGAGTATCAGGAGTATCAAGAGTATCAAGAGTATCGAGAGTATCATGAGTATCAAAAGTATCAAGAGTATCATGAGTATTATGAGTATCATGAGTATCAAGAGTATCATGAGTATCAAGAGTATCAAGAGTATCACGAGTATCATGAGTATCATGAGTATCAAGAGTATCATGAGTATCAAGTGTATCAAAAGTATCATGAGTATCATGAGTATCAGGAGTATCAAGAGTATCAAGAGTATCAAGAGTATCAAGAGTATCGAAAGTATCATGAGTATCAAGAGTATCAAGAGTATCAAGAGTATCAAGAGTATCAAGAGTATCATGAGTATCATGAGTATCATGAGTATCGAGGGTATCATGAGTATCATGAGTATCGAGAGTATCATGAGTATCGAGAGTATCGAGAGTATCATGAGTATCAAGAGTATCAAGAGTATCATGAGTATCAAGAGTATCATGAGTATCAAGAGATTTAAGAGTATCAAGAGTATCATGAGTATCAAGAGTATCATTAGTATATTGAGTATCAAAAGTATCGAGAGTATCATGAGTATCGAGAGTATCAAGAGTATCAAGAGTATCATGAGTATCAAGAGTATCAGGAGTATCAAGAGTATCAAGAGTATCATTAGTATCATGAGTATCATGGGTATCATGAGTATCAAGAGTATCGAGAGTATCACAAAAATCGAGAGTATCAAGAGTATCATGAGAATCAAGAGTATCAAGAGTATCATGAGTATAATTAGTATTATGAGTATAAAGAGTATCATTAGTATCATGAGTATCATGAGTATCATGAGTATCATGAGTATAATTAGTATTAGAGTATAAAGAGTATCATGAGTATCAAGAGTATCAAAAGTATCATGAGTATCATGAGTATCAGGAGTATCATGAGTATCATGAGTATCAAGAGTATCATGAGTATCAAGAGTATCGAGAGTATCAAGAGTATCATGAGTATCATGAGTATCAAGAGTATGAAGAGTATTAAGTGTATCATGAGTATCATGAGTATCATGAGTATCATTTGTATCATAAGTATCTTGAGTATCACGAGTATCAAGAGTATCGAGAGTATCATGAGTATCGAGAGTATCAAGAGTATCAAGAGTATCATGAGTATCAAGAGTATCAGGAGTATCAAGAGTATCAAGAGTATCATTAGTATCATGAGTATCATGAGTATCATGAGTATCAAGAGTATCGAGAGTATCACAAAAATCGAGAGTATCAAGAGTATCATGAGAATCAAGAGTATCAAGAGTATCATGAGTATAATTAGTATTATGAGTATAAAGAGTATCATTAGTATCATGAGTATCATGAGTATCATGAGTATCATGAGTATAATTAGTATTAGAGTATAAAGAGTATCATGAGTATCAAGAGTATCAAAAGTATCATGAGTATCATGAGTATCAGGAGTATCATGAGTATCATGAGTATCAAGAGTATCATGAGTATCAAGAGTATCGAGAGTATCAAGAGTATCATGAGTATCATGAGTATCAAGAGTATGAAGAGTATTAAGTGTATCATGAGTATCATGAGTATCATGAGTATCATTTGTATCATAAGTATCTTGAGTATCACGAGTATCAAGAGTATCGAGAGTATCATGAGTATCGAAAGTATCAAGAGTATCATGAGTATTAAGAGTATCAAGAGTATCATGAGTATCATGAGTATCAAGAGTATCAAGAGTATCATGAGTATCAAGAGTATCAAGAGTATCATGAGTATCAAGAGTATCAGGAGTATCAAGAGTATCAAGAGTATCGAGAGTATCATGAGTATCGAAAGTATCAAGAGTATCATGAGTATTATGAGTATCATGAGTATCAAGAGTATCATGAGTATCAAGAGTATCAAGAGTATCATGAGTATCATGAGTATCATGAGTATCATGAGTATCAAGAGTATCATTAGTATCAAGTGTATCAAAAGTATCATGAGTATCATGAGTATCAGGAGTATCAAGAGTATCAAGAGTATCAAGAGTATCAAGAGTATCGAAAGTATCATGAGTATCAAGAGTATCAAGAGTATCAAGAGTATCAAGAGTATCAAGAGTATCAAGAGTATCATGAGTATCATGAGTATCATGAGTATCAAGAGTATCATGAGTATCGAGAGTATCATGAGTATCGAGAGTATCGAGAGTATCATGAGTATCAAGAGTATCAAGAGTATCATGAGTATCAAGAGTATCATGAGTATCAAGAGATTTAAGAGTATCAAGAGTATCATGAGTATCAAGAGTATCATTAGTATATTGAGTATCAACAGTATCGAGAGTATCATGAGTATCGAGAGTATCAAGAGTATCAAGAGTATCATGAGTATCAAGAGTATCAGGAGTATCAAGAGTATCAAGAGTATCATTAGTATCATGAGTATCATGAGTATCATGAGTATCAAGAGTATCATGAGTATAATTAGTATTATGAGTATAAAGAGTATCATTAGTATCATGAGTATCATGAGTATCATGAGTATCATGAGTATCAAGAGTATCATGAGTATCAAGAGATTTAAGAGTATCAAGAGTATCATGAGTATCATGAGTATCAAGAGTATCGAGAGTATCGAGAGTATCATGAGTATCAAGAGTATCATGAGTATCATGAGTATCAAGAGTATCATGAGTATCAAGAGATTTAAGAGTATCAAGAGTATCATGAGTATCAAGAGTATCATTAGTATATTGAGTATCAAAAGTATCGAGAGTATCATGAGTATCGAGAGTATCAAGAGTATCATGAGTATCAAGAGTATCATGAGTATTAAGAGTATCATGAGTATCAAGAGTATCGAGAGTATCATGAGTATCGAAAGTATCAAGAGTATCATGAGTATTAAGAGTATCATGAGTATCAAGAGTATCATGAGTATCAAGAGTATCAAGAGTATCATGAGTATCATGAGTATCATGAGTATCAAGAGTATTAGAGTATCAAGAGTATCATGAGTATCAAGAGTATCAAAAGTATCATGAGTATCATGAGTATCAGGAGTATCAAGAGTATCAAGAGTATCGAAAGTATCATGAGTATCAAGAGTATCAAGAGTATCAAGAGTATCAAGAGTATCATGAGTATCATGAGTATCATGAGTATCAAGAGTATTAGAGTATCAAGAGTATCATGAGTATCAAGAGTATCATGAGTATCATTAGTATCAAGAGTATCAAGAGTATCAAGTGTATCATGAGTATCATGAGTATCATGAGTATTATTTGTATCATAAGTGTCTTGAGTATCACGAGTATCAAGAGTATCGAGGGTATCATGAGTATCGAAAGTATCAAGAGTATCATGAGTATTAAGAGTATCATGAGTATCAAGAGTATCATGAGTATCAAGAGTATCAAGAGTATCATGAGTATCGAGAGTATCAAGAGTATCGAGAGTATCATGAGTATCATGAGTATCAAGAGTATCATGAGTATCATGAGTATCAAGAGTATCAAGAGTATCATGAGTATCAAGAGTATCAAGAGTATCATGAGTATCAAGAGTATCATGAGTATCGAGAGTATCAAGAGTATCAAGAGTATCAAGAGTATCAAGAGTATCATGAGTATCAAGAGTATCGAGAGTATCATGAGTATCGAAAGTATCAAGAGTATCATGAGTATTAAGAGTATCATGAGTATCAAGAGTATCATGAGTATCAAGAGTATCATGAGTATCAAGAGTATCATGAGTATCAAGAGTATCAAGAGTATCATGAGTATCATTAGTATCATGAGTATCAAGAGTATTAGAGTATCAAGAGTATCATGAGTATCAAGAGTATCAAAAGTATCATGAGTATCATGAGTATCAGGAGTATCAAGAGTATCAAGAGTATCGAAAGTATCATGAGTATCAAGAGTATTAAGAGTATCAAGAGTATCAAGAGTATCAAGAGTATCATGAGTATCATGAGTATCAAGAGTATCGAGAGTATCATGAGTATCGAGAGTATCAAGAGTATCGAGAGTATCAAAAGTATCATGAGTATCATGAGTATCAGGAGTATCATTAGTATCAAGAGTATCAAGAGTATCATGAGTAATCAAGAGTATCAATAGTATCAAGAGTATCATGAGTATCATGAGTATCATGAGCATCAAGAGTATCATGAGTATCATGAGTATCATGAGTATCAAGAGTATCAAGAGTATTAGAGTATAAAGAGTATCATGAGTATCAAGAGTATCAAAAGTATCATGAGTATCATGAGTATCAGGAGTATCATGAGTATCAAGAGTATCATGAGTATCAAGAGTATCGAGAGTATCAAGAGTATCATGAGTATCAAGAGTATGAAGAGTATTAAGTGTATCATGAGTATCATGAGTATCATGAGTATCATTTGTATCATAAGTATCTTGAGTATCACGAGTATCAAGAGTATCGAGAGTATCATGAGTATCGAAAGTATCAAGAGTATCATGAGTATTAAGAGTATCAAGAGTATCATGAGTATCATGAGTATCAAGAGTATCAAGAGTATCATGAGTATCAAGAGTATCAAGAGTATCATGAGTATCAAGAGTATCAGGAGTATCAAGAGTATCAAGAGTATCGAGAGTATCATGAGTATCAAAAGTATCAAGAGTATCATGAGTATTATGAGTATCATGAGTATCAAGAGTATCATGAGTATCAAGAGTATCAAGAGTATCACGAGTATCATGAGTATCATGAGTATCAAGAGTATCATGAGTATCAAGTGTATCAAAAGTATCATGAGTATCATGAGTATCAGGAGTATCAAGAGTATCAAGAGTATCAAGAGTATCAAGAGTATCGAAAGTATCATGAGTATCAAGAGTATCAAGAGTATCAAGAGTATCAAGAGTATCAAGAGTATCATGAGTATCATGAGTATCATGAGTATCGAGGGTATCATGAGTATCATGAGTATCGAGAGTATCATGAGTATCAAGAGTATCATGAGTATCATGAGTATCAAGAGTATCATGAGTATCAAGAGATTTAAGAGTATCAAGAGTATCATGAGTATCATGAGTATCATTAGTGTCATGAGTATCAAGAGTATCATGAGTATCTAAAGTATCAAGAGTATCATTAGTATCATGAGTATCATGAGTATCAAGAGTATCGAGAGTATCATGAGTATCGAGAGTATCAAGAGTATCGAGAGTATCATGAGTATCATGAGTATCATGAGTATCAAGAGTATCATGAGTATCATGAGTATCAAGAGTATCATGAGTATCATGAGCATCAAGAGTATTAAGAGTATCATGAGTATCAAGAGTAACATTAGTATATTGAGTATCAAAAGTATCGAGAGTATCATGAGTATCGAGAGTATCAAGACAATCATGAGTATCAAGAGTATCAGGAGTATCAAGAGTATCAAGAGTATCATTAGTATCATGAGTATCATGAGTATCATGAGTATCAAGAGTATCGAGGGTATCAAGAGTATCATGAGTATTAAGAGTATCATGAGTTTCAAGAGTATCATGAGTATCAAGAGTATAAAGAGTATCAAGAGTATCATGAGTATCATGAGTATCAAGAGTATTAGAGTATCAAGAGTATCATGAGTATCAAGAGTATCAAGAGTATCATGAGTATCATGAGTATCAAGAGTATCATGAGTATCATGAGTATCAAGAGTATCAAGAGTATCATGAGTATCAAGAGTATCAGGAGTATCAAGAGTATCAAGAGTATCGAGAGTATCATGAGGATCAAGAGTATCGAGAGTATCAAGAGTATCATGAGTATCATGAGTATCAAGAGTATCAAGAGTATCAAAAGTATCATGAGTATCATGAGTATCAGGAGTATCATTAGTATCAAGAGTATCAAGAGTATCATGAGTAATCAAGAGTATCAAGAGTATCAAGAGTATCATGAGTATCATGAGTATCATGAGCATCAAGAGTATCATGAGTATCATGAGTATCATGAGTATCAAGAGTATCAAGAGTATCAAGAGTATCAAGAGTATCATGAGTATCATGAGTATCATGAGTATCATGAGTATCAAGAGTATCATGAGTATCAAGAGTATTAGAGTATCAAGAGTATCAAGAGTATCAAGAGTATCATAAGTATCATGAGTATCAAGAGTATGAAGAGTATCAAGTGTATCATGAGCATCATGAGTATCATGAGTATCATTTGTATCATAAGTATCTTGAGTATCACGAGTATCAAGAGTATCGAGAGTATCATGAGTATCGAAAGTTTTAAGAGTATCATGAGTATTAAGAGTATCATGAGTATCAAGAGTATCATGAGTATCAAGAGTATCATGAGTATCAAGAGTATCAAGAGTATCATGAGTATCATGAGTATCATTAGTATCATGAGTATCAAGAGTATTAGAGTATCAAGAGTATCATGAGTATCAAGAGTATCAAAAGTATCATGAGTATCATGAGTATCAGGAGTATCAAGAGTATCAAGAGTATCGAAAGTATCATGAGTATCAAGAGTATTAAGAGTATCAAGAGTATCAAGAGTATCAAGAGTATCATGAGTATCATGAGTATCAAGAGTATCATGAGTATCAATAGTATCGAGAGTATCATGAGTATCGAGAGTATCAAGAGTATTGAGAGTATCATGAGTATCATGAGTATCATGAGTATCATGAGTATCAAGAGTATCATGAGTATCAAGAGTATCAAGAGTATCATGAGTATCAAGAGTATCATGAGTATCAAGAGTATCAAGAGTATCATGAGTATCAAGAGTACCAAGAGTATCATGTGTATCAAGAGTATCAGGAGTATCAAGAGTATCAAGAGAATCGAGAGTATCATGAGTATCATGAGTATCGAGAGTATCGAGTATATCATGAGTATCATGAGTATCAAGAGTATCATGAGTATCATGAGTATCATGAGTATCATGAGCATCAAGAGTATCATGAGTATCATGAGTATCATGAGTATCAAGAGTATCAAGAGTATCATGAGTGTAATTAGTATCATGAGTATCAAGAGTATCATGAGTATCATGAGTATCAAGAGTATCATGAGTATCATTAGTATTATGAGTATCAAGAGTATCATGAGTATCATGAGTATCAATAGTATCATTAGTATCATGAGTATCATGAGTATCAAGTGTATCATGAGTATCATGTGTATCATGAGTATCAAGAGTATCGAGAGTATCATGAGTATCGAGAGTATCAAGAGTATCAGGAGTATCAAGATTATCAGAAGTATCAAGAGTATCAAGAGTATCATTAGTATCATGAGTATCATGAGTATCATGAGTATCAAGAGTATCGAGAGTATCATGAGTATCGAGAGTATCAAGAGTATCATGAGTATCAAGAGTATCAGGAGTATCATGAGTATCAAGAGTATCAAGAGTATCATGAGTATCAAGAGTATCAAAAGTATCATGAGTATCAGGAGTATCAAGAGTATCAAGAGTATCGAAAGTATCATGAGTATCAAGAGTATCAAGAGTATCATGAGTATCATAAATATCAAGAGTATCATGAGTATCATTAGTATTATGAGTATCAAGAGTATCATGAGTATCATGAGTATCAAGAGTATCATTAGTATCATAAGAATCAAGAGTATCAAGTGTATTATGAGTATCATGTGTATCATGAGTATCAAGAGTATCAAGAGTATCATGAGTATCATTAGTATCATGAGTATCAAGAGTATCATGAGTATCAAGAGTATTAAGAGTATCGAGAGTATCATGAGTATCGAGAGTATCAAGAGTATCAAGAGTATCATTAGTATCATGAGTATCAAGAGTATCAAGTGTATCATGAGTATCATGTGTATCATGAGTATCAAGAGTATCAAGAGTATCATGAGTATCATTAGTGTCATGAGTATCAAGAGTATCATGAGTATCAAAAATATCAAGAGTATCATTAGTATCATGAGTATCATGAGTTTTAAGAGTATCGAGAGTATCATGAGTATCGAGAGTATCAAGAGTATCGAGAGTATCATGAGTATCATGAGTATCATGAGTATCATGATATCAAGAGTATCATGAGTATCATGAGTATCATGAGCATCAAGAGTATTAAGAGTATCATGAGTTTCAAGAGTATCATGAGTATCAAGAGTATAAAGAGTATCAAGAGTATCATGAGTATCATGAGTATCATGAGGAGTATTAGAGTATCAAGAGTATCATGAGTATCAAGAGTATAAAGAGTATCAAGAGTATCATGAGTATCATGAGTATCAAGAGTATTAGAGTATCAAGAGTATCATGAGTATCAAGAGTATCAAGAGTATCATGAGTATCATGAGTATCAAGAGTATCATGAGTATCATGAGTATCAAGAGTATCAAGAGTATCATGAGTATCAAGAGTATCAGGAGTACCAAGAGTATCAAGAGTATCGAGAGTATCATGAGGATCAAGAGTATCGAGAGTATCAAGAGTATCATGAGTATCATGAGTATCAAGAGTATCAAGAGTATCAAAAGTATCATGAGTATCATGAGTATCAGGAGTATCATTAGTATCAAGAGTATCAAGAGTATCATGAGTAATCAAGAGTATCAAGAGTATCAAGAGTATCATGAGTATCATGAGTATCATGAGCATCAAGAGTATCATGAGTATCATGAGTATCATGAGTATCAAGAGTATCAAGAGTATCAAGAGTATCAAGAGTATCATGAGTATCATGAGTATCATGAGTATCATGAGTATCAAGAGTATCATGAGTATCAAGAGTATTAGAGTATCAAGAGTATCAAGAGTATCAAGAGTATCATAAGTATCATGAGTATCAAGAGTATGAAGAGTATCAAGTGTATCATGAGCATCATGAGTATCATGAGTATCATTTGTATCATAAGTATCTTGAGTATCACGAGTATCAAGAGTATCGAGAGTATCATGAGTATCGAAAGTATCAAGAGTATCATGATGTATTAAGAGTATCATGAGTATCAAGAGTATCATGAGTATCAAGAGTATCATGAGTATCAAGAGTATCAAGAATATCATGAGTATCATTAGTATCATGAGTATCAAGAGTATTAGAGTATCAAGAGTATCATGAGTATCAAGAGTATCAAAAGTATCATGAGTATCATGAGTATCAGGAGTATCAAGAGTATCAAGAGGATCGAAAGTATCATGAGTATCAAGAGTATTAAGAGTATCAAGAGTATCAAGAGTATCAAGAGTATCATGAGTATCATGAGTATCAAGAGTATCATGAGTATCAATAGTATCGAGAGTATCATGAGTATCGAGAGTATCAAGAGTATTGAGAGTATCATGAGTATCATGAGTATCATGAGTATCAAGAGTATCATGAGTATCATGAGTATCAAGAGTATCATGAGTATAATGAGCATCAAGAGTATCATGAGTATCAAGATTATCAGGAGTATCAAGAGTATCAAGAGTATCGAGAGTATCATGAGTATCAAGAGTATCAAGAGTATCATGAGTATCATGAGTATCATGAGTATCAAAAGTATCATGAGTATCAAGAGATTTAAGAGTATTAAGAGTATCATGAGTATCAAGAGTAACATTTGTATATTGAGTATCAAAAGTATCGAGAGTATCATGAGTATCGAGAGTATCAAGACAATCATGAGTATCAAGAGTATCATGAGTATCATGAGTATCATGAGTATCAAGAGTATCGAGGGTATCAAGAGTATCATGAGTATTAAGAGTATCATGAGTTTCAAGAGTATCATGAGTATCAAGAGTATAAAGAGTATCAAGAGTATCATGAGTATCATGAGTATCAAGAGTATTAGAGTATCAAGAGTATCATGAGTATCAAGAGTATCAAGAGTATCATGAGTATCATGAGTATCAAGAGTATCATGAGTATCAAGAGTATCAAGAGTATCAAGAGTATCATGAGTATCAAGAGTATCAGGAGTATCAAGAGTATCAAGAGTATCGAGAGTATCATGAGGATCAAGAGTATCGAGAGTATCAAGAGTATCATGAGTATCATGAGTATCAAGAGTATCAAGAGTATCAAAAGTATCATGAGTATCATGAGTATCAGGAGTATCATTAGTATCAAGAGTATCAAGAGTATCATGAGTAATCAAGAGTATCAAGAGTATCAAGAGTATCATGAGTATCATGAGTATCATGAGCATCAAGAGTATCATGAGTATCATGAGTATCATGAGTATCAAGAGTATCAAGAGTATCAAGAGTATCATGAGTATCATGAGTATCATGAGTATCATGAGTATCAAGAGTATCATGAGTATCAAGAGTATTAGAGTATCAAGAGTATCAAGAGTATCAAGAGTATCATAAGTATCATGAGTATCAAGAGTATGAAGAGTATCAAGTGTATCATGAGCATCATGAGTATCATGAGTATCATTTGTATCATAAGTATCTTGAGTATCACGAGTATCAAGAGTATCGAGAGTATCATGAGTATCGAAAGTATCAAGAGTATCATGAGTATTAAGAGTATCATGAGTATCAAGAGTATCATGAGTATCAAGAGTATCATGAGTATCAAGAGTATCAAGAGTATCATGAGTATCATTAGTATCATGAGTATCAAGAGTATTAGAGTATCAAGAGTATCATGAGTATCAAGAGTATCAAAAGTATCATGAGTATCATGAGTATCAAGAGTATCAAGAGTATCGAAAGTATCATGAGTATCAAGAGTATTAAGAGTATCAAGAGTATCAAGAGTATCTAGAGTATCATGAGTATCATGAGTATCCAGAGTATCATGAGTATCAAGAGTATCGAGAGTATCATGAGTATCGAGAGTATCAAGAGTATCGAGAGTATCAAAAGTATCATGAGTATCATGAGTATCAGGAGTATCATTAGTATCAAGAGTATCAAGAGTATCATGAGTAATCAAGAGTATCAAGAGTATCAAGAGTATCATGAGTATCATGAGTATCATGAGCATCAAGAGTATCATGAGTATCATGAGTATCATGAGTATCAATAGTATCAAAATTATCATGAGTATCATGAGTATCAGGAGTATCATGAGTATCATGAGTATCAAGAGTATCAAAAGTATCATGAGTATCATGAGTATCAGGAGTATCATGAGTATCATGAGTATCAAGAGTATCATGAGTATCATGAGTATCAAGAGTATGAAGAGTATTAAGTGTATCATGAGTATCATGAGTATCATTTGTATCATAAGTATCTTGAGTATCACGAGTATCAAGAGTATCGAGAGTATCATGAGTATCGAAAGTATCAAGAGTATCATGAGTATTAAGAGTATCATGAGTATCAAGAGTATCATGAGTATCAAGAGTATCAAGAGTATCATGAGTATCATGAGTATCATGAGTATCAAGAGTATTAGAGTATCAAGAGTATCATGAGTATCAAGAGTATCAAAAGTATCATGAGTATCATGAGTATCAGGAGTATCAAGAGTATCGAAAGTATCATGAGTATCAAGAGTATTAAGAGTATCAAGAGTATCAAGAGTATCATGAGTATCATGAGTATCAAGAGTATCATGAGTATCAAGAGTATCGAGAGTATCATGAGTATCGAGAGTATCAAGAGTATCGGGAATATCATAAGTATCGAGAGTATCAAGAGTATCAAGAGTATCATGAGTATCATGAGTATCAGGAGTATCGAGAGTATCATGAGTATCGAGAGTATCAAGAGTATCGAGAGTATCATGAGTATCATGAGTATCATGAGTATCAAGAGTATCATGAGTATCATGAGTATCAAGAGTATCAAGAGTATCATGAGTATCAAGAGTATCAAGAGTATCATGAGTATCAAGAGTATCAGGAGTATCAAGAGTATCAAGAGTATCGAGAGTATCATGAGTATCGAGAGTATCAAGAGTATCATGAGTATCAAGAGTATCGAGAGTATCATGAGTATCGAGAGTATCATGAGTATCGAGAGTAACAAGGGTATCAAAAGTATCATGAGTATCAGGAGTATCAAGAGTATCAAGAGTATCATTAGTATCATGAGTATCATGAGTATCATGAGTATCAAGAGTATCGAGAGTATCATGAGTATCGAGAGTATCAAGAGTATCATGAGTATCAAGAGTATCAGGAGTATCATGAGTATCAAGAGTATCAAGAGTATCATGAGTATCAAGAGTATCAAAAGTATCATGAGTATCAGGAGTATCAAGAGTATCAAGAGTATCGAAAGTATCATGAGTATCAAGAGTATCAAGAGTATCATGAGTATCATAAATATCAAGAGTATCATGAGTATCATTAGTATTATGAGTATCAAGAGTATCATGAGTATCATGAGTATCAAGAGTATCATTAGTATCATAAGAATCAAGAGTATCAAGTGTATTATGAGTATCATGTGTATCATGAGTATCAAGAGTATCAAGAGTATCATGAGTATCATTAGTATCATGAGTATCAAGAGTATCATGAGTATCAAGAGTATTAAGAGTATCGAGAGTATCATGAGTATCGAGAGTATCAAGAGTATCAAGAGTATCATTAGTATCATGAGTATCAAGAGTATCAAGTGTATCATGAGTATCATGTGTATCATGAGTATCAAGAGTATCAAGAGTATCATGAGTATCATTAGTGTCATGAGTATCAAGAGTATCATGAGTATCAAAAATATCAAGAGTATCATTAGTATCATGAGTATCATGAGTTTTAAGAGTATCGAGAGTATCATGAGTATCGAGAGTATCAAGAGTATCGAGAGTATCATGAGTATCATGAGTATCATGAGTATCATGATATCAAGAGTATCATGAGTATCATGAGTATCATGAGCATCAAGAGTATTAAGAGTATCATGAGTTTCAAGAGTATCATGAGTATCAAGAGTATAAAGAGTATCAAGAGTATCATGAGTATCATGAGTATCATGAGGAGTATTAGAGTATCAAGAGTATCATGAGTATCAAGAGTATAAAGAGTATCAAGAGTATCATGAGTATCATGAGTATCAAGAGTATTAGAGTATCAAGAGTATCATGAGTATCAAGAGTATCAAGAGTATCATGAGTATCATGAGTATCAAGAGTATCATGAGTATCATGAGTATCAAGAGTATCAAGAGTATCATGAGTATCAAGAGTATCAGGAGTACCAAGAGTATCAAGAGTATCGAGAGTATCATGAGGATCAAGAGTATCGAGAGTATCAAGAGTATCATGAGTATCATGAGTATCAAGAGTATCAAGAGTATCAAAAGTATCATGAGTATCATGAGTATCAGGAGTATCATTAGTATCAAGAGTATCAAGAGTATCATGAGTAATCAAGAGTATCAAGAGTATCAAGAGTATCATGAGTATCATGAGTATCATGAGCATCAAGAGTATCATGAGTATCATGAGTATCATGAGTATCAAGAGTATCAAGAGTATCAAGAGTATCAAGAGTATCATGAGTATCATGAGTATCATGAGTATCATGAGTATCAAGAGTATCATGAGTATCAAGAGTATTAGAGTATCAAGAGTATCAAGAGTATCAAGAGTATCATAAGTATCATGAGTATCAAGAGTATGAAGAGTATCAAGTGTATCATGAGCATCATGAGTATCATGAGTATCATTTGTATCATAAGTATCTTGAGTATCACGAGTATCAAGAGTATCGAGAGTATCATGAGTATCGAAAGTATCAAGAGTATCATGATGTATTAAGAGTATCATGAGTATCAAGAGTATCATGAGTATCAAGAGTATCATGAGTATCAAGAGTATCAAGAATATCATGAGTATCATTAGTATCATGAGTATCAAGAGTATTAGAGTATCAAGAGTATCATGAGTATCAAGAGTATCAAAAGTATCATGAGTATCATGAGTATCAGGAGTATCAAGAGTATCAAGAGGATCGAAAGTATCATGAGTATCAAGAGTATTAAGAGTATCAAGAGTATCAAGAGTATCAAGAGTATCATGAGTATCATGAGTATCAAGAGTATCATGAGTATCAATAGTATCGAGAGTATCATGAGTATCGAGAGTATCAAGAGTATTGAGAGTATCATGAGTATCATGAGTATCATGAGTATCAAGAGTATCATGAGTATCATGAGTATCAAGAGTATCATGAGTATAATGAGCATCAAGAGTATCATGAGTATCAAGATTATCAGGAGTATCAAGAGTATCAAGAGTATCGAGAGTATCATGAGTATCAAGAGTATCAAGAGTATCATGAGTATCATGAGTATCATGAGTATCAAAAGTATCATGAGTATCAAGAGATTTAAGAGTATTAAGAGTATCATGAGTATCAAGAGTAACATTTGTATATTGAGTATCAAAAGTATCGAGAGTATCATGAGTATCGAGAGTATCAAGACAATCATGAGTATCAAGAGTATCATGAGTATCATGAGTATCATGAGTATCAAGAGTATCGAGGGTATCAAGAGTATCATGAGTATTAAGAGTATCATGAGTTTCAAGAGTATCATGAGTATCAAGAGTATAAAGAGTATCAAGAGTATCATGAGTATCATGAGTATCAAGAGTATTAGAGTATCAAGAGTATCATGAGTATCAAGAGTATCAAGAGTATCATGAGTATCATGAGTATCAAGAGTATCATGAGTATCAAGAGTATCAAGAGTATCAAGAGTATCATGAGTATCAAGAGTATCAGGAGTATCAAGAGTATCAAGAGTATCGAGAGTATCATGAGGATCAAGAGTATCGAGAGTATCAAGAGTATCATGAGTATCATGAGTATCAAGAGTATCAAGAGTATCAAAAGTATCATGAGTATCATGAGTATCAGGAGTATCATTAGTATCAAGAGTATCAAGAGTATCATGAGTAATCAAGAGTATCAAGAGTATCAAGAGTATCATGAGTATCATGAGTATCATGAGCATCAAGAGTATCATGAGTATCATGAGTATCATGAGTATCAAGAGTATCAAGAGTATCAAGAGTATCATGAGTATCATGAGTATCATGAGTATCATGAGTATCAAGAGTATCATGAGTATCAAGAGTATTAGAGTATCAAGAGTATCAAGAGTATCAAGAGTATCATAAGTATCATGAGTATCAAGAGTATGAAGAGTATCAAGTGTATCATGAGCATCATGAGTATCATGAGTATCATTTGTATCATAAGTATCTTGAGTATCACGAGTATCAAGAGTATCGAGAGTATCATGAGTATCGAAAGTATCAAGAGTATCATGAGTATTAAGAGTATCATGAGTATCAAGAGTATCATGAGTATCAAGAGTATCATGAGTATCAAGAGTATCAAGAGTATCATGAGTATCATTAGTATCATGAGTATCAAGAGTATTAGAGTATCAAGAGTATCATGAGTATCAAGAGTATCAAAAGTATCATGAGTATCATGAGTATCAAGAGTATCAAGAGTATCGAAAGTATCATGAGTATCAAGAGTATTAAGAGTATCAAGAGTATCAAGAGTATCTAGAGTATCATGAGTATCATGAGTATCCAGAGTATCATGAGTATCAAGAGTATCGAGAGTATCATGAGTATCGAGAGTATCAAGAGTATCGAGAGTATCAAAAGTATCATGAGTATCATGAGTATCAGGAGTATCATTAGTATCAAGAGTATCAAGAGTATCATGAGTAATCAAGAGTATCAAGAGTATCAAGAGTATCATGAGTATCATGAGTATCATGAGCATCAAGAGTATCATGAGTATCATGAGTATCATGAGTATCAATAGTATCAAAATTATCATGAGTATCATGAGTATCAGGAGTATCATGAGTATCATGAGTATCAAGAGTATCAAAAGTATCATGAGTATCATGAGTATCAGGAGTATCATGAGTATCATGAGTATCAAGAGTATCATGAGTATCATGAGTATCAAGAGTATGAAGAGTATTAAGTGTATCATGAGTATCATGAGTATCATTTGTATCATAAGTATCTTGAGTATCACGAGTATCAAGAGTATCGAGAGTATCATGAGTATCGAAAGTATCAAGAGTATCATGAGTATTAAGAGTATCATGAGTATCAAGAGTATCATGAGTATCAAGAGTATCAAGAGTATCATGAGTATCATGAGTATCATGAGTATCAAGAGTATTAGAGTATCAAGAGTATCATGAGTATCAAGAGTATCAAAAGTATCATGAGTATCATGAGTATCAGGAGTATCAAGAGTATCGAAAGTATCATGAGTATCAAGAGTATTAAGAGTATCAAGAGTATCAAGAGTATCATGAGTATCATGAGTATCAAGAGTATCATGAGTATCAAGAGTATCGAGAGTATCATGAGTATCGAGAGTATCAAGAGTATCGGGAATATCATAAGTATCGAGAGTATCAAGAGTATCAAGAGTATCATGAGTATCATGAGTATCAGGAGTATCGAGAGTATCATGAGTATCGAGAGTATCAAGAGTATCGAGAGTATCATGAGTATCATGAGTATCATGAGTATCAAGAGTATCATGAGTATCATGAGTATCAAGAGTATCAAGAGTATCATGAGTATCAAGAGTATCAAGAGTATCATGAGTATCAAGAGTATCAGGAGTATCAAGAGTATCAAGAGTATCGAGAGTATCATGAGTATCGAGAGTATCAAGAGTATCATGAGTATCAAGAGTATCGAGAGTATCATGAGTATCGAGAGTATCATGAGTATCGAGAGTAACAAGAGTATCAAAAGTATCATGAGTATCAAGAGTATCAAAAGTATCATGAGTATCAAGAGTATTAAGAGTATCATGAGTATCAAGAGTATCATGAGTATCAAGAGTATCAAGAGTATCATGAGTATCATGAGTATCATGAGTATCAAGAGTATTAGAGTATCAAGAGTATCATGAGTATCAAGAGTATTAAAAGTATCATGAGTATCATGAGTATCAGGAGTATCAAGAGTATCAAGAGTATCGAAAGTATCATGAGTATCAAGAGTATCAAGAGTATCAAGAGTATCAAGAGTATCATGAGTATCATGAGTATCATGAGTATCAAGAGTATTAGAGTATCAAGAGTATCATGAGTATCAAGAGTATCAAGAGTATCATGAGTATCATTAGTATCAAGAGTATCAAGAGTATCAAGTGTATCATGAGTATCAAGAGTATCGAGAGTATCATGAGTATCGAAAGTATCAAGAGTATCATGAGTATTAAGAGTATCATGAGTATCAAGAGTATCATGAGTATCAAGAGTATCAAGAGTATCATGAGTATCGAGAGTATCAAGAGTATCGAGAGTATCATGAGTATCATGAGTATCAAGAGTATCATGAGTATCATGAGTATCAAGAGTATCAAGAGTATCATGAGTATCAAGAGTATCAAGAGTATCATGAGTATCAAGAGTATCATGAGTATCGAGAGTATCAAGAGTATCAAGAGTATCGAGAGTATCATGAGTATCATGAGTATCGAGAGTATCGAGTATATCATGAGTATCATGAGTATCATGAGCATCAAGAGTATCATGAGTATCATGAGTATCATGAGTATCAAGAGTATCAAGAGTATCATGAGTATCATTAGTATCATGAGTATCAAGAGTATCATGAGTATCATGAGTATCAAGAGTATCATGAGTATCATTAGTATTATGAGTATCAAGAGTATCATGAGTATCATGAGTATCAATAGTATCATTAGTATCATGAGTATCATGAGTATCAAGTGTATCATGAGTATCATGTGTATCATGAGTATCAAGAGTATCGAGAGTATCATGAGTATCGAGAGTATCAAGAGTATCATGAGTATCAAGAGTATCAGCAGTATCAAGAGTATCAAGAGTATCATTAGTATCATGAGTATCATGAGTAACATGAGTATCAAGAGTATCGAGAGTATCATGAGTATCGAGAGTATCAAGAGTATCATGAGTATCAAGAGTATCAGGAGTATCATGAGTATCAAGAGTATCAAGAGTATCATGAGTATCAAGAGTATCAAAAGTATCATGAGTATCAGGAGTATCAAGAGTATCAAGAGTATCGAAAGTATCATGAGTATCAAGAGTATCAAGAGTATCAAGAGTATCATGAGTATCATAAATATCAAGAGTATCATGAGTATCATTAGTATTATGAGTATCAAGAGTATCATGAGTATCATGAGTATCAACAGTATCATTAGTATCATGAGTATCAAGAGTATCAAGTGTATTATGAGTATCATGTGTATCATGAGTATCAAGAGTATCAAGAGTATCATGAGTATCATTAGTATCATGAGTATCAAGAGTATCATGAGTATCAAGAGTATCAAGAGTATCGAGAGTATCATGAGTATCATGAGTATCATGAGTATCAAGAGTATCAAGAGTATCAAGAGTATCATTAGTATCATGAGTATCAAGAGTATCATGAGTATCATTAGTGTCATGAGTATCAAGAGTATCATGAGTATCAAGAGTATCAAGAGTATCATTAGTATCATGAGTATCATGAGTATCAAGAGTATCGAGAGTATCATGAGTATCGAGAGTATCAAGAGTATCGAGAGTATCATGAGTATCATGAGTATCATGAGTATCAAGAGTATCATGAGTATCATGAGTATCAAGAGTATCATGAGTATCATGAGCATCAAGAGTATCATGAGTGTCAAGAGATTTAAGAGTATTAAGAGTATCATGAGTATCAAGAGTAACATTAGTATATTGAGTATCAAAAGTATCGAGAGTATCATGATAATCGAGAGTATCAAGAGTATCATGAGTATCATTAGTATCATGAGTATCAAGAGTATCATGAGTATCATGAGTATCAAGAGTATCATGAGTATCATTAGTATTATGAGTATCAAGAGTATCATGAGTATCATGAGTATCAATAGTATCATTAGTATCATGAGTATCATGAGTATCAAGTGTATCATGAGTATCATGTGTATCATGAGTATCATGAGTATCAAGAGTATCATGAGTATCGAGAGTATCATGAGTATCAAGAGTATCAAGAGTATCATGAGTATCAAGAGTATCAAGAGTATCATGAGTATCAAGAGTATCAGGAGTATCAAGAGTATCAAGAGTATCGAGAGTATCATGAGTATCATGAGTATCGAGAGTATCGAGTATATCATGAGTATCATGAGTATCAAGAGTATCATGAGTATCATGAGTATCATGAGTATCATGAGCATCAAGAGTATCATGAGTATCATGAGTATCATGAGTATCAAGAGTATCAAGAGTATCATGAGTATCATTAGTATCATGAGTATCAAGAGTATCATGAGTATCATGAGTATCAAGAGTATCATGAGTATCATTAGTATTATGAGTATCAAGAGTATCATGAGTATCATGAGTATCAATAGTATCATTAGTATCATGAGTATCATGAGTATCAAGTGTATCATGAGTATCATGTGTATCATGAGTATCAAGAGTATCGAGAGTATCATGAGTATCGAGAGTATCAAGAGTATCATGAGTATCAAGAGTATCAGGAGTATCAAGAGTATCAAGAGTATCATTAGTATCATGAGTATCATGAGTATCATGAGTATCAAGAGTATCGAGAGTATCATGAGTATCGAGAGTATCAAGAGTATCATGAGTATCAAGAGTATCAGGAGTATCATGAGTATCAAGAGTATCAAGAGTATCATGAGTATCAAGAGTATCAAAAGTATCATGAGTATCAGGAGTATCAAGAGTATCAAGAGTATCGAAAGTATCATGAGTATCAAGAGTATCAAGAGTATCATGAGTATCATAAATATCAAGAGTATCATGAGTATCATTAGTATTATGAGTATCAAGAGTATCATGAGTATCATGAGTATCAAGAGTATCATTAGTATCATTAGTATCAAGAGTATCAAGTGTATTATGAGTATCATGTGTATCATGAGTATCAAGAATATCAAGAGTATCATGAGTATCATTAGTACCATGAGTATCAAGAGTATCATGAGTATCAAGAGTATCAAGAGTATCGAGAGTATCATGAGTATCGAGAGTATCAAGAGTATCAAGAGTATCATTAGTATCATGAGTATCAAGAGTATCAAGTGTATCATGAGTATCATGTGTATCATGAGTATCAAGAGTATCGAGAGTATCGAGTATATCATGAGTATCATGAGTATCATGAGCATCAAGAGTATCATGAGTATCATGAGTATCATGAGTATCAAGAGTATCAAGAGTGTCATGAGTATCAAGAGTATCATGAGTATCAAGAGTATCAAGAGTATCATTAGTATCATGAGTATCATGAGTATCAAGAGTATCAAGAGTATCATGAGTATCGAGAGTATCAAGAGTATCGAGAGTATCATGAGTATCATGAGTATCATGAGTATCAAGAGTATCATGAGTATCATGAGTATCAAGAGTATCATGAGTATCATGAGCATCAAGAGTATCATGAGTATCAAGATTATCAGGAGTATCAAGAGTATCAAGAGTATCATGAGTATCGAGAGTATCAAGAGTATCGAGAGTATCATGAGTATCATGAGTATCAAGAGTATCATGAGTATCATGAGTATTAAGAGTATCAAGAGTATCATGAGTATCAAGAGTATCAAGAGTATCATGAGTATCAAGAGTATCATGAGTATCGAGAGTATCAAGAGTATCAAGAGTATCAAGAGTATCAAGAGTATCATGAGTATCAAGAGTATCAAGAGTATCATGAGTATCAAGAGTATCAAGAGTATCATGAGTATCAAGAGTATCAGGAGTATCAAGAGTATCAAGAGTATCGAGAGTATCATGAGTATCATGAGTATCGAGAGTATCGAGTATATCATGAGTATCATGAGTATCATGAGCATCAAGAGTCTCATGAGTATCATGAGTATCATGAGTATCAAGAGTATCAAGAGTATCATGAGTATCATTAGTATCATGAGTATCAAGAGTATCATGAGTATCATGAGTATCAAGAGTATCATGAGTATCATTAGTATTATGAGTATCAAGAGTATCATGAGTATCATGAGTATCAATAGTATCATTAGTATCATGAGTATCATGAGTATCAAGTGTATCATGAGTATCATGTGTATCATGAGTATCAAGAGTATCGAGAGTATCATGAGTATCGAGAGTATCAAGAGTATCATGAGTATCAAGAGTATCAGCAGTATCAAGAGTATCAAGAGTATCATTAGTATCATGAGTATCATGAGTAACATGAGTATCAAGAGTATCGAGAGTATCATGAGTATCGAGAGTATCAAGAGTATCATGAGTATCAAGAGTATCAGGAGTATCATGAGTATCAAGAGTATCAAGAGTATCATGAGTATCAAGAGTATCAAAAGTATCATGAGTATCATGTGTATCATGAGTATCATTTGTATCATTTTTTTTTTTTTTTTTTTTTTTTTTTAAGGGAGAGGAGGTAAAAATGCTTTTACGCACACAGGTAGCCAGCCTGTAGTGTGAGACTCCTGAATCTATCGCAGACTACTCACTAAAAAACCCCCTCTACTCTGTTGGACACAGACCTGGAATTGTTTGTCACATTACTTCAAGTCAGGCCAACATGTTACCTAAGCCCTCAGGGCTCTCACCGTTTATGGCATTTGGATACTTTAAGACCTACACCGCATCCCGGTCAAGGTCGAGCTTCTTGGCGCGGAGAATACCCTGGATGTAATGTGACACACAGGTCCAATTGTCCTCACCCTCCGTCATCATCGGTATGACCGTGTCCACCGACAGCAGTCCTACTAACTGTTGAGCCTCCAGGCGGGGCCTTTCCCAACGCTGGCAGTGGAAAAATGTATGTTCCACGTCATCGGGAATGCCTGGGCAGTATATGCAATCGGGTGACACGGCTTTGCCCATCCTGAACAGGTACGACCGGAAAAAGCCGTGACCCGTCAGAAATTGGGTGAGGTAGAAGTCCACCTCTCCGCACCGCCGATTAACCCAAGGTTGGACTTGCTTTATCAGTCGCCTGGTCCAGCGTCCCCGAGTCTCCTGTTCCCAGCTCTCTTGCCACAGCTGGTAGGTGCGGGTGCGTTCCTCTGTTCGTGCCTGGTCCTCCCCACGGCGCTGATAAATTGCTTTTCTCTCCGCCGCCAAAAGTTTGACGGGGATGACTCCAGCAACCACCAGGACGGCGGGTTCGGACACTGTTCGGTAGGCGGATGCAACTCTTAGTGCTGCCTGACGCTGCACTCGGGCAAGCCGCATCCTATATACCTCCTTATTTAGAGCGTCTGCCCACACCTCAGCACCGTACAAGAGTACGGACTGGACAGAAGACATTAACAGCCTTCTACGGCTGGACCGAGGCCCTCCGACATTGGCCATCAACCGGCTAAGAGAGGAGACCACCCTAGCGGCCTTGTCCGCCGTACGGAAAATCTGATCCCGCCAGCTAAGCTTGCTGTCCACCATAATCCCAAGGTACTTGGCAGAACGAACGGTCTGGACTTCAACGGCCCCTACCCTCAACGGCACGATGGTGTCAATCCGTTTTTTTGTTAATATCACGATCTCAGTTTTGCTCAAAGCAAGCGAGAGACCGTGGTCTGTCATCCATGCGTTTATAGTACGCATAACTCGGTTCAGCTTTAGCTGAGCCAGCTCAACGCTACGTGCAGCTATCAAAACTGCAACGTCGTCCGCGTACCCAACCAAAACAGTTTCCTCAGGCATTTCAGACCTCAGGAGGCTGTCATACGCGACATTCCAGAGGTCCGGGCCGAGTATGGAACCTTGGGCAGCACCGGAAGTGACACTCATCGTCCGTGGGCCCTCTGTAGTGTCATACAAGAGGAGGCGGAACCGGAGATAATCCTCTATGATACGCATGAGGTATGCCGGGACGTGAAAGGTGTTCTCCAGAGCATCCAGCATATCGCACCACCTCGCCGAATTAAATGCGTTTCGCACATCGAGAGTGACGAGCAGCACAACCCTTCGAGAGTAGTGGTTAAAATCCTCAGCTCTCATCACGGCTTGCTTCACCTCTTCAACAGCGTCAACCGTAGATCGCCCCATCCTAAATCCATACTGCCGAGGGGACAGGTCCCCCGCAGCGACTACGGCTGAATTCAGTCGGGAACGTATCAACTTCTCGAGGACTTTTCCAGCCGTATCCAACATACACAGAGGTCTGTAAGAGGATGGCAGGTCTGGATCTCCCTTCCCCTTCCCAACAAGCACAAGCCTAGCTGTTTTCCAGCACGAAGGGAAAACTCCTTCGACTAGGCAGGCATTGTACATGCGTAAAAGGATCAAGGGGTTAATAGTCAAAACCTTTTTGAGAACTTCGCCGGGTACCCCATCGGGTCCAGGAGCCTTATTGTTCTTCAGGGATAGGACGGCCGCCTCCACCTCTCCAAGACTGAAAAGTGGTACGTCATCCACCCTTCCGAAATCCCGCAGTGGGCGCAACGTGTGAGCCGGGAAAAGGGACTCGACTATCCTCTCCATAGTGGCCCCATCCATGACGGAAGGTGGAGAGCGGGTGCCAAGTTTCTTGGTTACCAGTTTGTAACCCAAGCCCCACGGATTGGAATCGATATCGTCCCTTAATGTCTCCCAGCAACTACGTTTACTCCGGTTGATGGCTCGACGAAGAGACCTCCTAGCCACTCTGTAAGCATCCGACTTACGACGTCTGTCTACAGGTTCTCTGGCCCTGGTAGCAAGTCTTCTGGCTCTCAATGCTGACCGACGCAATTCCGCAATCTCGGCAGTCCACCAGTACACAGGTCGCTTATTGCACCGGGATCTTCCGCGAGGCATAGACTCATCGCAAGCGGAGACGATTAGTCCCATCATGGATGTAACTAACACCTCTGCATGAGCCACACTAGTTGCGGGGGGAACCACCGGTGTTCCTCGTAAGATGGCTTCATTGAATTTTGCCACGTCCAATTTTTTAATATTCCATCGAACGGGCACTTGACGAAACGCGGCTACTTGTCTCTGATGACCATCCAGGACATCAAAAATAATGTACTGGTGGTCACTGCCCGTGTAATCCTCCAGAACTCTCCAGGCTCTGATCCTTGGCAAAAGGGACTCAGATGCAAGGGTTATGTCTGGGATCGTTCCCCGCATCCCGGGGCGCCGGAAAGTTGGCGTGTTTCCCTCGTTGACGACAACGAGTCCGGCTCTGGCAGCAAAGTCCAGAATGTACTTGCCCCGGGAATTGGTGAGGGTCATTCCCCACTCGACAGCCCTAGCATTAAAATCCCCACCCACGACGACGTGTCCTGTGGTATTGCGCACGCTCTCTTCCAGGCGGTCTATCTTCTCACGAAATTCACGGATGGCCTCGTTGGGAGTGAGGTAGACACTAAAGTAAGTGACATCCCGGCACCGAACCCAAACGAAACCTCGGCCCTTCGCGTGACCCCGTACTTGTACTTTCGCTGCATTACGCGCCCAGAATGCAGCAGTACCAAGACTATCAGGGAACCAAAAAGATGGGTCCCTATCACGGTACTGGTACTGTTCGCTGACTAAGAGCGCGTCGACATCGTGTTCTAGGGCAAGCTGACATAGAAGTGCGTCAGCCGACCTGGATCGCTCAAGATTGCACTGAAGGATTCTTATCTTCGTGAAAGGACTTTCGCTTGCTGTAGTGCAGATTTGAATACACTACACTGTCCAGACCCAGCTATATGCTTCAAGTGTTTGTCAGCGAGCCCATTTTCTTTGCAAAGGAAACAGGACTCGACTTGGCAGTCCTTACGGACGTGACCGACCTCCCCGCACCGAAGGCAGTTCTTGCTTCGGTCGGGTCCCTTGCAGTTTCGGGAGGAATGGCCGAAACAGAGGCATTTAAAACACCTCTTCACTTCCACTCTCCGTCTGAGCCTGCAGTTGACCCAGCCGACTCTCAGATGCTGGAGTCCCAGCACTTTCGTGGCATGTGTGTCTGCCATTTCGGCGACCGCCATCCGCTGCTGACTCCTGTTCGGTTTTGTGAGCCACACCTTAAATAAAGCCGTTTGCCCGCCAAGCTCGGGGACAGCTTTCTTCAGGGCCTCAACAACATCAACCTCCGTCGACACACAATCAATGTCTCGAACCTCGACTGATGTCTTTGGTTCAAGAGCACGGACGGTGCCCTGGCCTTCAACAGCTGCCTTCAGTTCGGCAGTAAAGGCTGCTTTGTCTTTCGACTTACCCAGTTCAAGGAGAACGTCCCCGTCCCGGGTTCGTCTAATCGACCGTACAACCGTATCGGTCTGCTCTGGCTTAGCCTTGGCCTTAATTGCACCCAAGACCTCGGCGAAAGATCTCCCCCCTGAGGGCTTGACCAGGATTGCCTCCGTCCTGGGCTTTTTTGGCCGGGACTTTTTCGGAGCAGAGACCGAGCCGGGCCCAGTTTGGGCCACGCCGGTCGGCTGTGCCTTCACTGCCACATTCTTTATAGAGGCGACCTCCGCCCGCCTCAACTGCCTCTTCTCCTTTCGGGAACGACGTTTTTCCCACGCAGCCCCAGGTGTCTCTACGACTGACCCCTTTCGGGAACTTCCCTGAAGGGGGGTCGTAGGTAGCTGTGGTTGTTGGCTCTTTGCAGGAGCTGCAGCTATGTCCGAAAAGGATCTGGGCACAGCAGACAATAGATCAGTCTGAGTTGCCTTGGCCTTTACCGTGGTCCTTTTGGTTTGGACGCCTTCTTCTCTTTTTTGAGGACTGTCCGATGTGGAAGGCCTTTTACGTTTCTTAGAAGGCAGTGTTCTTTCGTCAGACAGAGACACAACCTTCTCGGCAATCTTCTCCATGGCTGCCTTACTCACCACCCGGCAGGCAAAAACGAAGCCAAGGTCATCCTCCAGTTTGGCCATGCCGTTTTTGACCACTTGATTTACGGCTTTCTGGGTCCGGAAGGTGTCCAGCATAGCCTTGATCGTAGCTTCCATGTCTTGGAGCCGGGTTTCAATGTCACTCTCTGCGTCAAGATATTCCTGACGCAGAAGCACCATCTCAGAGCCTTCCGACCTCAGCGGTGCTTTGAATGGCTCCTCCGGCATCCCTACAGCAGAACTGGCAGAGTGGGGGAGAGTTGCTGGCAACACCAGCTCGACACCTACATCTCCGACGCTTTCCGCACCGTTCCCAGCTCCACTTTCCGAAGGAGCTCCTAAATGGGGGAACTCCTTGGTGCATTTGAAGGTGGCAGGTGGGGGAGATGTTCTCACGTTTTTCGGTGGTGGCGACCGCTGCACCTTGGAGCTACGGACAAAAGCGTTCCGCTCCACTTCCAACGTCTTTTCTGGCTCATTTGAGCTCTTAATCAAAAATGTGTTATGAGGGGTTTTATTTAAATCCATCGTGTTTATTCCAGCGCATCGTGCGGCAAGGAGCGGCCCGGAATCAGTCAGGAACGGGTATACCCTCGGGGACAAAGACCCCTACCCCAGTTCCCCGGGGCCTGACCTCCGTTTGCCCAGCACCGGATACCTGACGTGCCGGGGGTCGCCCGTCACAATGCAGAGCCCGACCTCTACATCCATGCCGCACTCCCTGACCAAGGACCGAAGTGGCTGGCTTCTCACGACCCACTAAGAATACCCATCGGCAGTGCAGAGCACACATCAACCCCTGCAACACAACAGGGGCACTCCCAGGGACTCCCAGTGAGTTCGTCGGTCACCCTTTTAGTCGCCTCTTACGACAAGCCCGAGAAGGCTGCGGTGCTATTCTAACCCGGTACCGCACGGGAGATCATTTGTATCATAAGTATCTTGAGTATCACGAGTATCAAGAGTATCGAGAGTATCATGAGTATCGAAAGTATCAAGAGTATCATGAGTATTAAGAGTATCATGAGTATCAAGAGTATCATGAGTATCAAGAGTATCATGAGTATCAAGAGTATCATGAGTATCATTAGTATCATGAGTATCAAGAGTATTAGAGTATCAAGAGTATCATGAGTATCAAGAGTATCAAAAGTATCATGAGTATCATGAGTATCAGGAGTATCAAGAGTATCAAGAGTATCGAAAGTATCTTGAGTATCAAGAGTATTAAGAGTATCAAGAGTATCAAGAGTATCAAGAGTATCAAGAGTATCATGAGTATCATGAGTATCAAGAGTATCATGAGTATCAAGAGTATCGAGAGTATCATGAGTATCGAGAGTATCAAGAGTATCGAGAGTATCATGAGTATCATGAGTATCATGAGTATCAAGAGTATCATGAGTATCATGAGTATCAAGAGTATCATGAGTATCATGAGCATCAAGAGTATCATGAGTACCAAGATTATCAGGAGTATCAAGAGTATCAAGAGTATCGAGAGTATCATGAGTATCAAGAGTATCAAGAGTATCATGAGTATCATGAGTATCATGAGTATCAAGAGTATTAGAGTATCAAGAGTATCATGAGTATCAAGAGTATCAAGAGTATCATGAGTATCATGAGTATCAAGAGTATCATGAGTATCATGAGTATCAAGAGTATCAAGAGTATCATGAGTATCAAGAGTATCAGGAGTATCAAGAGTATCAAGAGTATCGAGAGTATCATGAGGATCAAGAGTATCGAGAGTATCAAGAGTATCATGAGTATCATGAGTATCAAGAGTATCAAGAGTATCAAAAGTATCATGAGTATCATGAGTATCAGGAGTATCATTAGTATCAAGAGTATCAAGAGTATAATGAGTAATCAAGAGTATCAAGAGTATCAAGAGTATCATGAGTATCATGAGTATCATGAGTATCATGAGCATCAAGAGTATCATGAGTATCATGAGTATCATGAGTATCAAGAGTATCAAGAGTATCAAGAGTATCATGAGTATCATGAGTATCATGAGTATCATGAGTATCAAGAGTATCATGAGTATCAAGAGTATTAGAGTATCAAGAGTATCAAGAGTATCAAGAGTATCATAAGTATCATGAGTATCAAGAGTATGAAGAGTATCAAGTGTATCATGAGCATCATGAGTATCATGAGTATCAAGAGTATTAAGAGTATCAAGAGTATCAAGAGTATCAAGAGTATCAAGAGTATCATGAGTATCATGAGTATCAAGAGTATCATGAGTATCAAGAGTATCGAGAGTATCATGAGTATCGAGAGTATCAAGAGTATCGAGAGTATCATGAGTATCATGAGTATCATGAGTATCAAGAGTATCATTAGTATCATGAGTATCAAGAGTATCATGAGTATCATGAGCATCAAGAGTATCATGAGTATCAAGATTATCAGGAGTATCAAGAGTATCAAGAGTATCGAGAGTATCATGAGTATCAAGAGTATCAAGAGTATCATGAGTATCATGAGTATCATGAGTATCAAAAGTATCATGAGTATCAAGAGATTTAAGAGTATTAAGAGTATCATGAGTATCAAGAGTAACATTAGTATATTGAGTATCAAAAGTATCGAGAGTATCATGAGTATCGAGAGTATCAAGACAATCATGAGTATCAAGAGTATCAGGAGTATCAAGAGTATCAAGAGTATCATTAGTATCATGAGTATCATGAGTATTATGAGTATCAAGAGTATCGAGGGTATCAAGAGTATCATGAGTATTAAGAGTATCATGAGTTTCAAGAGTATCATGAGTATCAAGAGTATAAAGAGTATCAAGAGTATCATGAGTATCATGAGTATCATGAGTATCAAGAGTATTAGAGTATCAAGAGTATCATGAGTATCAAGAGTATCAAGAGTATCATGAGTATCATGAGTATCAAGAGTATCATGAGTATCATGAGTATCAAGAGTATCAAGAGTATCATGAGTATCAAGAGTATCAGGAGTATCAAGAGTATCAAGAGTATCGAGAGTATCATGAGGATCAAGAGTATCGAGAGTATCAAGAGTATCATGAGTATCATGAGTATCAAGAATATCAAGAGTATCAAAAGTATCATGAGTATCATGAGTATCAGGAGTATCATTAGTATCAAGAGTATCAAGAGTATCATGAGTAATCAAGAGTATCAAGAGTATCAAGAGTATCATGAGTATCATGAGTATCATGAGCATCAAGAGTATCATGAGTATCATGAGTATCATGAGTATCAAGAGTATCAAGAGTATCAAGAGTATCATGAGTATCTTGAGTATCATAAGTATCATGAGTATCAAGAGTATCAGGAGTATCAAGAGTATTAGAGTATCAAGAGTATCAAGAGTATCAAGAGTATCATAAGTATCATGAGTATCAAGAGTATGAAGAGTATCAAGTGTATCATGAGTATCATGAGTATCATGAGTATCATTTGTATCATAAGTATCTTGAGTATCACGAGTATCAAGAGTATCGAGAGTATCATGAGTATCGAAAGTATCAAGAGTATCATGAGTATTAAGAGTATCATGAGTATCAAGAGTATCATGAGTATCAAGAGTATCAAGAGTATCATGAGTATCATTAGTATCATGAGTATCAAGAGTATTAGAGTATCAAGAGTATCATGAGTATCAAGAGTATCAAGAGTATCATGAGTATCATGAGTATCAAGAGTATCATGAGTATCATGAGTATCAAGAGTATCAAGAGTATCATGAGTATCAAGAGTATCAGGAGTATCAAGAGTATCGAGAGTATCATGAGGATCAAGAGTATCGAGAGTATCAAGAGTATCATGAGTATCATGAGTATCAAGAGTATCAAGAGTATCAAAAGTATCATGAGTATCATGAGTATCAGGAGTATCATTAGTATCAAGAGTATCAAGAGTATCATGAGTAATCAAGAGTATCAAGAGTATCAAGAGTATCATGAGTATCATGAGTATCATGAGCATCAAGAGTATCATGAGTATCATGAGTATCAAGAGTATCAAGAGTATCAAGAGTATTATGAGTATCATGAGTATCATGAGTAACATGAGTATCAAGAGTATCATGAGTATCAAGAGTATTAGAGTATCAAGAGTATCAAGAGTATCAAGAGTATCATAAGTATCATGAGTATCAAGAGTATGAAGAGTATCAAGTGTATCCTAAGCATCATGAGTATCATGATTATCAAGAGTATTAAGAGTATCAAGAGTATCAAGAGTATCAAGAGTATCAAGAGTATCATGAGTATCATGAGTATCAAGAGTATCATGAGTATCAAGAGTATCGAGAGTATCATGAGTATCGAGAGTATCAAGAGTATCGAGAGTATCATGAGTATCATGAGTATCATGAGTATCAAGAGTATCATGAGTATCAAGAGTATCGAGAGTATCATGAGTATCGAGAGTATCATGAGTATCAAGAGTATCATGAGTATCATGAGTATCAAGAGTATCATGAGTATCATTAGTATTATGAGTATCAAGAGTATCATGAGTATCATGAGTATCAATAGTATCATTAGTATCATGAGTATCATGAGTATCAATTGTATCATGAGTATCATGTGTATCATGAGTATCAAGAGTATCGAGAGTATCATGAGTGTCGAGAGTATCAAGAGTATCATGAGTATCAAGAGTATCAGGAGTATCAAGAGTATCAAGAGTATCATTAGTATCATGAGTATCATGAGTATCATGAGTATCAAGAGTATCGAGAGTATCATGAGTATCGAGAGTATCAAGAGTATCATGAGTATCAAGAGTATCAGGAGTATCATGAGTATCAAGAGTATCAAGAGTATCATGAGTATCAAGAGTATCAAAAGTATCATGAGTATCAGGAGTATCAAGAGTATCAAGAGTATCGAAAGTATCATGAGTATCAAGAGTATCAAGAGTATCATGAGTATCATAAATATCAAGAGTATCATGAGTATCATTAGTATTATGAGTATCAAGAGTATCATGAGTATCATGAGTATCAAGAGTATCATTAGTATCATTAGTATCAAGAGTATCAAGTGTATTATGAGTATCATGTGTATCATGAGTATCAAGAGTATCAAGAGTATCATGAGTATCATTAGTATCATGAGTATCAAGAGTATCATGAGTATCAAGAGTATCAAGAGTATCGAGAGTATCATGAGTATCGAGAGTATCAAGAGTATCAAGAGTATCATTAGTATCATGAGTATCAAGAGTATCAAGTGTATCATGAGTATCATGTGTATCATGAGTATCAAGAGTATCAAGAGTATCATGAGTATCATTAGTGTCATGAGTATCAAGAGTATCATGAGTATCAAGAGTATCAAGAGTATCATTAGTATCATGAGTATCATGAGTATCAAGAGTATCGAGAGTATCATGAGTATCGAGAGTATCAAGAGTATCGAGAGTATCATGAGTATCATGAGTATCATGAGTATCAAGAGTATCATGAGTATCATGAGTATCAAGAGTATCATGAGTATCATGAGCATCAAGAGTATCATGAGTATCAAGATTATCAGGAGTATCAAGAGTATCAAGAGTATCGAGAGTATCATGAGTATCAAGAGTATCAAGAGTATCATGAGTATCATGAGTATCATGAGTATCAAAAGTATCATGAGTATCAAGAGATTTAAGAGTATTAAGAGTATCATGAGTATCAAGAGTAACATTAGTATATTGAGTATCAAAAGTATCGAGAGTATCATGAGTATCGAGAGTATCAAGACAATCATGAGTATCAAGAGTATCAGGAGTATCAAGAGTATCAAGAGTATCATTAGTATCATGAGTATCATGAGTATCATGAGTATCAAGAGTATCGAGGGTATCAAGAGTATCATGAGTATTAAGAGTATCATGAGTTTCAAGAGTATCATGAGTATCAAGAGTATAAAGAGTATCAAGAGTATCATGAGTATCATGAGTATCATGAGTATCAAGAGTATCAAGAGTATCATGAGTATCATGAGTATCAAGAGTATCATGAGTATCATGAGTATCAAGAGTATCAAGAGTATCATGAGTATCAAGAGTATCAGGAGTATCAAGAGTATCAAGAGTATCGAGAGTATCATGAGGATCAAGAGTATCGAGAGTATCAAGAGTATCATGAGTATCATGAGTATCAAGAGTATCAAGAGTATCAAGAGTATCATGAGTATCATGAGTATCAGGAGTATCATTAGTATCAAGAGTATCAAGAGTATCATGAGTAATCAAGAGTATCAAGAGTATCAAGAGTATCATGAGTATCATGAGTATCATGAGCATCAAGAGTATCAAGAGTATCAAGAGTATCAAGCGTATCATGAGTATCATGAGTATCATGAGTATCATGAGTATCAAGAGTATCATGAGTATCAAGAGTATTAGAGTATCAATAGTATCAAGAGTATCAAGAGTATCATAAGTATCATGAGTATCAAGAGTATGAAGAGTATCAAGTGTATCATGAGCATCATGAGTATCATGAGTATCATTTGTATCATAAGTATCTTGAGTATCACGAGTATCAAGAGTATCGAGAGTATCATGAGTATCGAAAGTATCAAGAGTATCATGAGTATTAAGAGTATCATGAGTATCAAGAGTATCATGAGTATCAAGAGTATCATGAGTATCAAGAGTATCATGAGTATCATTAGTATCATGAGTATCAAGAGTATTAGAGTATCAAGAGTATCATGAGTATCGAGAGTATCAAGAGTATCAAGAGTATCATTAGTATCATGAGTATCAAGAGTATCAAGTGTATCATGAGTATCATGTGTATCATGAGTATCAAGAGTATCAAGAGTATCATGAGTATCATTAGTGTCATGAGTATCAAGAGTATCATGAGTATCAAGAGTATCAAGAGTATCATTAGTATCATGAGTATCATGAGTATCAAGAGTATCGAGAGTATCATGAGTATCGAGAGTATCAAGAGTATCGAGAGTATCATGAGTATCATGAGTATCATGAGTATCAAGAGTATCATGAGTATCATGAGTATCAAGAGTATCATGAGTATCATGAGCATCAAGAGTATCATGAGTATTAAGATTATCAGGAGTATCAAGAGTATCAAGAGTATCGAGAGTATCATGAGTATCAAGAGTATCAAGAGTATCATGAGTATCATGAGTATCATGAGTATCAAAAGTATCATGAGTATCAAGAGATTTAAGAGTATTAAGAGTATCATGAGTATCAAGAGTAACATTAGTATATTGAGTATCAAAAGTATCGAGAGTATCATGAGTATCGAGAGTATCAAGACAATCATGAGTATCAAGAGTATCAGGAGTATCAAGAGTATCAAGAGTATCATTAGTATCATGAGTATCATGAGTATCATGAGTATCAAGAGTATCGAGGGTATCAAGAGTATCATGAGTATTAAGAGTATCATGAGTTTCAAGAGTATCATGAATATCAAGAGTATAAAGAGTATCAAGAGTATCATGAGTATCATGAGTATCATGAGTATCAAGAGTATCAAGAGTATCATGAGTATCATGAGTATCAAGAGTATTATGAGTATCATGAGTATCAAGAGTATCAAGAGTATCATGAGTATCAAGAGTATCAGGAGTATCAAGAGTATCAAGAGTATCGAGAGTATCATGAGGATCAAGAGTATCGAGAGTATCAAGAGTATCATGAGTATCATGAGTATCAAGAGTATCAAGAGTATCAAAAGTATCATGAGTATCATGAGTATCAGGAGTATCATTAGTATCAAGAGTATCAAGAGTATCATGAGTAATCAAGAGTATCAAGAGTATCAAGAGTATCATGAGTATCATGAGCATCAAGAGTATCATGAGTATCATGAGTATCATGAGTATCAAGAGTATCAAGAGTATCAAGCGTATCATGAGTATCATGAGTATCATGAGTATCAAGAGTATCATGAGTATCAAGAGTATTAGAGTATCAATAGTATCAAGAGTATCAAGAGTATCATAAGTATCATGAGTATCAAGAGTATGAAGAGTATCAAGTATATCATGAGCATCATGAGTATCATGAGTATCATTTGTATCATAAGTATCTTGAGTATCACGAGTATCAAGAGTATCGAGAGTATCATGAGTATCGAAAGTATCAAGAGTTTCATGAGTATTAAGAGTATCATGAGTATCAAGAGTATCATGAGTATCAAGAGTATCATGAGTATCAAGAGTATCATGAGTATCATTAGTATCATGAGTATCAAGAGTATTAGAGTATCAAGAGTATCATGAGTATCAAGAGTATCAAAAGTATCATGAGTATCATGAGTATCAGGAGTATCAAGAGTATCAAGAGTATCGAAAGTATCATGAGTATCAAGAGTATTAAGAGTATCAAGAGTATCAAGAGTATCAAGAGTATCAAGAGTATCATGAGTATCATGAGTATCAAGAGTATCATGAGTATCAAGAGTATCGAGAGTATCATGAGTATCGAGAGTATCAAGAGTATCGAGAGTATCATGAGTATCATGAGTATCATGAGTATCAAGAGTATCATGAGTATCATGAGTATCAAGAGTATCATGAGTATCATGAGCATCAAGAGTATCAAGATTATCAGGAGTATCAAGAGTATCAAGAGTATCAAGAGTATCGAGAGTATCATGAGTATCAAGAGTATCAAGAGTATCATGAGTATCATGAGTATCATGAGTATCAAGAGTATTAGAGTATCAAGAGTATCATGAGTATCAAGAGTATCAAGAGTATCATGAGTATCATGAGTATCAAGAGTATCATGAGTATCATGAGTATCAAGAGTATCGAGAGTATCATGAGTATCAAGAGTATCAGGAGTATCAAGAGTATCAAGAGTATCGAGAGTATCATGAGGATCAAGAGTATCGAGAGTATCAAGAGTATCATGAGTATCATGAGTATCAAGAGTATCAAGAGTATCAAGAGTATCAAAAGTATCATGAGTATCATGAGTATCAGGAGTATCATTAGTATCAAGAGTATCAAGAGTATCATGAGTAATCAAGAGTATCAAGAGTATCAAGAGTATCATGACTATCATGAGTATCATGAGCATCAAGAGTATCATGAGTATCATGAGTATCATGAGTATCAAGAGTATCAAGAGTATCAAGAGTATCATGAGTATCATGAGTATCATGAGTATCATGAGTATCAAGAGTATCATGAGTATCAAGAGTATTAGAGTATCAAGAGTATCAAGAGTATCAAGAGTATCATAAGTATCATGAGTATCAAGAGTATGAAGAGTATCAAGTGTATCATGAGCATCATGAGTATCATGAGTATCAAGAGTATTAAGAGTATCAAGAGTATCAAGAGTATCAAGAGTATCAAGAGTATCATGAGTATCATGAGTATCAAGAGTATCATGAGTATCAAGAGTATCGAGAGTATCATGAGTATCGAGAGTATCAAGAGTATCGAGAGTATCATGAGTATCATGAGTATCATGAGTATCAAGAGTATCATGAGTATCATGAGTATCAAGAGTATCATGAGTATCATGAGCATCAAGAGTATCATGAGTATCAAGATTATCAGGAGTATCAAGAGTATCAAGAGTATCGAGAGTATCATGAGTATCAAGAGTATCAAGAGTATCATGAGTATCATGAGTATCATGAGTATCAAGAGTATTAGAGTATCAAGAGTATCATGAGTATCAAGAGTATCAAGAGTATCATGAGTATCATGAGTATCAAGAGTATCATGAGTATCATGAGTATCAAGAGTATCGAGAGTATCATGAGTATCAAGAGTATCAGGAGTATCAAGAGTATCAAGAGTATCGAGAGTATCATGAGGATCAAGAGTATCGAGAGTATCAAGAGTATCATGAGTATCATGAGTATCAAGAGTATCAAGAGTATCAAGAGTATCAAAAGTATCATGAGTATCATGAGTATCAGGAGTATCAAGAGTATCAAGAGTATCAAGAGTATCAAGAGTATCATGAGTATCATGAGTATCATGAGTATCATGAGTATCAAGAGTATCATGAGTATCAAGAGTATTAGAGTATCAAGAGTATCAAGAGTATCAAGAGTATCATAAGTATCATGAGTATCAAGAGTATGAAGAGTATCAAGTGTATCATAAGCATCATGAGTATCATGAGTATCAAGAGTATTAAGAGTATCAAGAGTATCAAGAGTATCAAGAGTATCAAGAGTATCATGAGTATCATGAGTATCAAGAGTATCATGAGTATCAAGAGTATCGAGAGTATCATGAGTATCGAGAGTATCAAGAGTATCGAGAGTATCATGAGTATCATGAGTATCATGAGTATCATGAGTATCATGAGCATCAAGAGTATCATGAGTATCAAGATTATCAGGAGTATCAAGAGTATCAAGAGTATCGAGAGTATCATGAGTATCAAGAGTATCAAGAGTATCATGAGTATCATGAGTATCATGAGTATCAAAAGTATCATGAGTATCAAGAGATTTAAGAGTATTAAGAGTATCATGAGTATCAAGAGTAACATTAGTATATTGAGTATCAAAAGTATCGAGAGTATCATGAGTATCGAGAGTATCAAGACAATCATGAGTATCAAGAGTATCAGGAGTATCAAGAGTATCAAGAGTATCATTAGTATCATGAGTATCATGAGTATTATGAGTATCAAGAGTATCGAGGGTATCAAGAGTATCATGAGTATTAAGAGTATCATGAGTTTCAAGAGTATCATGAGTATCAAGAGTATAAAGAGTATCAAGAGTATCATGAGTATCATGAGTATCATGAGTATCAAGAGTATTAGAGTATCAAGAGTATCATGAGTATCAAGAGTATCAAGAGTATCATGAGTATCATGAGTATCAAGAGTATCATGAGTATCATGAGTATCAAGAGTATCAAGAGTATCATGAGTATCAAGAGTATCAGGAGTATCAAGAGTATCAAGAGTATCGAGAGTATCATGAGGATCAAGAGTATCGAGAGTATCAAGAGTATCATGAGTATCATGAGTATCAAGAATATCAAGAGTATCAAAAGTATCATGAGTATCATGAGTATCAGGAGTATCATTAGTATCAAGAGTATCAAGAGTATCATGAGTAATCAAGAGTATCAAGAGTATCAAGAGTATCATGAGTATCATGAGTATCATGAGCATCAAGAGTATCATGAGTATCATGAGTATCATGAGTATCAAGAGTATCAAGAGTATCAAGAGTATCATGAGTATCTTGAGTATCATAAGTATCATGAGTATCAAGAGTATCAGGAGTATCAAGAGTATTAGAGTATCAAGAGTATCAAGAGTATCAAGAGTATCATAAGTATCATGAGTATCAAGAGTATGAAGAGTATCAAGTGTATCATGAGTATCATGAGTATCATGAGTATCATTTGTATCATAAGTATCTTGAGTATCACGAGTATCAAGAGTTTAGAGAGTATCATGAGTATCGAAAGTATCAAGAGTATCATGAGTATTAAGAGTATCATGAGTATCAAGAGTATCATGAGTATCAAGAGTATCATGAGTATCAAGAGTATCAAGAGTATCATGAGTATCATTAGTATCATGAGTATCAAGAGTATTAGAGTATCAAGAGTATCAAGAGTATCGAGAGTATCAAGAGTATCATGAGTATCATGAGTATCAAGAGTATCAAGAGTATCAAAAGTATCATGAGTATCATGAGTATCAGGAGTATCATTAGTATCAAGAGTATCAAGAGTATCATGAGTAATCAAGAGTATCAAGAGTATCAAGAGTATCATGAGTATCATGAGTATCATGAGCATCAAGAGTATCATGAGTATCATGAGTATCATGAGTATCAAGAGTATCAAGAGTATCAAGAGTATCATGAGTATCATGAGTATCATGAGTATCATGAGTATCAAGAGTATCATGAGTATCAAGAGTATTAGAGTATCAAGAGTATCAAGAGTATCAAGAGTATCATAAGTATCATGAGTATCAAGAGTATGAAGAGTATCAAGTGTATCATGAGCATCATGAGTATCATGAGTATCAAGAGTATTAAGAGTATCAAGAGTATCAAGAGTATCAAGAGTATCAAGAGTATCATGAGTATCATGAGTATCAAGAGTATCATGAGTATCAAGAGTATCGAGAGTATCATGAGTATCGAGAGTATCAAGAGTATCGAGAGTATCATGAGTATCATGAGTATCATGAGTATAAAGAGTATCATGAGTATCAAGAGTATCGAGAGTATCATGAGTATCGAGAGTATCAAGAGTATCGAGAGTATCATGAGTATCATAAGTATCATGAGTATCAAGAGTATCATGAGTATCATGAGTATCAAGAGTATCATGAGTATCATGAGCATCAAGAGTATCATGAGTATCAAGATTATCAGGAGTATCAAGAGTATCAAGAGTATCGAGAGTATCATGAGTATCAAGAGTATCAAGAGTATCATGAGTATCATGAGTATCATGAGTATCAAAAGTATCATGAGTATCAAGAGATTTAAGAGTATTAAGAGTATCATGAGTATCAAGAGTAACATTAGTATATTGAGTATCAAAAGTATCGAGAGTATCATGAGTATCGAGAGTATCAAGACAATCATGAGTATCAAGAGTATCAGGGGTATCAAGAGTATCAAGAGTATCATTAGTATCATGAGTATCATGAGTATTATGAGTATCAAGAGTATCGAGGGTATCAAGAGTATCATGAGTATTAAGAGTATCATGAGTTTCAAGAGTATCATGAGTATCAAGAGTATAAAGAGTATCAAGAGTATCATGAGTATCATGAGTATCATGAGTATCAAGAGTATTAGAGTATCAAGAGTATCATGAGTATCAAGAGTATCAAGAGTATCATGAGTATCATGAGTATCAAGAGTATCATGAGTATCATGAGTATCATGAGTATCAGGAGTATCATTAGTATCAAGAGTATCAAGAGTATCATGAGTAATCAAGAGTATCGAGAGTATCAAGAGTATCATGAGTATCATGAGTATCATGAGTATCAATAGTATCAAGAGTATTAGAGTATCAAGAGTATCATAAGTATCAAGAGTATCAAAAGTATCATGAGTATCATGAGTATCAGGAGTATCATGAGTATCATGAGTATCAAGAGTATCATGAGTATCAAAAGTATCGAGAGTATCAAGAGTATCATGAGTATCATGAGTATCAAGAGTATGAAGAGTATTAAGTGTATCATGAGTATCATGAGTATCATGAGTATCATTTGTATCATAAGTATCTTGAGTATCACGAGTATCAAGAGTATCGAGAGTATCATGAGTATCGAAAGTATCAAGAGTATCATGAGTATTAAGAGTATCAAGAGTATCATGAGTATCATGAGTATCAAGAGTATCAAGAGTATCATGAGTATCAAGAATATCAGGAGTATCAAGAGTATCAAGAGTATCGAGAGTATCATGAGGATCAAGAGTATCGAGAGTATCAAGAGTATCATGAGTATCATGAGTATCAAGAGTATCAAGAGTATCAAAAGTATCATGAGTATCATGTGTATCAGGAGTATCATTAGTATCAAGAGTATCAAGAGTATCATGAGTAATCAAGAGTATCAAGAGTATCAAGAGTATCATGAGTATCATGAGTATCATTTGTATCATAAGTATCTTGAGTATCACGAGTATCAAGAGTATCGAGAGTATCATGAGTATCGAAAGTATCAAGAGTATCATGAGTATTAAGAGTATCATGAGTATCAAGAGTATCATGAGTATCAAGAGTATCATGAGTATCAAGAGTATCAAGAGTATCATGAGTATCATTAGTATCATGAGTATCAAGAGTATTAGAGTATCAAGAGTACCATGAGTATCAAGAGTATCAAAAGTATCAAGAGTATCATGAGTATCAGGAGTATCAAGAGTATCAAGAGTATCGAAAGTATCATGAGTATCAAGAGTATTAAGAGTATCAAGAGTATCAAGAGTATCAAGAGTATCATGAGTATCATGAGTATCAAGAGTATCATAAGTATCAAGAGTATCGAGAGTATCATGAGTATTGAGAGTATCAAGAGTATCGAGAGTATCAAAAGTATCATGAGTATCATGAGTATCAGGAGTATCATTAGTATCAAGAGTATCAAGAGTATCATGAGTAATCAAGAGTATCAAGAGTATCAAGAGTATCATGAGTATCATGAGTATCATGAGCATCAAGAGTATCATGAGTATCATGAGTATCATGAGTATCAATAGTATCAAGAGTATTAGAGTATAAAGAGTATCATGAGTATCAAGAGTATCAAAAGTATCATGAGTATCATGAGTATCAGGAGTATCATGAGTATCATGAGTATCAAGAGTATCATGAGTATCAAGAGTATCGAGAGTATCAAGAGTATCATGAGTATCATGAGTATCAAGAGTATGAAGAGTATTAAGTGTATCATGAGTATCATGAGTATCATGAGTATCATTTGTATCATAAGTATCTTGAGTATCACGAGTATCAAGAGTATCGAGAGTATCATGAGTATCGAAAGTATCAAGAGTATCATGAGTATTAAGAGTATCATGAGTATCAAGAGTATCAAGAGTATCGAAAGTATCATGAGTATCAAGAGTATTAAGAGTATCAAGAGTATCAAGAGTATCATGAGTATCATGAGTATCAAGAGTATCATGAGTATCAAGAGTATTAGAGTATCAAGAGTATCATGAGTATCAAGAGTATCAAGAGTATCAAGTGTATCATGAGTATCATGAGTATCATGAGTATCAAGAGTATCAAGAGTATCATTTGTATAATAAGTATCATGAGTATCACGAGTATCAAGAGTATCGAGAGTATCATGAGTATCATGAGTATCATGAGTATCATGAGTATCAAGAGTATTAGAGTATCAAGAGTATCATGAGTATCAAGAGTATCAAAAGTATCATGAGTATCATGAGTATCAGGAGTATCAAGAGTATCAAGAGTATCGAAAGTATCATGAGTATCAAGAGTATTAAGAGTATCAAGAGTATCAAGAGTATCATGAGTATCATAAGTATCAAGAGTATCATGAGTATCAAGAGTATTAGAGTATCAAGAGTATCATGAGTATCAAGAGTATCAAGAGTATCAAGTGTATCATGAGTATCATGAGTATCATGAGTATCAAGAGTATCAAGAGTATCATTTGTATCATAAGTATCATGAGTATCACGAGTATCAAGAGTATCGAGAGTATCATGAGTATCGAAAGTATCAAGAGTATCATGAGTATCAAGAGTATCATGAGTATCATGAGTATCGAGAGTATCAAGAGTATCATGAGTATCATGAGTATCAAGAGTATCAAGAGTATCAAAAGTATCATGAGTATCATGAGTATCAGGAGTATCATTAGTATCAAGAGTATCAAGAGTATCATGAGTAATCAAGAGTATCAAGAGTATCAAGAGTATCATGAGTATCATGAGTATCATGAGCATCAAGAATATCATGAGTATCATGAGTATCATGAGTATCAAGAGTATCAAGAGTATCATGAGTATCATTAGTATCATGAGTATCAAGAGTATCATGAGTATCATGAGTATCAAGAGTATCATGAGTATCATTAGTATTATGAGTATCAAGAGTATCATGAGTATCATGAGTATCAATAGTATCATTAGTATCATGAGTATCATGAGTATCAAGTGTATCATGAGTATCATGTGTATCATGAGTATCAAGAGTATCGAGAGTATCATGAGTATCGAGAGTATCAAGAGTATCATGAGTATCAAGAGTATCAGGAGTATCAAGAGTATCAAGAGTATCATTAGTATCTTGAGTATCATGAGTATCATGAGTATCAAGAGTATCGAGAGTATCATGAGTATCGAGAGTATCAAGAGTATCATGAGTATCAAGAGTATCAGGAGTATCATGAGTATCAAGAGTATCAAGAGTATCATGAGTATCAAGAGTATCAAAAGTATCATGAGTATCAGGAGTATCAAGAGTATCAAGAGTATCGAAAGTATCATGAGTATCAAGAGTATCAAGAGTATCAAGAGTATCATGAGTATCATAAATATCAAGAGTATCATGAGTATCATTAGTATTATGAGTATCAAGAGTATCATGAGTATCATGAGTATCATGAGTATCAAGAGTATCATTAGTATCATGAGTATCAAGAGTATCAAGTGTATTATGAGTATCATGTGTATCATGAGTATCAAGAGTATCAAGAGTATCATGAGTATCATTAGTATCATGAGTATCAAGAGTATCATGAGTATCAAGAGTATCAAGAATATCGAGAGTACCATGAGTATCGAGAGTATCAAGAGTATCAAGTGTATCATGAGTATCATGTGTATCATGAGTATCAAGAGTATCAAGAGTATCATGAGTATCATTAGTGTCATGAGTATCATGAGTATCATGAGTATCAAGAGTATCAAGAGTATCATTAGTATCATGAGTATCATGAGTATCAAGAGTATCGAGAGTATCATGAGTATCGAGAGTATCAAGAGTATCGAGAGTATCGAGAGTATCATGAGTATCATGAGTATCAAGAGTATCATGAGTATCATGAGTATCAAGAGTATCATGAGTATCATGAGCATCAAGAGTATCATGAGTATCAAGAGTATCAAGAGTATCGAGAGTATCATAAGTATCAAGAGTATCAAGAGTATCATGAGTATCATGAGTATCATGAGTATCAAAAGTATCATGAGTATCAAGAGATTTAAGAGTATTAAGAGTATCATGAGTATCAAGAGTAACATTAGTATATTGAGTATCAAAAGTATCGAGAGTATCATGAGTATCGAGAGTATCAAGACAATCATGAGTATCAAGAGTATCAGGAGTATCAAGTGTATCAAGAGTATCATTAGTATCATGAGTATCATGAGTATCAAGAGGGTCGAGGGTATCAAGAGTATCATGAGTATTAAGAGTATCATGAGTTTCAAGAGTATCATGAGTATCAAGAGTATAAAGAGTATCAAGAGTATCATGAGTATCAAGAGTATCATGAGTATCATGAGTATCATGAGTATCAAGATCATCGAGAGTATCATGAGTATCGAGAGTATCAAGAGTATCGAGAGTATCATGAGTATCATGAGTATCAAGAGTATCATGAGTATCATGAGTATCAAGAGTATCAAGAGTATCATGAGTATCAAGAGTATCAAGAGTATCGAGAGTATCATGAGTATCGAGAGTATCATGAGTATCAAGAGTATCGAGAGTATCAAGAGTATCATGAGTATCATGAGTATCAAGAGTATCAAGAGTATCAAAAGTATCATGAGTATCAGGAGTATCATTAGTATCAAGAGTATCAAGAGTATCATGAGTAATCAAGAGTATCAAGAGTATCAAGAGTATCATGAGTATCATGAGTATCAGGAGTATCATTAGTATCAAGAGTATCAAGAGTATCATGAGTAATCAAGAGTATCAAGAGTATCAAGAGTATCATGAGTATCATGAGTATCATGAGCATCAAGAGTATCATAAGTATCATGAGTATCATGAGTATCAAGAGTATCAAGAGTATCAAGAGTATCATGAGTATCATTAGTATCATGAGTATCAAGAGTATCATGAGTATCATGAGTATCAAGAGTATCATGAGTATCATTAGTATTATGAGTATCAAGAGTATCATGAGTATCATGAGTATCAATAGTATCATTAGTATCATGAGTATCATGAGTATCAAGTGTATCATGAGTATCATGTGTATCATGAGTATCAAGAGTATCGAGAGTATCATGAGTATCGAGAGTATCAAGAGTATCATGAGTATCAAGAGTATCAGGAGTATCAAGAGTATCAAGAGTATCATTAGTATCATGAGTATCATGAGTATCATGAGTATCAAGAGTATCGAGAGTATCATGAGTATCGAGAGTATCAAGAGTATCATGAGTATCAAGAGTATCAGGAGTATCATGAGTATCAAGAGTATCAAGAGTATCATGAGTATCAAGAGTATCAAAAGTATCATGAGTATCAGGAGTATCAAGAGTATCAAGAGTATCGAAAGTATCATGAGTATCAAGAGTATCAAGAGTATCAAGAGTATCAAGAGTATCATGAGTATCATAAATATCAAGAGTATCATGAGTATCATTAGTATTATGAGTATCAAGAGTATCATGAGTATCATGAGTATCATGAGTATCAAGAGTATCATTAGTATCATGAGTATCAAGAGTATCAAGTGTATTATGAGTATCATGTGTATCATGAGTATCAAGAGTATCAAGAGTATCATGAGTATCATTAGTATCATGAGTATCAAGAGTATCATGAGTATCAAGAGTATCAAGAATATCGAGAGTACCATGAGTATCGAGAGTATCAAGAGTATCAAGTGTATCATGAGAATCATGTGTATCATGTGTATCAAGAGTATCAAGAGTATCATGAGTATCATTAGTGTCATGAGTATCATGAGTATCATGAGTATCAAGAGTATCAAGAGTATCATTAGTATCATGAGTATCATGAGTATCAAGAGTATCGAGAGTATCATGAGTATCGAGAGTATCAAGAGTATCGAGAGTATCGAGAGTATCATGAGTATCATGAGTATCAAGAGTATCATGAGTATCATGAGTATCAAGAGTATCATGAGTATCATGAGTATCATGAGTATCAAGAGTATCATGAGTATCATGAGCATCAAGAGTATCATGAGTATCAAGAGTATCAAGAGTATCGAGAGTATCATGAGTATCAAGAGTATCAAGAGTATCATGAGTATCATGAGTATCATGAGTATCAAAAGTATCATGAGTATCAAGAGATTTAAGAGTATTAAGAGTATCATGAGTATCAAGAGTAACATTAGTATATTGAGTATCAAAAGTATCGAGAGTATCATGAGTATCGAGAGTATCAAGACAATCATGAGTATCAAGAGTATCAGGAGTATCAAGAGTATCAAGAGTATCATTAGTATCATGAGTATCATGAGTATCAAGAGGGTCGAGGGTATCAAGAGTATCATGAGTATTAAGAGTATCATGAGTTTCAAGAGTATCATGAGTATCAAGAGTATAAAGAGTATCAAGAGTATCATGAGTATCAAGAGTATCATGAGTATCATGAGTATCATGAGTATCAAGATCATCGAGAGTATCATGAGTATCGAGAGTATCAAGAGTATCGAGAGTATCATGAGTATCATGAGTATCAAGAGTATCATGAGTATCATGAGTATCAAGAGTATCAAGAGTATCATGAGTATCAAGAGTATCAGGAGTATCAAGAGTATCAAGAGTATCGAGAGTATCATGAGTATCAAGAGTATCGAGAGTATCAAGAGTATCATGAGTATCATGAGTATCAAGAGTATCAAGAGTATCAAAAGTATCATGAGTATCAGGAGTATCATTAGTATCAAGAGTATCAAGAGTATCATGAGTAATCAAGAGTATCAAGAGTATCAAGAGTATCATGAGTATCATGAGTATCATGAGCATCAAGAGTATCATGAGTATCATGAGTATCATGGGTATCAAGAGTATCAAGAGTATCATGAGTATCAGGAGTATCATGAGTATCAAGAGTATCAAGAGTATCATGAGTATCAAGAGTATCAAAAGTATCATGAGTATCAGGAGTATCAAGAGTATCATAAATATCAAGAGTATCATGAGTATCATTAGTATTATGAGTATCAAGAGTATCATGAGTATCATGAGTATCAAGAGTATCATTAGTATCATGAGTATCAAGAGTATCAAGTGTATTATGAGTATCATGTGTATCATGAGTATCATGAGTATCAAGAGTATCATTAGTATCATGAGTATCAAGAGTATCAAGTGTATTATGAGTATCATGTGTATCATGAGTATAATGAGTATCAAGAGTATCATGAGTATCAAGAGTATCAAGAGTATCGAGAGTATCATGAGTATCGAGAGTATCAGGAGTATCATGAGTATCAAGAGTATCAAGAGTATCATGAGTATCAAGAGTATCAAAAGTATCATGAGTATCAGGAGTATCAAGAGTATCAAGAGTATCGAAAGTATCATGAGTATCAAGAGTATCATGAGTATCAAGAGTATCAGGAGTATCAAGAGTATCAAGAGTATCATTAGTATCATGAGTATCATGAGTATCATGATTATCAAGAGTATCGAGAGTATCATGAGTATCTAGAGTATCAGGAGTATCAAGAGTATCAAGAGTATCGAGAGTATCATGAGGATCAAGAGTATCGAGAGTATCAAGAGTATCATGAGTATCATGAGTATCAAGAGTATCAAGAGTATCAAGAGTATCAAAAGTATCATGAGTATCATGAGTATCAGGAGTATCATTAGTATCAAGAGTATCAAGAGTATCATGAGTAATCAAGAGTATCAAGAGTATCAAGAGTATCATGAGTATCATGAGTATCATGAGCATCAAGAGTATCATGAGTATCATGAGTATCATGAGTATCAAGAGTATCAAGAGTATCAAGAGTATCATGAGTATCATGAGTATCATGAGTATCATGAGTATCAAGAGTATCATGAGTATCAAGAGTATTAGAGTATCAAGAGTATCAAGAGTATCAAGAGTATCATAAGTATCATGAGTATCAAGAGTATGAAGAGTATCAAGTGTATCATGAGCATCATGAGTATCATGAGTATCAAGAGTATTAAGAGTATCAAGAGTATCAAGAGTATCAAGAGTATCAAGAGTATCATGAGTATCATGAGTATCAAGAGTATCATGAGTATCAAGAGTATCGAGAGTATCATGAGTATCGAGAGTATCAAGAGTATCGAGAGTATCATGAGTATCATGAGTATCATGAGTATCAAGAGTATCATGAGTATCATGAGTATCAAGAGTATCATGAGTATCATGAGCATCAAGAGTATCATGAGTATCAAGATTATCAGGAGTATCAAGAGTATCAAGAGTATCGAGAGTATCATGAGTATCAAGAGTATCAAGAGTATCATGAGTATCATGAGTATCATGAGTATCAAAAGTATCATGAGTATCAAGAGATTTAAGAGTATTAAGAGTATCATGAGTATCAAGAGTAACATTAGTATATTGAGTATCAAAAGTATCGAGAGTATCATGAGTATCGAGAGTATCAAGACAATCATGAGTATCAAGAGTATCAGGAGTATCAAGAGTATCAAGAGTATCATTAGTATCATGAGTATCATGAGTATTATGAGTATCAAGAGTATCGAGGGTATCAAGAGTATCATGAGTATTAAGAGTATCATGAGTTTCAAGAGTATCATGAGTATCAAGAGTATAAAGAGTATCAAGAGTATCATGAGTATCATGAGTATCATGAGTATCAAGAGTATTAGAGTATCAAGAGTATCATGAGTATCAAGAGTATCAAGAGTATCATGAGTATCATGAGTATCAAGAGTATCATGAGTATCATGAGTATCAAGAGTATCAAGAGTATCATGAGTATCAAGAGTATCAGGAGTATCAAGAGTATCAAGAGTATCGAGAGTATCATGAGGATCAAGAGTATCGAGAGTATCAAGAGTATCATGAGTATCATGAGTATCAAGAATATCAAGAGTATCAAAAGTATCATGAGTATCATGAGTATCAGGAGTATCATTAGTATCAAGAGTATCAAGAGTATCATGAGTAATCAAGAGTATCAAGAGTATCAAGAGTATCATGAGTATCATGAGTATCATGAGCATCAAGAGTATCATGAGTATCATGAGTATCATGAGTATCAAGAGTATCAAGAGTATCAAGAGTATCATGAGTATCTTGAGTATCATTAGTATCATGAGTATCAAGAGTATCAGGAGTATCAAGAGTATTAGAGTATCAAGAGTATCAAGAGTATCAAGAGTATCATAAGTATCATGAGTATCAAGAGTATGAAGAGTATCAAGTGTATCATGAGTATCATGAGTATCATGAGTATCATTTGTATCATAAGTATCTTGAGTATCACGAGTATCAAGAGTATCGAGAGTATCATGAGTATCGAAAGTATCAAGAGTATCATGAGTATTAAGAGTATCATGAGTATCAAGAGTATCATGAGTATCAAGAGTATCATGAGTATCAAGAGTATCAAGAGTATCATGAGTATCATTAGTATCATGAGTATCAAGAGTATTAGAGTATCAAGAGTATCAAGAGTATCGAGAGTATCAAGAGTATCATGAGTATCATGAGTATCAAGAGTATCAAGAGTATCAAAAGTATCATGAGTATCATGAGTATCAGGAGTATCATTAGTATCAAGAGTATCAAGAGTATCATGAGTAATCAAGAGTATCAAGAGTATCAAGAGTATCATGAGTATCATGAGTATCATGAGCATCAAGAGTATCATGAGTATCATGAGTATCATGAGTATCAAGAGTATCAAGAGTATCAAGAGTATCATGAGTATCATGAGTATCATGAGTATCATGAGTATCAAGAGTATCATGAGTATCAAGAGTATTAGAGTATTAAGAGTATCAAGAGTATCAAGAGTATCATAAGTATCATGAGTATCAAGAGTATGAAGAGTATCAAGTGTATCATGAGCATCATGAGTATCATGAGTATCAAGAGTATTAAGAGTATCAAGAGTATCAAGAGTATCAAGAGTATCAAGAGTATCATGAGTATCATGAGTATCAAGAGTATCATGAGTATCAAGAGTATCGAGAGTATCATGAGTATCGAGAGTATCAAGAGTATCGAGAGTATCATGAGTATCATGAGTATCATGAGTATAAAGAGTATCATGAGTATCAAGAGTATCGAGAGTATCATGAGTATCGAGAGTATCAAGAGTATCGAGAGTATCATGAGTATCATAAGTATCATGAGTATCAAGAGTATCATGAGTATCATGAGTATCAAGAGTATCATGAGTATCATGAGCATCAAGAGTATCATGAGTATCAAGATTATCAGGAGTATCAAGAGTATCAAGAGTATCGAGAGTATCATGAGTATCAAGAGTATCAAGAGTATCATGAGTATCATGAGTATCATGAGTATCAAAAGTATCATGAGTATCAAGAGATTTAAGAGTATTAAGAGTATCATGAGTATCAAGAGTAACATTAGTATATTGAGTATCAAAAGTATCGAGAGTATCATGAGTATCGAGAGTATCAAGACAATCATGAGTATCAAGAGTATCAGGGGTATCAAGAGTATCAAGAGTATCATTAGTATCATGAGTATCATGAGTATTATGAGTATCAAGAGTATCGAGGGTATCAAGAGTATCATGAGTATTAAGAGTATCATGAGTTTCAAGAGTATCATGAGTATCAAGAGTATAAAGAGTATCAAGAGTATCATGAGTATCATGAGTATCATGAGTATCAAGAGTATTAGAGTATCAAGAGTATCATGAGTATCAAGAGTATCAAGAGTATCATGAGTATCATGAGTATCAAGAGTATCATGAGTATCATGAGTATCATGAGTATCAGGAGTATCATTAGTATCAAGAGTATCAAGAGTATCATGAGTAATCAAGAGTATCGAGAGTATCAAGAGTATCATGAGTATCATGAGTATCATGAGTATCAATAGTATCAAGAGTATTAGAGTATCAAGAGTATCATAAGTATCAAGAGTATCAAAAGTATCATGAGTATCATGAGTATCAGGAGTATCATGAGTATCATGAGTATCAAGAGTATCATGAGTATCAAAAGTATCGAGAGTATCAAGAGTATCATGAGTATCATGAGTATCAAGAGTATGAAGAGTATTAAGTGTATCATGAGTATCATGAGTATCATGAGTATCATTTGTATCATAAGTATCTTGAGTATCACGAGTATCAAGAGTATCGAGAGTATCATGAGTATCGAAAGTATCAAGAGTATCATGAGTATTAAGAGTATCATGAGTATCAAGAGTATCATGAGTATCAAGAGTATCATGAGTATCAAGAGTATCAAGAGTATCATGAGTATCATTAGTATCATGAGTATCAAGAGTATTAGAGTATCAAGAGTATCATGAGTATCAAGAGTATCAAGAGTATCATGAGTATCATGAGTATCAAGAGTATCATGAGTATCATGAGTATCAAGAGTATCAAGAGTATCATGAGTATCAAGAGTATCAGGAGTATCAAGAGTATCAAGAGTATCGAGAGTATCATGAGTATCATGAGTATCAAGAGTATCAAGAGTATCAAAAGTATCATGAGTATCATGTGTATCAGGAGTATCATTAGTATCAAGAGTATCAAGAGTATCATGAGTAATCAAGAGTATCAAGAGTATCAAGAGTATCATGAGTATCATGAGTATCATTTGTATCATAAGTATCTTGAGTATCACGAGTATCAAGAGTATCGAGAGTATCATGAGTATCGAAAGTATCAAGAGTATCATGAGTATTAAGAGTATCATGAGTATCAAGAGTATCATGAGTATCAAGAGTATCATGAGTATCAAGAGTATCAAGAGTATCATGAGTATCATTAGTATCATGAGTATCAAGAGTATTAGAGTATCAAGAGTACCATGAGTATCAAGAGTATCAAAAGTATCATGAGTATCATGAGTATCAGGAGTATCAAGAGTATCAAGAGTATCGAAAGTATCATGAGTATCAAGAGTATTAAGAGTATCAAGAGTATCAAGAGTATCAAGAGTATCATGAGTATCATGAGTATCAAGAGTATCATAAGTATCAAGAGTATCGAGAGTATCATGAGTATTGAGAGTATCAAGAGTATCGAGAGTATCAAAAGTATCATGAGTATCATGAGTATCAGGAGTATCATTAGTATCAAGAGTATCAAGAGTATCATGAGTAATCAAGAGTATCAAGAGTATCAAGAGTATCATGAGTATCATGAGTATCATGAGCATCAAGAGTATCATGAGTATCATGAGTATCATGAGTATCAATAGTATCAAGAGTATTAGAGTATAAAGAGTATCATGAGTATCAAGAGTATCAAAAGTATCATGAGTATCATGAGTATCAGGAGTATCATGAGTATCATGAGTATCAAGAGTATCATGAGTATCAAGAGTATCGAGAGTATCAAGAGTATCATGAGTATCATGAGTATCAAGAGTATGAAGAGTATTAAGTGTATCATGAGTATCATGAGTATCATGAGTATCATTTGTATCATAAGTATCTTGAGTATCACGAGTATCAAGAGTATCGAGAGTATCATGAGTATCGAAAGTATCAAGAGTATCATGAGTATTAAGAGTATCATGAGTATCAAGAGTATCAAGAGTATCGAAAGTATCATGAGTATCAAGAGTATTAAGAGTATCAAGAGTATCAAGAGTATCATGAGTATCATGAGTATCAAGAGTATCATGAGTATCAAGAGTATTAGAGTATCAAGAGTATCATGAGTATCAAGAGTATCAAGAGTATCAAGTGTATCATGAGTATCATGAGTATCATGAGTATCAAGAGTATCAAGAGTATCATTTGTATCATAAGTATCATGAGTATCACGAGTATCAAGAGTATCGAGAGTATCATGAGTATCATGAGTATCATGAGTATCATGAGTATCAAGAGTATTAGAGTATCAAGAGTATCATGAGTATCAAGAGTATCAAAAGTATCATGAGTATCATGAGTATCAGGAGTATCAAGAGTATCAAGAGTATCGAAAGTATCATGAGTATCAAGAGTATTAAGAGTATCAAGAGTATCAAGAGTATCATGAGTATCATGAGTATCAAGAGTATCATGAGTATCAAGAGTATTAGAGTATCAAGAGTATCATGAGTATCAAGAGTATCAAGAGTATCAAGTGTATCATGAGTATCATGAGTATCATGAGTATCAAGAGTATCAAGAGTATCATTTGTATCATAAGTATCATGAGTATCACGAGTATCAAGAGTATCGAGAGTATCATGAGTATCGAAAGTATCAAGAGTATCATGAGTATCAAGAGTATCATGAGTATCATGAGTATCGAGAGTATCAAGAGTATCATGAGTATCATGAGTATCAAGAGTATCAAGAGTATCAAAAGTATCATGAGTATCATGAGTATCAGGAGTATCATTAGTATCAAGAGTATCAAGAGTATCATGAGTAATCAAGAGTATCAAGAGTATCAAGAGTATCATGAGTATCATGAGTATCATGAGCATCAAGAGTATCATGAGTATCATGAGTATTATGAGTATCAAGAGTATCAAGAGTATCATGAGTATCATTAGTATCATGAGTATCAAGAGTATCATGAGTATCATGAGTATCAAGAGTATCATGAGTATCATTAGTATTATGAGTATCAAGAGTATCATGAGTATCATGAGTATCAATAGTATCATTAGTATCATGAGTATCATGAGTATCAAGTGTATCATGAGTATCATGTGTATCATGAGTATCAAGAGTATCGAGAGTATCATGAGTATCGAGAGTATCAAGAGTATCATGAGTATCAAGAGTATCAGGAGTATCAAGAGTATCAAGAGTATCATTAGTATCTTGAGTATCATGAGTATCATGAGTATCAAGAGTATCGAGAGTATCATGATTATCGAGAGTATCAAGAGTATCATGAGTATCAAGAGTATCAGGAGTATCATGAGTATCAAGAGTATCAAGAGTATCATGAGTATCAAGAGTATCAAAAGTATCATGAGTATCAGGAGTATCAAGAGTATCAAGAGTATCGAAAGTATCATGAGTATCAAGAGTATCAAGAGTATCAAGAGTATCATGAGTATCATAAATATCAAGAGTATCATGAGTATCATTAGTATTATGAGTATCAAGAGTATCATGAGTATCATGAGTATCATGAGTATCAAGAGTATCATTAGTATCATGAGTATCAAGAGTATCAAGTGTATTATGAGTATCATGTGTATCATGAGTATCAAGAGTATCAAGAGTATCATGAGTATCATTAGTATCATGAGTATCAAGAGTATCATGAGTATCAAGAGTATCAAGAATATCGAGAGTACCATGAGTATCGAGAGTATCAAGAGTATCAAGTGTATCATGAGTATCATGTGTATCATGAGTATCAAGAGTATCAAGAGTATCATGAGTATCATTAGTGTCATGAGTATCATGAGTATCATGAGTATCAAGAGTATCAAGAGTATCATTAGTATCATGAGTATCATGAGTATCAAGAGTATCGAGAGTATCATGAGTATCGAGAGTATCAAGAGTATCGAGAGTATCGAGAGTATCATGAGTATCATGAGTATCAAGAGTATCATGAGTATCATGAGTATCAAGAGTATCATGAGTATCATGAGCATCAAGAGTATCATGAGTATCAAGAGTATCAAGAGTATCGAGAGTATCATAAGTATCAAGAGTATCAAGAGTATCATGAGTATCATGAGTATCATGAGTATCAAAAGTATCATGAGTATCAAGAGATTTAAGAGTATTAAGAGTATCATGAGTATCAAGAGTAACATTAGTATATTGAGTATCAAAAGTATCGAGAGTATCATGAGTGTCGAGAGTATCAAGACAATCATGAGTATCAAGAGTATCAGGAGTATCAAGAGTATCAAGAGTATCATTAGTATCATGAGTATCATGAGTATCAAGAGGGTCGAGGGTATCAAGAGTATCATGAGTATTAAGAGTATCATGAGTTTCAAGAGTATCATGAGTATCAAGAGTATAAAGAGTATCAAGAGTATCATGAGTATCAAGAGTATCATGAGTATCAAGATCATCGAGAGTATCATGAGTATCGAGAGTATCAAGAGTATCGAGAGTATCATGAGTATCATGAGTATCAAGAGTATCATGAGTATCATGAGTATCAAGAGTATCAAGAGTATCATGAGTATCAAGAGTATCAAGAGTATCGAGAGTATCATGAGTATCGAGAGTATCATGAGTATCAAGAGTATCGAGAGTATCAAGAGTATCATGAGTATCATGAGTATCAAGAGTATCAAGAGTATCAAAAGTATCATGAGTATCAGGAGTATCATTAGTATCAAGAGTATCATGAGTAATCAAGAGTATCAAGAGTATCAAGAGTATCATGAGTATCATGAGTATCAGGAGTATCATTAGTATCAAGAGTATCAAGAGTATTATGAGTAATCAAGAGTATCAAGAGTATCAAGAGTATCATGAGTATCATGAGTATCATGAGCATCAAGAGTATCATGAGTATCATGAGTATCATGAGTATCAAGAGTATCAAGAGTATCAAGAGTATCATGAGTATCATTAGTATCATGAGTATCAAGAGTATCATGAGTATCATGAGTATCAAGAGTATCATGAGTATCATTAGTATTATGAGTATCAAGAGTATCATGAGTATCATGAGTATCAATAGTATCATTAGTATCATGAGTATCATGAGTATCAAGTGTATCATGAGTATCATGTGTATCATGAGTATCAAGAGTATCGAGAGTATCATGAGTATCGAGAGTATCAAGAGTATCATGAGTATCAAGAGTATCAGGAGTATCAAGAGTATCAAGAGTATCATTAGTATCATGAGTATCATGAGTATCATGAGTATCAAGAGTATCGAGAGTATCATGAGTATCGAGAGTATCAAGAGTATCATGAGTATCAAGAGTATCAGGAGTATCATGAGTATCAAGAGTATCAAGAGTATCATGAGTATCAAGAGTATCAAAAGTATCATGAGTATCAGGAGTATCAAGAGTATCAAGAGTATCGAAAGTATCATGAGTATCAAGAGTATCAAGAGTATCAAGAGTATCAAGAGTATCATGAGTATCATAAATATCAAGAGTATCATGAGTATCATTAGTATTATGAGTATCAAGAGTATCATGAGTATCATGAGTATCATGAGTATCAAGAGTATCATTAGTATCATGAGTATCAAGAGTATCAAGTGTATTATGAGTATCATGTGTATCATGAGTATCAAGAGTATCAAGAGTATCATGAGTATCATTAGTATCATGAGTATCAAGAGTATCATGAGTATCAAGAGTATCAAGAATATCGAGAGTACCATGAGTATCGAGAGTATCAAGAGTATCAAGTGTATCATGAGTATCATGTGTATCATGTGTATCAAGAGTATCAAGAGTATCATGAGTATCATTAGTGTCATGAGTATCATGAGTATCATGAGTATCAAGAGTATCAAGAGTATCATTAGTATCATGAGTATCATGAGTATCAAGAGTATCGAGAGTATCATGAGTATCGAGAGTATCAAGAGTATCGAGAGTATCGAGAGTATCATGAGTATCATGAGTATCAAGAGTATCATGAGTATCATGAGTATCAAGAGTATCATGAGTATCATGAGTATCATGAGTATCAAGAGTATCATGAGTATCATGAGCATCAAGAGTATCATGAGTATCAAGAGTATCAAGAGTATCGAGAGTATCATGAGTATCAAGAGTATCAAGAGTATCATGAGTATCATGAGTATCATGAGTATCAAAAGTATCATGAGTATCAAGAGATTTAAGAGTATTAAGAGTATCATGAGTATCAAGAGTAACATTAGTATATTGAGTATCAAAAGTATCGAGAGTATCATGAGTATCGAGAGTATCAAGACAATCATGAGTATCAAGAGTATCAGGAGTATCAAGAGTATCAAGAGTATCATTAGTATCATGAGTATCATGAGTATCAAGAGGGTCGAGGGTATCAAGAGTATCATGAGTATTAAGAGTATCATGAGTTTCAAGAGTATCATGAGTATTAAGAGTATCATGAGTATCAAGAGTATCATGAGTATCATGAGTATCATGAGTATCAAGATCATCGAGAGTATCATGAGTATCGAGAGTATCAAGAGTATCGAGAGTATCATGAGTATCATGAGTATCATGAGTATCATGAGTATCAAGAGTATCATGAGTATCATGAGTATCATGAGTATCAAGAGTATCATGAGTATCATGAGTATCAAGAGTATCAAGAGTATCATGAGTATCAAGAGTATCAGGAGTATCAAGAGTATCAAGAGTATCGAGAGTATCATGAGTATCAAGAGTATCGAGAGTATCAAGAGTATCATGAGTATCATGAGTATCAAGAGTATCAAGAGTATCAAAAGTATCATGAGTATCAGGAGTATCATTAGTATCAAGAGTATCAAGAGTATCATGAGTAATCAAGAGTATCAAGAGTATCAAGAGTATCATGAGTATCATGAGTATCATGAGCATCAAGAGTATCATGAGTATCATGAGTATCATGGGTATCAAGAGTATCAAGAGTATCATGAGTATCAGGAGTATCATGAGTATCAAGAGTATCAAGAGTATCATGAGTATCAAGAGTATCAAAAGTATCATGAGTATCAGGAGTATCAAGAGTATCATAAATATCAAGAGTATCATGAGTATCATTAGTATTATGAGTATCAAGAGTATCATGAGTATCATGAGTATCAAGAGTATCATTAGTATCATGAGTATCAAGAGTATCAAGTGTATTATGAGTATCATGTGTATCATGAGTATCATGAGTATCAAGAGTATCATTAGTATCATGAGTATCAAGAGTATCAAGTGTATTATGAGTATCATGTGTATCATGAGTATAATGAGTATCAAGAGTATCATGAGTATCAAGAGTATCAAGAGTATCGAGAGTATCATGAGTATCGAGAGTATCAGGAGTATCATGAGTATCAAGAGTATCAAGAGTATCATGAGTATCAAGAGTATCAAAAGTATCATGAGTATCAGGAGTATCAAGAGTATCAAGAGTATCGAAAGTATCATGAGTATCAAGAGTATCATGAGTATCAAGAGTATCAGGAGTATCAAGAGTATCAAGAGTATCATTAGTATCATGAGTATCATGAGTATCATGATTATCAAGAGTATCGAGAGTATCATGAGTATCTAGAGTATCAAGAGTATCATGAGTATCAAGAGTATCAGGAGTATCATGAGTATCAAGAGTATCAAGAGTATCATGAGTATCAAGAGTATCAAAAGTATCATGAGTATCAGGAGTATCAAGAGTATCAAGAGTATCGAAAGTATCATGAGTATCAAGAGTATCAAGAGTATCAATAGTATCATGAGTATCATAAATATCAAGAGTATCATGAGTATCATTAGTATTATGAGTATCATGAGTATCATGAGTATCATGAGTATCAAGAGTATCATTAGTATCATGAGTATCAAGAGTATCAAGTGTATTATGAGTATCATGTGTATCATGAGTATCAAGAGTATCAAGAGTATCATGAGTATCATTAGTATCATGAGTATCAAGAGTATCATGAGTATCAAGAGTATCAAGAGTATCGAGAGTATCATGAGTATCGAGAGTATCAAGAGTATCAAGAGTATCATTAGTATCATGAGTATCAAGAGTATCAAGTGTATCATGACTATCATGTGTATCATGAGTATCAAGAGTATCAAGAGTATCATGAGTATCATTAGTGTCATGAGTATCAAGAGTATCATGAGTATCAAGAGTATCAAGAGTATCATTAGTATCATGAGTATCATGAGTATCAAGAGTATCGAGAGTATCATGAGTATCGAGAGTATCAAGAGTATCGAGAGTATCATGAGTATCATGAGTATCATGAGTATCATGAGTATCATGTGTATCATGAGTATCAAGAGTATCAAGAGTATCATGAGTATCATTAGTGTCATGAGTATCAAGAGTATCATGAGTATCAAGAGTATCATGAGTATCAAGAGTATCAAGAGTATCATTAGTATCATGAGTATCATGAGTATCAAGAGTATCGAGAGTATCATGAGTATCGAGAGTATCAAGAGTATCATGAGTATCATGAGTATCAAAAGTATCATGAGTATCAAGAGATTTAAGAGTATTTAGAGTATCATGAGTATCAAGAGTAACATTAGTATATTGAGTATCAAAAGTATCGAGAGTATCATGAGTATCGAGAGTATCAACACAATCATGAGTATCAAGAGTATCAGGAGTATCAAGAGTATCAAGAGTATCATTAGTATCATGAGTATCATGAGTATCATGAGTATCAAGATTATCGAGGGTATCAAGAGTATCATGAGTATTAAGAGTATCATGAGTTTCAAGAGTATCATGAGTATCAAGAGTATAAAGAGTATCAAGAGTATCATGAGTATCATGAGTATCATGAGTATCAAGAGTATTAGAGGATCAAGAGTATCATGAGTATCAAGAGTATCAAGAGTATCATGAGTATCATGAGTATCAAGAGTATCATGAGTATCATGAGTATCAAGAGTATCAAGAGTATCATGAGTATCAAGAGTATCAGGAGTATCAAGAGTATCAAGAGTATCGAGAGTATCATGAGTATCAAGAGTATCGAGAGTATCAAGAGTATCATGAGTATCAAGAGTATCAAGAGTATCATGAGTATCATTAGTATCATGAGTATCAAGAGTATTAGAGTATCAAGAGTATCATGAGTATCAAGAGTATCAAAAGTATCATGAGTATCATGAGTATCAGGAGTATCAAGAGTATCAAGAGTATCGAAAGTATCATGAGTATCAAGAGTATTAAGAGTATCAAGAGTATCAAGAGTATCAAGAGTATCATGAGTATCATGAGTATCAAGAGTATCATGAGTATCAAGAGTATCGAGAGTATCATGAGTATCGAGAGTATCAAGAGTATCGAGAGTATCAAAAGTATCATGAGTATCATGAGTATCATGAGTATCAGGAGTATCATTAGTATCAAGAGTATCAAGAGTATCATGAGTAATCAAGAGTATCAAGAGTATCAAGAGTATCATGAGTATCATGAGTATCATGAGCATCAAGAGTATCATGAGTATCATGAGTATCATGAGTATCAATAGTATCAAGAGTATTAGAGTATCAAGAGTATCATAAGTATCAAGAGTATCAAAAGTATCATGAGTATCAAGAGTATCATGAGTATCATGAGTATCGAGAGTATCAAGAGTATCATGAGTATCATGAGTATCAAGAGTATCAAGAGTATCAAAAGTATCATGAGTATTATGAGTATCAGGAGTATCATTAGTATCAAGAGTATCAAGAGTATCATGAGTAATCAAGAGTATCAAGAGTATCAAGAGTATCATGAGTATCATGAGTATCATGAGCATCAAGAGTATCATGAGTATCATGAGTATCATGAGCATCAAGAGTATCATGAGTATCATGAGTATCATGAGTATCAAGAGTATCAAGAGTATCAAGAGTATCATGAGTATCATTAGTATCATGAGTATCAAGAGTATCATGAGTATCATGAGTATCAAGAGTATCATGAGTATCATTAGTATTATGAGTATCAAGAGTATCATGAGTATCATGAGTATCAATAGTATCATTAGTATCATGAGTATCATGAGTATCAAGTGTATCATGAGTATCATGTGTATCATGAGTATCAAGAGTATCGAGAGTATCATGAGTATCGAGAGTATCAAGAGTATCATGAGTATCAAGAGTATCAGGAGTATCAAGAGTATCAAGAGTATCATTAGTATCATGAGTATCATGAGTATCATGAGTATCAAGAGTATCGAGAGTATCATGAGTATCGAGAGTATCAAGAGTATCATGAGTATCAAGAGTATCAGGAGTATCATGAGTATCAAGAGTATCAAGAGTATCATGAGTATCAAGAGTATCAAAAGTATCATGAGTATCAGGAGTATCAAGAGTATCAAGAGTATCGAAAGTATCATGAGTATCAAGAGTATCAAGAGTATCAAGAGTATCATGAGTATCATAAATATCAAGAGTATCATGAGTATCATTAGTATTATGAGTATCAAGAGTATCATGAGTATCATGAGTATCATGAGTATCAAGAGTATCATTAGTATCATGAGTATCAAGAGTATCAAGTGTATTATGAGTATCATGTGTATCATGAGTATCAAGAGTATCAAGAGTATCATGAGTATCATTAGTATCATGAGTATCAAGAGTATCATGAGTATCAAGAGTATCAAGAATATCGAGAGTACCATGAGTATCGAGAGTATCAAGAGTATCAAGTGTATCATGAGTATCATGTGTATCATGAGTATCAAGAGTATCAAGAGTATCATGAGTATCATTAGTGTCATGAGTATCATGAGTATCATGAGTATCAAGAGTATCAAGAGTATCATTAGTATCATGAGTATCATGAGTATCAAGAGTATCGAGAGTATCATGAGTATCGAGAGTATCAAGAGTATCGAGAGTATCGAGAGTATCATGAGTATCATGAGTATCAAGAGTATCATGAGTATCATGAGTATCAAGAGTATCATGAGTATCATGAGCATCAAGAGTATCATGAGTATCAAGAGTATCATGAGTATCAAGAGTATCAAGAGTATCGAGAGTATCATGAGTATCAAGAGTATCAAGAGTATCATGAGTATCATGAGTATCATGAGTATCAAAAGTATCATGAGTATCAAGAGATTTAAGAGTATTAAGAGTATCATGAGTATCAAGAGTAACATTAGTATATTGAGTATCAAAAGTATCGAGAGTATCATGAGTATCGAGAGTATCAAGACAATCATGAGTATCAAGAGTATCAGGAGTATCAAGAGTATCAAGAGTATCATTAGTATCATGAGTATCATGAGTATCAAGAGGGTCGAGGGTATCAAGAGTATCATGAGTATTAAGAGTATCATGAGTTTCAAGAGTAACATTAGTATATTGAGTATCAAAAGTATCGAGAGTATCATGAGTATCGAGAGTATCAAGACAATCATGAGTATCAAGAGTATAAAGAGTATCAAGAGTATCATGAGTATCAAGAGTATCATGAGTATCATGAGTATCATGAGTATCAAGATCATCGAGAGTATCATGAGTATCGAGAGTATCAAGAGTATCGAGAGTATCATGAGTATCATGAGTATCAAGAGTATCATGAGTATCATGAGTATCAAGAGTATCAAGAGTATCATGAGTATCAAGAGTATCAGGAGTATCAAGAGTATCAAGAGTATCGAGAGTATCATGAGTATCAAGAGTATCGAGAGTATCAAGAGTATCATGAGTATCATGAGTATCAAGAGTATCAAGAGTATCAAAAGTATCATGAGTATCAGGAGTATCATTAGTATCAAGAGTATCAAGAGTATCATGAGTAATCAAGAGTATCAAGAGTATCAAGAGTATCATGAGTATCATGAGTATCATGAGCATCAAGAGTATCATGAGTATCATGAGTATCATGGGTATCAAGAGTATCAAGAGTATCATGAGTATCAGGAGTATCATGAGTATCAAGAGTATCAAGAGTATCATGAGTATCAAGAGTATCAAAAGTATCATGAGTATCAGGAGTATCAAGAGTATCATAAATATCAAGAGTATCATGAGTATCATTAGTATTATGAGTATCAAGAGTATCATGAGTATCATGAGTATCAAGAGTATCATTAGTATCATGAGTATCAAGAGTATCAAGTGTATTATGAGTATCATGTGTATCATGAGTATCATGAGTATCAAGAGTATCATTAGTATCATGAGTATCAAGAGTATCAAGTGTATTATGAGTATCATGTGTATCATGAGTATCATGAGTATCAAGAGTATCATGAGTATCAAGAGTATCAAGAGTATCGAGAGTATCATGAGTATCGAGAGTATCAGGAGTATCATGAGTATCAAGAGTATCAAGAGTATCATGAGTATCAAGAGTATCAAAAGTATCATGAGTATCAGGAGTATCAAGAGTATCAAGAGTATCGAAAGTATCATGAGTATCAAGAGTATCATGAGTATCAAGAGTATCAGGAGTATCAAGAGTATCAAGAGTATCATTAGTATCATGAGTATCATGAGTATCATGATTATCAAGAGTATCGAGAGTATCATGAGTATCGAGAGTATCAAGAGTATCATGAGTATCAAGAGTATCAGGAGTATCATGAGTATCAAGAGTATCAAGAGTATCATGAGTATCAAGAGTATCAAAAGTATCATGAGTATCAGGAGTATCAAGAGTATCAAGAGTATCGAAAGTATCATGAGTATCAAGAGTATCAAGAGTATCAATAGTATCATGAGTATCATAAATATCAAGAGTATCATGAGTATCATTAGTATTATGAGTATCATGAGTATCATGAGTATCATGAGTATCAAGAGTATCATTAGTATCATGAGTATCAAGAGTATCAAGTGTATTATGAGTATCATGTGTATCATGAGTATCAAGAGTATCAAGAGTATCATGAGTATCATTAGTATCATGAGTATCAAGAGTATCATGAGTATCAAGAGTATCAAGAGTATCGAGAGTATCATGAGTATCGAGAGTATCAAGAGTATCAAGAGTATCATTAGTATCATGAGTATCAAGAGTATCAAGTGTATCATGACTATCATGTGTATCATGAGTATCAAGAGTATCAAGAGTATCATGAGTATCATTAGTGTCATGAGTATCAAGAGTATCATGAGTATCAAGAGTATCAAGAGTATCATTAGTATCATGAGTATCATGGGTATCAAGAGTATCGAGAGTATCATGAGTATCGAGAGTATCAAGAGTATCGAGAGTATCATGAGTATCATGAGTATCATGAGTATCATGAGTATCATGTGTATCATGAGTATCAAGAGTATCAAGAGTATCATGAGTATCATTAGTGTCATGAGTATCAAGAGTATCATGAGTATCAAGAGTATCAAGAGTATCATTAGTATCATGAGTATCATGAGTATCAAGAGTATCGAGAGTATCATGAGTATCGAGAGTATCAAGAGTATCATGAGTATCATGAGTATCAAAAGTATCATGAGTATCAAGAGATTTAAGAGTATTTAGAGTATCATGAGTATCAAGAGTAACATTAGTATATTGAGTATCAAAAGTATCGAGAGTATCATGAGTATCGAGAGTATCAACACAATCATGAGTATCAAGAGTATCAGGAGTATCAAGAGTATCAAAAGTATCATTAGTATCATGAGTATCATGAGTATCATGAGTATCAAGATTATCGAGGGTATCAAGAGTATCATGAGTATTAAGAGTATCATGAGTTTCAAGAGTATCATGAGTATCAAGAGTATAAAGAGTATCAAGAGTATCATGAGTATCATGAGTATCATGAGTATCAAGAGTATTAGAGGATCAAGAGTATCATGAGTATCAAGAGTATCAAGAGTATCATGAGTATCATGAGTATCAAGAGTATCATGAGTATCATGAGTATCAAGAGTATCAAGAGTATCATGAGTATCAAGAGTATCAGGAGTATCAAGAGTATCACGAGTATCGAGAGTATCATGAGTATCAAGAGTATCGAGAGTATCAAGAGTATCATGAGTATCAAGAGTATCAAGAGTATCATGAGTATCATTAGTATCATGAGTATCAAGAGTATTAGAGTATCAAGAGTATCATGAGTATCAAGAGTATCAAAAGTATCATGAGTATCATGAGTATCATAAATATCAAGAGTATCATGAGTATCATTAGTATCATGAGTATCAAGAGTATCATTAGTATCATGAGTATCAAGAGTATCAAGTGTATTATGAGTATCATGTGTATCATGAGTATCAAGAGTATCAAGAGTATCATGAGTATCATTAGTATCATGAGTATCAAGAGTATCATGAGTATCAAGAGTATCAAGAGTATCGAGAGTATCATGAGTATCGAGAGTATCAAGAGTATCAAGAGTATCATTAGTATCATGAGTATCAAGAGTATCAAGTGTATCATGACTATCATGTGTATCATGAGTATCAAGAGTATCAAGAGTATCATTAGTATCATGAGTATCATGGGTATCAAGAGTATCGAGAGTATCATGAGTATCGAGAGTATCAAGAGTATCGAGAGTATCATGAGTATCATGAGTATCATGAGTATCATGAGTATCATGTGTATCATGAGTATCAAGAGTATCAAGAGTATCATGAGTATCATTAGTGTCATGAGTATCAAGAGTATCATGAGTATCAAGAGTATCAAGAGTATCATTAGTATCATGAGTATCATGAGTATCAAGAGTATCGAGAGTATCATGAGTATTGAGAGTATCAAGAGTATCATGAGTATCATGAGTATCAAAAGTATCATGAGTATCAAGAGATTTAAGAGTATTTAGAGTATCATGAGTATCAAGAGTAACATTAGTATATTGAGTATCAAAAGTATCGAGAGTATCATGAGTATCGAGAGTATCAACACAATCATGAGTATCAAGAGTATCAGGAGTATCAAGAGTATCAAAAGTATCATTAGTATCATGAGTATCATGAGTATCATGAGTATCAAGATTATCGAGGGTATCAAGAGTATCATGAGTATTAAGAGTATCATGAGTTTCAAGAGTATCATGAGTATCAAGAGTATAAAGAGTATCAAGAGTATCATGAGTATCATGAGTATCATGAGTATCAAGAGTATTAGAGGATCAAGAGTATCATGAGTATCAAGAGTATCAAGAGTATCATGAGTATCATGAGTATCAAGAGTATCATGAGTATCATGAGTATCAAGAGTATCAAGAGTATCATGAGTATCAAGAGTATCAGGAGTATCAAGAGTATCACGAGTATCGAGAGTATCATGAGTATCAAGAGTATCGAGAGTATCAAGAGTATCATGAGTATCAAGAGTATCAAGAGTATCATGAGTATCATTAGTATCATGAGTATCAAGAGTATTAGAGTATCAAGAGTATCAAGAGTATCGAGAGTATCATGAGTATCGAGAGTATCAAGAGTATCATGAGTATCAAGAGTATCAGGAGTATCATGAGTATCAAGAGTATCAAGAGTATCATGAGTATCAAGAGTATCAAAAGTATCATGAGTATCAGGAGTATCAAGAGTATCAAGAGTATCGAAAGTATCATGAGTATCAAGAGTATCAAGAGTATCAAGAGTATCATGAGTATCATAAATATCAAGAGTATCATGAGTATCATTAGTATTATGAGTATCAAGAGTATCATGAGTATCATGAGTATCATGAGTATCAAGAGTATCATTAGTATCATGAGTATCAAGAGTATCAAGTGTATTATGAGTATCATGTGTATCATGAGTATCAAGAGTATCAAGAGTATCATGAGTATCATTAGTATCATGAGTATCAAGAGTATCATGAGTATCAAGAGTATCAAGAATATCGAGAGTACCATGAGTATCGAGAGTATCAAGAGTATCAAGTGTATCATGAGTATCATGTGTATCATGAGTATCAAGAGTATCAAGAGTATCATGAGTATCATTAGTGTCATGAGTATCATGAGTATCATGAGTATCAAGAGTATCAAGAGTATCATTAGTATCATGAGTATCATGAGTATCAAGAGTATCGAGAGTATCATGAGTATCGAGAGTATCAAGAGTATCGAGAGTATCGAGAGTATCATGAGTATCATGAGTATCAAGAGTATCATGAGTATCATGAGTATCAAGAGTATCATGAGTATCATGAGCATCAAGAGTATCATGAGTATCAAGAGTATCATGAGTATCAAGAGTATCAAGAGTATCGAGAGTATCATGAGTATCAAGAGTATCAAGAGTATCATGAGTATCATGAGTATCATGAGTATCAAAAGTATCATGAGTATCAAGAGATTTAAGAGTATTAAGAGTATCATGAGTATCAAGAGTAACATTAGTATATTGAGTATCAAAAGTATCGAGAGTATCATGAGTATCGAGAGTATCAAGACAATCATGAGTATCAAGAGTATCAGGAGTATCAAGAGTATCAAGAGTATCATTAGTATCATGAGTATCATGAGTATCAAGAGGGTCGAGGGTATCAAGAGTATCATGAGTATTAAGAGTATCATGAGTTTCAAGAGTAACATTAGTATATTGAGTATCAAAAGTATCGAGAGTATCATGAGTATCGAGAGTATCAAGACAATCATGAGTATCAAGAGTATAAAGAGTATCAAGAGTATCATGAGTATCAAGAGTATCATGAGTATCATGAGTATCATGAGTATCAAGATCATCGAGAGTATCATGAGTATCGAGAGTATCAAGAGTATCGAGAGTATCATGAGTATCATGAGTATCAAGAGTATCATGAGTATCATGAGTATCAAGAGTATCAAGAGTATCATGAGTATCAAGAGTATCAGGAGTATCAAGAGTATCAAGAGTATCGAGAGTATCATGAGTATCAAGAGTATCGAGAGTATCAAGAGTATCATGAGTATCATGAGTATCAAGAGTATCAAGAGTATCAAAAGTATCATGAGTATCAGGAGTATCATTAGTATCAAGAGTATCAAGAGTATCATGAGTAATCAAGAGTATCAAGAGTATCAAGAGTATCATGAGTATCATGAGTATCATGAGCATCAAGAGTATCATGAGTATCATGAGTATCATGGGTATCAAGAGTATCAAGAGTATCATGAGTATCAGGAGTATCATGAGTATCAAGAGTATCAAGAGTATCATGAGTATCAAGAGTATCATAAATATCAAGAGTATCATGAGTATCATTAGTATTATGAGTATCAAGAGTATCATGAGTATCATGAGTATCAAGAGTATCATTAGTATCATGAGTATCAAGAGTATCAAGTGTATTATGAGTATCATGTGTATCATGAGTATCATGAGTATCAAGAGTATCATTAGTATCATGAGTATCAAGAGTATCAAGTGTATTATGAGTATCATGTGTATCATGAGTATCATGAGTATCAAGAGTATCATGAGTATCAAGAGTATCAAGAGTATCGAGAGTATCATGAGTATCGAGAGTATCAGGAGTATCATGAGTATCAAGAGTATCAAGAGTATCATGAGTATCAAGAGTATCAAAAGTATCATGAGTATCAGGAGTATCAAGAGTATCAAGAGTATCGAAAGTATCATGAGTATCAAGAGTATCATGAGTATCAAGAGTATCAGGAGTATCAAGAGTATCAAGAGTATCATTAGTATCATGAGTATCATGAGTATCATGATTATCAAGAGTATCGAGAGTATCATGAGTATCGAGAGTATCAAGAGTATCATGAGTATCAAGAGTATCAGGAGTATCATGAGTATCAAGAGTATCAAGAGTATCATGAGTATCAAGAGTATCAAAAGTATCATGAGTATCAGGAGTATCAAGAGTATCAAGAGTATCGAAAGTATCATGAGTATCAAGAGTATCAAGAGTATCAATAGTATCATGAGTATCATAAATATCAAGAGTATCATGAGTATCATTAGTATTATGAGTATCATGAGTATCATGAGTATCATGAGTATCAAGAGTATCATTAGTATCATGAGTATCAAGAGTATCAAGTGTATTATGAGTATCATGTGTATCATGAGTATCAAGAGTATCAAGAGTATCATGAGTATCATTAGTATCATGAGTATCAAGAGTATCATGAGTATCAAGAGTATCAAGAGTATCGAGAGTATCATGAGTATCGAGAGTATCAAGAGTATCAAGAGTATCATTAGTATCATGAGTATCAAGAGTATCAAGTGTATCATGACTATCATGTGTATCATGAGTATCAAGAGTATCAAGAGTATCAAGAGTATCATGAGTATCATGAGTATCATGAGCATCAAGAGTATCATGAGTATCATGAGTATCATGGGTATCAAGAGTATCAAGAGTATCATGAGTATCAGGAGTATCATGAGTATCAAAAGTATCATGAGTATCAGGAGTATCAAGAGTATCATAAATATCAAGAGTATCATGAGTATCATTAGTATTATGAGTATCAAGAGTATCATGAGTATCATGAGTATCAAGAGTATCATTAGTATCATGAGTATCAAGAGTATCAAGTGTATTATGAGTATCATGTGTATCATGAGTATCATGAGTATCAAGAGTATCATTAGTATCATGAGTATCAAGAGTATCAAGTGTATTATGAGTATCATGTGTATCATGAGTATCATGAGTATCAAGAGTATCATGAGTATCAAGAGTATCAAGAGTATCGAGAGTATCATGAGTATCGAGAGTATCAGGAGTATCATGAGTATCAAGAGTATCAAGAGTATCATGAGTATCAAGAGTATCAAAAGTATCATGAGTATCAGGAGTATCAAGAGTATCAAGAGTATCGAAAGTATCATGAGTATCAAGAGTATCATGAGTATCAAGAGTATCAGGAGTATCAAGAGTATCAAGAGTATCATTAGTATCATGAGTATCATGAGTATCATGATTATCAAGAGTATCGAGAGTATCATGAGTATCGAGAGTATCAAGAGTATCATGAGTATCAAGAGTATCAGGAGTATCATGAGTATCAAGAGTATCAAGAGTATCATGAGTATCAAGAGTATCAAAAGTATCATGAGTATCAGGAGTATCAAGAGTATCAAGAGTATCGAAAGTATCATGAGTATCAAGAGTATCAAGAGTATCAATAGTATCATGAGTATCATAAATATCAAGAGTATCATGAGTATCATTAGTATTATGAGTATCATGAGTATCATGAGTATCATGAGTATCAAGAGTATCATTAGTATCATGAGTATCAAGAGTATCAAGTGTATTATGAGTATCATGTGTATCATGAGTATCAAGAGTATCAAGAGTATCATGAGTATCATTAGTATCATGAGTATCAAGAGTATCATGAGTATCAAGAGTATCAAGAGTATCGAGAGTATCATGAGTATCGAGAGTATCAAGAGTATCAAGAGTATCATTAGTATCATGAGTATCAAGAGTATCAAGTGTATCATGACTATCATGTGTATCATGAGTATCAAGAGTATCAAGAGTATCATGAGTATCATTAGTGTCATGAGTATCAAGAGTATCATGAGTATCAAGAGTATCAAGAGTATCATTAGTATCATGAGTATCATGGGTATCAAGAGTATCGAGAGTATCATGAGTATCGAGAGTATCAAGAGTATCGAGAGTATCATGAGTATCATGAGTATCATGAGTATCATGAGTATCATGTGTATCATGAGTATCAAGAGTATCAAGAGTATCATGAGTATCATTAGTGTCATGAGTATCAAGAGTATCATGAGTATCAAGAGTATCAAGAGTATCATTAGTATCATGAGTATCATGAGTATCAAGAGTATCGAGAGTATCATGAGTATCGAGAGTATCAAGAGTATCATGAGTATCATGAGTATCAAAAGTATCATGAGTATCAAGAGATTTAAGAGTATTTAGAGTATCATGAGTATCAAGAGTAACATTAGTATATTGAGTATCAAAAGTATCGAGAGTATCATGAGTATCGAGAGTATCAACACAATCATGAGTATCAAGAGTATCAGGAGTATCAAGAGTATCAAAAGTATCATTAGTATCATGAGTATCATGAGTATCATGAGTATCAAGATTATCGAGGGTATCAAGAGTATCATGAGTATTAAGAGTATCATGAGTTTCAAGAGTATCATGAGTATCAAGAGTATAAAGAGTATCAAGAGTATCATGAGTATCATGAGTATCATGAGTATCAAGAGTATTAGAGGATCAAGAGTATCATGAGTATCAAGAGTATCAAGAGTATCATGAGTATCATGAGTATCAAGAGTATCATGAGTATCATGAGTATCAAGAGTATCAAGAGTATCATGAGTATCAAGAGTATCAGGAGTATCAAGAGTATCACGAGTATCGAGAGTATCATGAGTATCAAGAGTATCGAGAGTATCAAGAGTATCATGAGTATCAAGAGTATCAAGAGTATCATGAGTATCATTAGTATCATGAGTATCAAGAGTATTAGAGTATCAAGAGTATCATGAGTATCAAGAGTATCAAAAGTATCATGAGTATCATGAGTATCAGGAGTATCAAGAGTATCAAGAGTATCGAAAGTATTATGAGTATCAAGAGTATTAAGAGTATCAAGAGTATCAAGAGTATCAAGAGTATCATGAGTATCATGAGTATCAAGAGTATCATGAGTATCAAGAGTATCGAGAGTATCATGAGTATCGAGAGTATCAAGAGTATCGAGAGTATCAAAAGTATCATGAGTATCATGAGTATCATGAGTATCAGGAGTATCATTAGTATCAAGAGTATCAAGAGTATCATGAGTAATCAAGAGTATCAAGAGTATCATGAGTATCATGAGTATCATGAGTATCAATAGTATCAAGAGTATTAGAGTATCAAGAGTATCATAAGTATCAAGAGTATCAAAAGTATCATGAGTATCATGAGTATCAGGAGTATCATGAGTATCATGAGTATCAAGAGTATCATGAGTATCAAGAGTATCGAGAGTATCAAGAGTATCATGAGTATCATGAGTATCAAGAGTATGAAGAGTATTAAGTGTATCATGAGTATCATGAGTATCATGAGTATCATTTGTATCATAAGTATCTTGAGTATCACGTGTATCAAGAGTATCGAGAGTATCATGAGTATCGAAAGAATCAAGAGTATCAAGAGTATTAAGAGTATCAAGAGTATCAAGAGTATCAAGAGTATCATGAGTATCATGAGTATCATGAGTATCATGAGTATCAAGAGTATCATTAGTATCATGAGTATCAAGAGTATCAAGTGTATTATGAGTATCATGTGTATCATGAGTATCAAGAGTATCAAGAGTATCATGAGTATCATTAGTATCATGAGTATCAAGAGTATCATGAGTATCAAGAGTATCAAGAATATCGAGAGTACCATGAGTATCGAGAGTATCAAGAGTATCAAGTGTATCATGAGTATCATGTGTATCATGAGTATCAAGAGTATCAAGAGTATCATGAGTATCATTAGTGTCATGAGTATCATGAGTATCATGAGTATCAAGAGTATCAAGAGTATCATTAGTATCATGAGTATCATGAGTATCAAGAGTATCGAGAGTATCATGAGTATCGAGAGTATCAAGAGTATCGAGAGTATCGAGAGTATCATGAGTATCATGAGTATCAAGAGTATCATGAGTATCATGAGTATCAAGAGTATCATGAGTATCATGAGCATCAAGAGTATCATGAGTATCAAGAGTATCATGAGTATCAAGAGTATCAAGAGTATCGAGAGTATCATGAGTATCAAGAGTATCAAGAGTATCATGAGTATCATGAGTATCATGAGTATCAAAAGTATCATGAGTATCAAGAGATTTAAGAGTATTAAGAGTATCATGAGTATCAAGAGTAACATTAGTATATTGAGTATCAAAAGTATCGAGAGTATCATGAGTATCGAGAGTATCAAGACAATCATGAGTATCAAGAGTATCAGGAGTATCAAGAGTATCAAGAGTATCATTAGTATCATGAGTATCATGAGTATCAAGAGGGTCGAGGGTATCAAGAGTATCATGAGTATTAAGAGTATCATGAGTTTCAAGAGTAACATTAGTATATTGAGTATCAAAAGTATCGAGAGTATCATGAGTATCGAGAGTATCAAGACAATCATGAGTATCAAGAGTATAAAGAGTATCAAGAGTATCATGAGTATCAAGAGTATCATGAGTATCATGAGTATCATGAGTATCAAGATCATCGAGAGTATCATGAGTATCGAGAGTATCAAGAGTATCGAGAGTATCATGAGTATCATGAGTATCAAGAGTATCATGAGTATCATGAGTATCAAGAGTATCAAGAGTATCATGAGTATCAAGAGTATCAGGAGTATCAAGAGTATCAAGAGTATCGAGAGTATCATGAGTATCAAGAGTATCGAGAGTATCAAGAGTATCATGAGTATCATGAGTATCAAGAGTATCAAGAGTATCAAAAGTATCATGAGTATCAGGAGTATCATTAGTATCAAGAGTATCAAGAGTATCATGAGTAATCAAGAGTATCAAGAGTATCAAGAGTATCATGAGTATCATGAGTATCATGAGCATCAAGAGTATCATGAGTATCATGAGTATCATGGGTATCAAGAGTATCAAGAGTATCATGAGTATCAGGAGTATCATGAGTATCAAGAGTATCAAGAGTATCATGAGTATCAAGAGTATCAAAAGTATCATGAGTATCAGGAGTATCAAGAGTATCATAAATATCAAGAGTATCATGAGTATCATTAGTATTATGAGTATCAAGAGTATCATGAGTATCATGAGTATCAAGAGTATCATTAGTATCATGAGTATCAAGAGTATCAAGTGTATTATGAGTATCATGTGTATCATGAGTATCATGAGTATCAAGAGTATCATTAGTATCATGAGTATCAAGAGTATCAAGTGTATTATGAGTATCATGTGTATCATGAGTATCATGAGTATCAAGAGTATCATGAGTATCAAGAGTATCAAGAGTATCGAGAGTATCATGAGTATCGAGAGTATCAGGAGTATCATGAGTATCAAGAGTATCAAGAGTATCATGAGTATCAAGAGTATCAAAAGTATCATGAGTATCAGGAGTATCAAGAGTATCAAGAGTATCGAAAGTATCATGAGTATCAAGAGTATCATGAGTATCAAGAGTATCAGGAGTATCAAGAGTATCAAGAGTATCATTAGTATCATGAGTATCATGAGTATCATGATTATCAAGAGTATCGAGAGTATCATGAGTATCGAGAGTATCAAGAGTATCATGAGTATCAAGAGTATCAGGAGTATCATGAGTATCAAGAGTATCAAGAGTATCATGAGTATCAAGAGTATCAAAAGTATCATGAGTATCAGGAGTATCAAGAGTATCAAGAGTATCGAAAGTATCATGAGTATCAAGAGTATCAAGAGTATCAATAGTATCATGAGTATCATAAATATCAAGAGTATCATGAGTATCATTAGTATTATGAGTATCATGAGTATCATGAGTATCATGAGTATCAAGAGTATCATTAGTATCATGAGTATCAAGAGTATCAAGTGTATTATGAGTATCATGTGTATCATGAGTATCAAGAGTATCAAGAGTATCATGAGTATCATTAGTATCATGAGTATCAAGAGTATCATGAGTATCAAGAGTATCAAGAGTATCGAGAGTATCATGAGTATCGAGAGTATCAAGAGTATCAAGAGTATCATTAGTATCATGAGTATCAAGAGTATCAAGTGTATCATGACTATCATGTGTATCATGAGTATCAAGAGTATCAAGAGTATCATGAGTATCATTAGTGTCATGAGTATCAAGAGTATCATGAGTATCAAGAGTATCAAGAGTATCATTAGTATCATGAGTATCATGGGTATCAAGAGTATCGAGAGTATCATGAGTATCGAGAGTATCAAGAGTATCGAGAGTATCATGAGTATCATGAGTATCATGAGTATCATGAGTATCATGTGTATCATGAGTATCAAGAGTATCAAGAGTATCATGAGTATCATTAGTGTCATGAGTATCAAGAGTATCATGAGTATCAAGAGTATCAAGAGTATCATTAGTATCATGAGTATCATGAGTATCAAGAGTATCGAGAGTATCATGAGTATCGAGAGTATCAAGAGTATCATGAGTATCATGAGTATCAAAAGTATCATGAGTATCAAGAGATTTAAGAGTATTTAGAGTATCATGAGTATCAAGAGTAACATTAGTATATTGAGTATCAAAAGTATCGAGAGTATCATGAGTATCGAGAGTATCAACACAATCATGAGTATCAAGAGTATCAGGAGTATCAAGAGTATCAAAAGTATCATTAGTATCATGAGTATCATGAGTATCATGAGTATCAAGATTATCGAGGGTATCAAGAGTATCATGAGTATTAAGAGTATCATGAGTTTCAAGAGTATCATGAGTATCAAGAGTATAAAGAGTATCAAGAGTATCATGAGTATCATGAGTATCATGAGTATCAAGAGTATTAGAGGATCAAGAGTATCATGAGTATCAAGAGTATCAAGAGTATCATGAGTATCATGAGTATCAAGAGTATCATGAGTATCATGAGTATCAAGAGTATCAAGAGTATCATTAGTATCAAGAGTATCAGGAGTATCAAGAGTATCACGAGTATCGAGAGTATCATGAGTATCAAGAGTATCGAGAGTATCAAGAGTATCATGAGTATCAAGAGTATCAAGAGTATCATGAGTATCATTAGTATCATGAGTATCAAGAGTATTAGAGTATCAAGAGTATCATGAGTATCAAGAGTATCAAAAGTATCATGAGTATCATGAGTATCAGGAGTATCAAGAGTATCAAGAGTATCGAAAGTATTATGAGTATCAAGAGTATTAAGAGTATCAAGAGTATCAAGAGTATCAAGAGTATCATGAGTATCATGAGTATCAAGAGTATCATGAGTATCAAGAGTATCGAGAGTATCATGAGTATCGAGAGTATCAAGAGTATCGAGAGTATCAAAAGTATCATGAGTATCATGAGTATCATGAGTATCAGGAGTATCATTAGTATCAAGAGTATCAAGAGTATCATGAGTAATCAAGAGTATCAAGAGTATCATGAGTATCATGAGTATCATGAGTATCAATAGTATCAAGAGTATTAGAGTATCAAGAGTATCATAAGTATCAAGAGTTTCAAAAGTATCATGAGTATCATGAGTATCAGGAGTATCATGAGTATCATGAGTATCAAGAGTATCATGAGTATCAAGAGTATCGAGAGTATCAAGAGTATCATGAGTATCATGAGTATCAAGAGTATGAAGAGTATTAAGTGTATCATGAGTATCATGAGTATCATGAGTATCATTTGTATCATAAGTATCTTGAGTATCACGTGTATCAAGAGTATCGAGAGTATCATGAGTATCGAAAGAATCAAGAGTATCAAGAGTATTAAGAGTATCAAGAGTATCAAGAGTATCAAGAGTATCATGAGTATCATGAGTATCAAGAGTATCATGAGTATCAAGAGTATCGAGAGTATCATGAGTATCGAGAGTATCAAGAGTATCGAGAGTATCATGAGTATCGAGAGTATCAAGAGTCTCAAAAGTATCATGAGTATCATGAGTATCAGGAGTATCGAGAGTATCATGAGTATCGAGAGTATCAAGAGTATCGAGAGTATCATGAGTATCATGAGTATCATGAGTATCAAGAGTATCATGAGTATCATGAGTATCAAGAGTATCAGGAGTATCAAAAGTATACTCATACTCATGATACTCTTGATACTCTTGATACTCTTGATACTCTTGATACTCATGATACTCTTGATACTCTCGATACTCATGATACTCTCGATACTCTTGATACTCATGATACTCATGATACTCATGATACTAATGATACTCTTGATACTCCTGATACTCTTAATACTCATGATACTCTTGATACTCTCGATACTCATGATACTCTCGATACTCTTGATACTCATGATACACATGATACTCATAATACACTTGATACTCTTGATACTCTTGATACTCATGATACTAATGATACTCTTGATACTCATGATACTCATGATACTCATGATACTCTTGATACTCATAATACTAATGATACTCATGATACTCTTGATATTTATGATACTCATGATACTCTTGATACTCTTGATACTCTTGATACTCATGATACTTTCGATACTCTTGATACTCTTGATACTCCTGATACTCATGATACTTTTGATACTCTTGATACTCATGATACTCTTGATACTCTTGATACTCATGATACTCCTGATACTCTTGATACTCATGATACTCTTGATACTCTCGATACTCATGATACTCTCGATACTCTTGATACTCATGATACTCATGATACTCATGATACTAATGATACTCTTGATACTCTTGATACTCCTGATACTCTTGATACTCATGATACTCTTGATACTCTCGATACTCATGATACTCTCGATACTCTTGATACTCTTGATACTCCTGATACTCATGATACTTTTGATACTCTTGATACTCATGATACTCTTGATACTCTTGATACTCATGATACTCCTGATACTCTTGATACTCATGATACTCTTGATACTCTCGATACTCATGATACTCTCGATACTCTTGATACTCATGATACTCATGATACTCATGATACTAATGATACTCTTGATACTCTTGATACTCCTGATACTCTTAATACTCATGATACTCTTGATACTCTCGATACTCATGATACTCTCGATACTCTTGATACTCATGATACACATGATACTCATGATACACTTGATACTCATGATACTCATGATACTAATGATACTATTGATACTCATGATACTCATGATACTCTTGATACTCATAATACTAATGATACTCATGATACTCTTGATACTCATGATACTCATGATACTCTTGATACTCATGATACTAATGATACTCATGATACTCTTGATACTCTTGATACTCTTGATACTCTTGATACTCATGATACTCTTGATACTCTCGATACTCATGATACTCTCGATACTCTTGATACTCATGATACTCATGATACTAATGATACTCTTGATACTCTTGATACTCCTGATACTCTTAATACTCATGATACTCTTGATACTCTCGATACTCATGATACTCTCGATACTCTTGATACTCATGATACACATGATACTCATGATACACTTGATACTCATGATACTCATGATACTAATGATACTATTGATCCTCATGATACTCATGATACTCTTGATACTCATAATACTAATGATACTCATGATACTCTTGATACTCATGATACTCATGATACTCTTGATACTCATGATACTAATGATACTCATGATACTCTTGATACTCTTGATACTCTTGATACTCTTGATACTCATGATACTCATGATACTCATGATACTCTTGATGCTCATGATACTCATGATACTCATGATACTCTTGATACTCTTGATACTCTTGATTACTCATGATACTCTTGATACTCTTGATACTAATGATACTCCTGATACTCATGATACTCATGATACTTTTGATACTCTTGATACTCTTGATACTCATGATATTTATGATACTCTTGATACTCTCGATACTCATGATACTCATGATACTCTTGATACTCATGATACTCTTGATACTTTCGATACTCATGATACTCTCGATACTCTTGATACTCGTGATACTCATGATACTTATGATACAAATGATACTCTTGATACTCTTGATACTCATGATACTCATGATACTCATGATACACTTGATACTCTTGATACTCTTGATACTCATGATACTCTTGATACTCTAATACTCTTGATACTCATGATACTCTTGATACTCATGATACTCATGATACTCATGATACTCATGATACTCATGATACTCATGATACTCTTGATACTCTTGATACTCTTGATACTCTTGATACTCTTGATACTCATGGTACTCTTAATACTCTTGATACTAATGATACTCCTGATACTCATGATACTCATGATACTTTTGATACTCTTGATACTCATGATACTTTTGATCCTCTTGATACTCTTGATACTCATGATACTCATGATACTCTTGATACTCTCGATACTCTTGATACTCATGATACTCTCGATACTCTTGATACTCATGATACTCATGATACTCATGATACTCTTGATACTCTTGATACTCTCGATACTCATGATACTCTCGATACTCTTGATACTCTCGATACTCATGATACTCTCGATACTCTTGATACTCATGATACTCTTGATACTCATGATACTCATGATACTCTTGATACTCTTGATACTCTTGATACTCTTAATACTCTTGATACTCTTGATACTTTTGATACTCTTGATACTCTTGATACTCATGATACTCATGATACACTTAATACTCTTCATACTCTTGATACTCATGATACTCATGATACTCTTGATACTCTCGATACTCTTGATACTAAGTATTAAGAGTATCAAGAGTATCAAGAGTATCATGAGTATCATGAGTATCAAGAGTATCAAGAGTATCAAGAGTATTAAGAGTATCAAGAGTATCAAGAGTATCAAGAGTATCATGAGTATCATGAGTATCAAGAGTATCATGAGTATCAAGAGTATCGAGAGTATCATGAGTATCGAGAGTATCAAGAGTATCGAGAGTATCATGAGTATCGAGAGTATCAAGAGTATCAAGAGTATCATGAGTATCATGAGTATCATGAGTATCAAGAGTATCGAGAGTATCATGAGTATCATTTGTATCATAAGTATCTTGAGTATCACGTGTATCAAGAGTATCGAGAGTATCATGAGTATCGAAAGAATCAAGAGTATCAAGAGTATTAAGAGTATCAAGAGTATCAAGAATATCAAGAGTATCATGAGTATCATGAGTATCAAGAGTATCATGAGTATCAAGAGTATCGAGAGTATCATGAGTATCGAGAGTATCAAGAGTATCGAGAGTATCATGAGTATCGAGAGTATCAAGAGTCTCAAAAGTATCATGAGTATCATGAGTATCAGGAGTATCGAGAGTATCATGAGTATCGAGAGTATCAAGAGTATCGAGAGTATCATGAGTATCATGAGTATCATGAGTATCAAGAGTATCATGAGTATCATGAGTATCAAGAGTATCAGGAGTATCAAAAGTATACTCATACTCATGATACTCTTGATACTCTTGATACTCTTGATACTCTTGATACTCATGATACTCTTGATACTCTCGATACTCATGATACTCTCGATACTCTTGATACTCATGATACTCTTGATACTCTTGATACTCTTGATACTCTTGATACTCATGATACTCTTGATACTCTCGATACTCATGATACTCTCGATACTCTTGATACTCATGATACTCATGATACTCATGATACTAATGATACTCTTGATACTCCTGATACTCTTAATACTCATGATACTCTTGATACTCTCGATACTCATGATACTCTCGATACTCTTGATACTCATGATACACATGATACTCATAATACACTTGATACTCTTGATACTCTTGATACTCATGATACTAATGATACTCTTGATACTCATGATACTCATGATACTCATGATACTCTTGATACTCATAATACTAATGATACTCATGATACTCTTGATATTTATGATACTCATGATACTCTTGATACTCTTGATACTCTTGATACTCATGATACTTTCGATACTCTTGATACTCTTGATACTCCTGATACTCATGATACTTTTGATACTCTTGATACTCATGATACTCTTGATACTCTTGATACTCATGATACTCCTGATACTCTTGATACTCATGATACTCTTGATACTCTCGATACTCATGATACTCTCGATACTCTTGATACTCATGATACTCATGATACTCATGATACTAATGATACTCTTGATACTCTTGATACTCCTGATACTCTTGATACTCATGATACTCTTGATACTCTCGATACTCATGATACTCTCGATACTCTTGATACTCTTGATACTCCTGATACTCATGATACTTTTGATACTCTTGATACTCATGATACTCTTGATACTCTTGATACTCATGATACTCCTGATACTCTTGATACTCATGATACTCTTGATACTCTCGATACTCATGATACTCTCGATACTCTTGATACTCATGATACTCATGATACTCATGATACTAATGATACTCTTGATACTCTTGATACTCCTGATACTCTTAATACTCATGATACTCTTGATACTCTCGATACTCATGATACTCTCGATACTCTTGATACTCATGATACACATGATACTCATGATACACTTGATACTCATGATACTCATGATACTAATGATACTATTGATACTCATGATACTCATGATACTCTTGATACTCATAATACTAATGATACTCATGATACTCTTGATACTCATGATACTCATGATACTCTTGATACTCATGATACTAATGATACTCATGATACTCTTGATACTCTTGATACTCTTGATACTCTTGATACTCATGATACTCTTGATACTCTCGATACTCATGATACTCTCGATACTCTTGATACTCATGATACTCATGATACTCATGATACTAATGATACTCTTGATACTCTTGATACTCCTGATACTCTTAATACTCATGATACTCTTGATACTCTCGATACTCATGATACTCTCGATACTCTTGATACTCATGATACACATGATACTCATGATACACTTGATACTCATGATACTCATGATACTAATGATACTATTGATCCTCATGATACTCATGATACTCTTGATACTCATAATACTAATGATACTCATGATACTCTTGATACTCATGATACTCATGATACTCTTGATACTCATGATACTAATGATACTCATGATACTCTTGATACTCTTGATATTCTTGATACTCTTGATACTCATGATACTCATGATACTCATGATACTCTTGATGCTCATGATACTCATGATACTCATGATACTCTTGATACTCTTGATACTCTTGATTACTCATGATACTCTTGATACTCTTGATACTAATGATACTCCTGATACTCATGATACTCATGATACTTTTGATACTCTTGATACTCTTGATACTCATGATATTTATGATACTCTTGATACTCTCGATACTCATGATACTCATGATACTCTTGATACTCATGATACTCTTGATACTTTCGATACTCATGATACTCTCGATACTCTTGATACTCGTGATACTCATGATACTTATGATACAAATGATACTCTTGATACTCTTGATACTCATGATACTCATGATACTCATGATACTCATGATACACTTGATACTCTTGATACTCTTGATACTCATGATACTCTTGATACTCTAATACTCTTGATACTCATGATACTCTTGATACTCATGATACTCATGATACTCATGATACTCATGATACTCATGATACTCATGATACTCTTGATACTCTTGATACTCTTGATACTCTTGATACTCTTGATACTCATGGTACTCTTAATACTCTTGATACTAATGATACTCCTGATACTCATGATACTCATGATACTTTTGATACTCTTGATACTCATGATACTTTTGATCCTCTTGATACTCTTGATACTCATGATACTCATGATACTCTTGATACTCTTGATACTCTCGATACTCATGATACTCTCGATACTCTTGATACTCTCGATACTCATGATACTCTCGATACTCTTGATACTCATGATACTCTTGATACTCATGATACTCATGATACTCTTGATACTCTTGATACTCTTGATACTCTTAATACTCTTGATACTCTTGATACTTTTGATACTCTTGATACTCTTGATACTCATGATACTCATGATACACTTAATACTCTTCATACTCTTGATACTCATGATACTCATGATACTCTTGATACTCTCGATACTCTTGATACTAAGTATTAAGAGTATCAAGAGTATCAAGAGTATCATGAGTATCATGAGTATCAAGAGTATCAAGAGTATTAAGAGTATCAAGAGTATCAAGAGTATCAAGAGTATCATGAGTATCATGAGTATCAAGAGTATCATGAGTATCAAGAGTATCGAGAGTATCATGAGTATCGAGAGTATCAAGAGTATCGAGAGTATCATGAGTATCGAGAGTATCAAGAGTATCAAGAGTATCATGAGTATCATGAGTATCATGAGTATCAAGAGTATCGAGAGTATCATGAGTATCAAGAGTATCGAGAGTATCAAGAGTATCATGAGTATCATGAGTATCAAGAGTATCAAGAGTATCAAAAGTATCATGAGTATCAAGAGTATCAAAAGTATCATGAGTATCATGAGTATCAGGAGTATCATTAGTATCAAGAGTATTAAGAGTACCATGAGTATCAAGAGTATCAAGAGTATCAAGAGTATCAAGAGTATCAAGAGTATCATGAGTATCATGAGTATCATGAGTATCATGAGTATCATGAGTATCAAGAGTATCATGAGTATCAAGAGTATTAGAGTATCAAGAGTATCATGAGTATCAAGAGTATCAAGAGTATCAAGTGTATCATGAGTATCATGAGTATCATGAGTATCAAGAGTATCAAGAGTATCATTTGTATCATAAGTATCATGAGTATCACGAGTATCAAGAGTATCGAGAGTATCATGAGTATCGAAAGTATCAAGAGTATCATGAGTATCAAAAGTATCATGAGTATCATGAGTATCATGAGTATCATGAGTATCAGGAGTATCATTAGTATCAAGAGTATCAAGAGTATCATGAGTAATCAAGAGTATCAAGAGTATCAAGAGTATCATGAGTATCATGAGTATCATGAGCATCAAGAGTATCATGAGTATCATGAGTATCATGAGTATCAATAGTATCAAGAGTATTAGAGTATCAAGAGTATCATAAGTATCAAGAGTATCAAAAGTATCATGAGTATCATGAGTATCAGGAGTATCATGAGTATCATGAGTATCAAGAGTATCATGAGTATCAAGAGTATCGAGAGTATCAAGAGTATCATGAGTATCATGAGTATCAAGAGTATGAAGAGTATTAAGTGTATCATGAGTATCATGAGTATCATGAGTATCATTTGTATCATAAGTATCTTGAGTATCACGTGTATCAAGAGTATCGAGAGTATCATGAGTATCGAAAGTATCAAGAGTATCAAGAGTATTAAGAGTATCAAGAGTATCAAGAGTATCAAGAGTATCATGAGTATCATGAGTATCAAGAGTATCATGAGTATCAAGAGTATCGAAAGTATCATGAGTATCGAGAGTATCAAGAGTATCGAGAGTATCATGAGTATCGAGAGTATCAAGAGTATCAAAAGTATCATGAGTATCATGAGTATCAGGAGTATCGAGAGTATCATGAGTATCGAGAGTATCAAGAGTATCGAGAGTATCATGAGTATCATGAGTATCATGAGTATCAAGAGTATCATGAGTATCATGAGTATCAAGAGTATCAAGAGTATCATGAGTATCAAGAGTATCAAGAGTATCATGAGTATCAAGAGTATCAGGAGTATCAAAAGTATCAAGAGTATCGAGAGTATCATGAGTATCAAGAGTATCGAGAGTATCAAGAGTATCATGAGTATCATGAGTATCAAGAGTATCGAGAGTATCATGAGTATCGAGAGTATCAAGAGTATCATGAGTATCAAGAGTATCAGGAGTATCAAGAGTATCAAGAGTATCATTAGTATCATGAGTATCATGAGTATCATGAGTATCAAGAGTATCGAGAGTATCATGAGTATCGAGAGTATCAAGAGTATCATGAGTATCAAGAGTATCAGGAGTATCATGAGTATCAAGAGTATCAAGAGTATCATGAGTATCAAGAGTATCAAAAGTATCATGAGTATCAGGAGTATCAAGAGTATCAAGAGTATCGAAAGTATCATGAGTATCAAGAGTATCAAGAGTATCATGAGTATCATAAATATCAAGAGTATCATGAGTATCATTAGTATTATGAGTATCAAGAGTATCATGAGTATCATGAGTATCATGAGTATCAAGAGTATCATTAGTATCATGAGTATCAAGAGTATCAAGTGTATTATGAGTATCATGTGTATCATGAGTATCAAGAGTATCAAGAGTATCATGAGTATCATTAGTATTATGAGTATCAAGAGTATCATGAGTATCATGAGTATCAATAGTATCATTAGTATCATGAGTATCATGAGTATCAAGTGTATCATGAGTATCATGTGTATCATGAGTATCAAGAGTATCGAGAGTATCATGAGTATCGAGAGTATCAAGAGTATCATGAGTATCAAGAGTATCAGGAGTATCAAGAGTATCAAGAGTATCATTAGTATCATGAGTATCATGAGTATCATGAGTATCAAGAGTATCGAGAGTATCATGAGTATCGAGAGTATCAAGAGTATCATGAGTATCAAGAGTATCAGGAGTATCATGAGTATCAAGAGTATCAAGAGTATTATGAGTATCAAGAGTATCAAAAGTATCATGAGTATCAAGAGTATCAAGAGTATCGAAAGTATCATGAGTATCAAGAGTATCAAGAGTATCAAGAGTATCATGAGTATCATAAATATCAAGAGTATCATGAGTATCATTAGTATTATGAGTATCAAGAGTATCATGAGTATCATGAGTATCATGAGTATCAAGAGTATCATTAGTATCATGAGTATCAAGAGTATCAAGTGTATTATGAGTATCATGTGTATCATGAGTATCAAGAGTATCAAGAGTATCATGAGTATCATTAGTATCATGAGTATCAAGAGTATCATGAGTATCAAGAGTATCAAGAATATCGAGAGTACCATGAGTATCGAGAGTATCAAGAGTATCAAGTGTATCATGAGTATCATGTGTATCATGAGTATCATGAGTATCATTAGTGTCATGAGTATCATGAGTATCATGAGTATCAAGAGTATCAAGAGTATCATTAGTATCATGAGTATCATGAGTATCAAGAGTATCGAGAGTATCATGAGTATCGAGAGTATCAAGAGTATCGAGAGTATCGAGAGTATCATGAGTATCATGAGTATCAAGAGTATCATGAGTATCATGAGTATCAAGAGTATCATGAGTATCATGAGCATCAAGAGTATCATGAGTATCAAGAGTATCAAGAGTATCGAGAGTATCATGAGTATCAAGAGTATCAAGAGTATCATGAGTATCATGAGTATCATGAGTATCAAAAGTATCATGAGTATCAAGAGATTTAAGAGTATTAAGAGTATCATGAGTATCAAGAGTAACATTAGTATATTGAGTATCAAAAGTATCGAGAGTATCATGAGTATCAAGAGTATCAGGAGTATCAAGAGTATCAAGAGTATCATTAGTATCATGAGTATCATGAGTATCAAGAGGGTCGAGGGTATCAAGAGTATCATGAGTATTAAGAGTATCATGAGTTTCAAGAGTATCATGAGTATCAAGAGTATAAAGAGTATCAAGAGTATCATGAGTATCAAGAGTATCATGAGTATCATGAGTATCATGAGTATCAAGATCATCGAGAGTATCATGAGTATCGAGAGTATCAAGAGTATCGAGAGTATCATGAGTATCATGAGTATCAAGAGTATCATGAGTATCAAGAGTATCAAAAGTATCATGAGTATCAGGAGTATCAAGAGTATCAAGAGTATCGAAAGTATCATGAGTATCAAGAGTATCAAGAGTATCAATAGTATCATGAGTATCATAAATATCAAGAGTATCATGAGTATCATTAGTATTATGAGTATCATGAGTATCATGAGTATCATGAGTATCAAGAGTATCATTAGTATCATGAGTATCAAGAGTATCAAGTGTATTATGAGTATCATGTGTATCATGAGTATCAAGAGTATCAAGAGTATCAAGAGTATCATGAGTATCATTAGTATCATGAGTATCAAGAGTATCATGAGTATCAAGAGTATCAAGAGTATCGAGAGTATCATGAGTATCGAGAGTATCAAGAGTATCAAGAGTATCATTAGTATCATGAGTATCAAGAGTATCAAGTGTATCATGACTATCATGTGTATCATGAGTATCAAGAGTATCAAGAGTATCATGAGTATCATTAGTGTCATGAGTATCAAGAGTATCAAGTGTATTATGAGTATCATGTGTATCATGAGTATCAAGAGTATCAAGAGTATCGAAAGTATCATGAGTATCAAGAGTATCAAGAGTATCAAGAGTATCATGAGTATCATAAATATCAAGAGTATCATGAGTATCATTAGTATTATGAGTATCAAGAGTATCATGAGTATCATGAGTATCATGAGTATCAAGAGTATCATTAGTATCATGAGTATCAAGAGTATCAAGTGTATTATGAGTATCATGTGTATCATGAGTATCAAGAGTATCAAGAGTATCATGAGTATCATTAGTATCATGAGTATCAAGAGTATCATGAGTATCAAGAGTATCAAGAATATCGAGAGTACCATGAGTATCGAGAGTATCAAGAGTATCAAGTGTATCATGAGTATCATGTGTATCATGAGTATCAAGAGTATCAAGAGTATCATGAGTATCATTTGTGTCATGAGTATCATGAGTATCATGAGTATCAAGAGTATCAAGAGTATCATTAGTATCATGAGTATCATGGAGTATCAAGAGTATCGAGAGTATCATGAGTATCGAGAGTATCAAGAGTATCGAGAGTATCGAGAGTATCATGAGTATCATGAGTATCAAGAGTATCATGAGTATCATGAGTATCAAGAGTATCATGAGTATCATGAGCATCAAGAGTATCATGAGTATCAAGAGTATCAAGAGTATCGAGAGTATCATGAGTATCAAGAGTATCAAGAGTATCATGAGTATCATGAGTATCATGAGTATCAAAAGTATCATGAGTATCAAGAGATTTAAGAGTATTAAGAGTATCATGAGTATCAAGAGTAACATTAGTATATTGAGTATCAAAAGTATCGAGAGTATCATGAGTATCGAGAGTATCAAGAGTATCGAGAGTATCGAGAGTATCATGAGTATCATGAGTATCAAGAGTATCATGAGTATCATGAGTATCAAGAGTATCATGAGTATCATGAGCATCAAGAGTATCATGAGTATCAAGAGTATCAAGAGTATCGAGAGTATCATGAGTATCAAGAGTATCAAGAGTATCATGAGTATCATGAGTATCATGAGTATCAAAAGTATCATGAGTATCAAGAGATTTAAGAGTATTAAGAGTATCATGAGTATCAAGAGTAACATTAGTATATTGAGTATCAAAAGTATCGAGAGTATCATGAGTATCGAGAGTATCAAGACAATCATGAGTATCAAGAGTATCAGGAGTATCAAGAGTATCAAGAGTATCATTAGTATCATGAGTATCATGAGTATCGAGAGGGTCGAGGGTATCAAGAGTATCATGAGTATTAAGAGTATCATGAGTTTCAAGAGTATCATGAGTATCAAGAGTATAAAGAGTATCAAGAGTATCATGAGTATCAAGAGTATCATGAGTATCATGAGTATCATGAGTATCAAGATCATCGAGAGTATCATGAGTATCGAGAGTATCAAGAGTATCGAGAGTATCATGAGTATCATGAGTATCAAGAGTATCATGAGTATCAAGAGTATCAAAAGTATCATGAGTATCAGGAGTATCAAGAGTATCAAGAGTATCGAAAGTATCATGAGTATCAAGAGTATCAAGAGTATCAATAGTATCATGAGTATCATAAATATCAAGAGTATCATGAGTATCATTAGTATTATGAGTATCATGAGTATCATGAGTATCAAGAGTATCATTAGTATCATGAGTATCAAGAGTATCAAGTGTATTATGAGTATCATGTGTATCATGAGTATCAAGAGTATCAAGAGTATCATGAGTATCATTAGTATCATGAGTATCAAGAGTATCATGAGTATCAAGAGTATCAAGAGTATCGAGAGTATCATGAGTATCGAGAGTATCAAGAGTATCAAGAGTATCATTAGTATCATGAGTATCAAGAGTATCAAGTGTATCATGACTATCATGTGTATCATGAGTATCAAGAGTATCAAGAGTATCATGAGTATCATTAGTGTCATGAGTATCAAGAGTATCATGAGTATCAAGAGTATCAAGAGTATCATTAGTATCATGAGTATCATGAGTTTCAAGAGTATCGAGAGTATCATGAGTATCGAGAGTATCAAGAGTATCGAGAGTATCATGAGTATCATGAGTATCATGAGTATCATGAGTATCATGTGTATCATGAGTATCAAGAGTATCAAGAGTATCATGAGTATCATTAGTGTCATGAGTATCAAGAGTATCATGAGTATCAAGAGTATCAAGAGTATCATTAGTATCATGAGTATCATGAGTATCAAGAGTATCGAGAGTATCATGAGTATCGAGAGTATCAAGAGTATCATGAGTATCATGAGTATCAAAAGTATCATGAGTATCAAGAGATTTAAGAGTATTTAGAGTATCATGAGTATCAAGAGTAACATTAGTATATTGAGTATCAAAAGTATCGAGAGTATCATGAGTATCGAGAGTATCAAGAGTATCGAGAGTATCAAAAGTATCATGAGTATCATGAGTATCATGAGTATCAGGAGTATCATTAGTATCAAGAGTATCAAGAGTATCATGAGTAATCAAGAGTATCAAGAGTATCAAGAGTATCATGAGTATCATGAGTATCATGAGCATCAAGAGTATCATGAGTATCATGAGTATCATGAGTATCAATAGTATCAAGAGTATTAGAGTATCAAGAGTATCATAAGTATCAAGAGTATCAAAAGTATCATGAGTATCAAGAGTATCATTAGTATCATGAGTATCGAGAGTATCAAGAGTATCATGAGTATCATGAGTATCAAGAGTATCAAGAGTATCAAAAGTATCATGAGTATCATGAGTATCAGGAGTATCATTAGTATCAAGAGTATCAAGAGTATCATGAGTAATCAAGAGTATCAAGAGTATCAAGAGTATCATGAGTATCATGAGTATCATGAGCATCAAGAGTATCATGAGTATCATGAGTATCATGAGTATCAAGAGTATCAAGAGTATCAAGAGTATCATGAGTATCATTAGTATCATGAGTATCAAGAGTATCATGAGTATCATGAGTATCAAGAGTATCATGAGTATCAAGAGTATCATGAGTATCATTAGTATTATGAGTATCAAGAGTATCATGAGTATCATGAGTATCAATAGTATCATTAGTATCATGAGTATCATGAGTATCAAGTGTATCATGAGTATCATGTGTATCATGAGTATCAAGAGTATCGAGAGTATCATGAGTATCGAGAGTATCAAGAGTATCATGAGTATCAAGAGTATCAGGAGTATCAAGAGTATCAAGAGTATCATTAGTATCATGAGTATCATGAGTATCATGAGTATCAAGAGTATCGAGAGTATCATGAGTATTGAGAGTATCAAGAGTATCATGAGTATCAAGAGTATCAGGAGTATCATGAGTATCAAGAGTATCAAGAGTATCATGAGTATCAAGAGTATCAAAAGTATCATGAGTATCAGGAGTATCAAGAGTATCAAGAGTATCGAAAGTATCATGAGTATCAAGAGTATCAAGAGTATCAAGAGTATCATGAGTATCATAAATATCAAGAGTATCATGAGTATCATTAGTATTATGAGTATCAAGAGTATCATGAGTATCATGAGTATCATGAGTATCAAGAGTATCATTAGTATCATGAGTATCAAGAGTATCAAGTGTATTATGAGTATCATGTGTATCATGAGTATCAAGAGTATCAAGAGTATCATGAGTATCATTAGTATCATGAGTATCAAGAGTATCATGAGTATCAAGAGTATCAAGAATATCGAGAGTACCATGAGTATCGAGAGTATCAAGAGTATCAAGTGTATCATGAGTATCATGTGTATCATGAGTATCAAGAGTATCAAGAGTATCATGAGTATCATTAGTGTCATGAGTATCATGAGTATCAAGAGTATCAAGAGTATCATTAGTATCATGAGTATCATGAGTATCAAGAGTATCGAGAGTATCATGAGTATCGAGAGTATCAAGAGTATCGAGAGTATCGAGAGTATCATGAGTATCATGAGTATCAAGAGTATCATGAGTATCATGAGTATTAAGAGTATCATGAGTATCATGAGCATCAAGAGTATCATGAGTATCAAGAGTATCAAGAGTATCGAGAGTATCATGAGTATCAAGAGTATCAAGAGTATCATGAGTATCATGAGTATCATGAGTATCAAAAGTATCATGAGTATCAAGAGATTTAAGAGTATTAAGAGTATCATGAGTATCAAGAGTAACATTAGTATATTGAGTATCAAAAGTATCGAGAGTATCATGAGTATCGAGAGTATCAAGACAATCATGAGTATCAAGAGTATCAGGAGTATCAAGAGTATCAAGAGTATCATTAGTATCATGAGTATCATGAGTATCAAGAGGGTCGAGGGTATCAAGAGTATCATGAGTATTAAGAGTATCATGAGTTTCAAGAGTATCATGAGTATCAAGAGTATAAAGAGTATCAAGAGTATCATGAGTATCAAGAGTATCATGAGTATCATGAGTATCAAGATCATCGAGAGTATCATGAGTATCGAGAGTATCAAGAGTATCGAGAGTATCATGAGTATCATGAGTATCAAGAGTATCATGAGTATCATGAGTATCAAGAGTATCAAGAGTATCATGAGTATCAAGAGTATCAGGAGTATCAAGAGTATCAAGAGTATCGAGAGTATCATGAGTATCAAGAGTATCGAGAGTATCAAGAGTATCATGAGTATCATGAGTATCAAGAGTATCAAGAGTATCAAAAGTATCATGAGTATCAGGAGTATCATTTGTATCAAGAGTATCAAGAGTATCATGAGTAATCAAGAGTATCAAGAGTATCAAGAGTATCATGAGTATCATGAGTATCATGAGCATCAAGAGTATCATGAGTATCATGAGTATCATGGGTATCAAGAGTATCAAGAGTATCATGAGTATCAGGAGTATCATGAGTATCAAGAGTATCAAGAGTATCATGAGTATCAAGAGTATCAAAAGTATCATGAGTATCAGGAGTATCAAGAGTATCATAAATATCAAGAGTATCATGAGTATCATTAGTATTATGAGTATCAAGAGTATCATGAGTATCATGAGTATCAAGAGTATCATTAGTATCATGAGTATCAAGAGTATCAAGTGTATTATGAGTATCATGTGTATCATGAGTATCATGAGTATCAAGAGTATCATTAGTATCATGAGTATCAAGAGTATCAAGTGTATTATGAGTATCATGTGTATCATGAGTATCATGAGTATCAAGAGTATCATGAGTATCAAGAGTATCAAGAGTATCGAGAGTATCATGAGTATCGAGAGTATCAGGAGTATCATGAGTATCAAGAGTATCAAGAGTATCATGAGTATCAAGAGTATCAAAAGTATCATGAGTATCAGGAGTATCAAGAGTATCAAGAGTATCGAAAGTATCATGAGTATCAAGAGTATCATGAGTATCAAGAGTATCAGGAGTATCAAGAGTATCAAGAGTATCATTAGTATCATGAGTATCATGAGTATCATGATTATCAAGAGTATCGAGAGTATCATGAGTATCGAGAGTATCAAGAGTATCATGAGTATCAAGAGTATCAGGAGTATCATGAGTATCAAGAGTATCAAGAGTATCATGAGTATCAAGAGTATCAAAAGTATCATGAGTATCAGGAGTATCAAGAGTATCAAGAGTATCGAAAGTATCATGAGTATCAAGAGTATCAAGAGTATCAATAGTATCATGAGTATCATAAATATCAAGAGTATCATGAGTATCATTAGTATCATTAGTATTATGAGTATCATGAGTATCATGAGTATCATGAGTATCAAGAGTATCATTAGTATCATGAGTATCAAGAGTATCAAGTGTATTATGAGTATCATGTGTATCATGAGTATCAAGAGTATCAAGAGTATCATGAGTATCATTAGTATCATGAGTATCAAGAGTATCATGAGTATCAAGAGTATCAAGAGTATCGAGAGTATCATGAGTATCGAGAGTATCAAGAGTATCAAGAGTATCATTAGTATCATGAGTATCAAGAGTATCAAGTGTATCATGACTATCATGTGTATCATGAGTATCAAGAGTATCAAGAGTATCATGAGTATCATTAGTGTCATGAGTATCAAGAGTATCATGAGTATCAAGAGTATCAAGAGTATCATTAGTATCATGAGTATCATGAGTATCAAGAGTATCGAGAGTATCATGAGTATCGAGAGTATCAAGAGTATCGAGAGTATCATGAGTATCATGAGTATCATGAGTATCATGTGTATCATGAGTATCAATAGTATCAAGAGTATTAGAGTATCAAGAGTATCATAAGTATCAAGAGTATCAAAAGTATCATGAGTATCAAGAGTATCATGAGTATCATGAGTATCGAGAGTATCAAGAGTATCATGAGTATCATGAGTATCAAGAGTATCAAGAGTATCAAAAGTATCATGAGTATCATGAGTATCAGGAGTATCATTAGTATCAAGAGTATCAAGAGTATCATGAGTAATCAAGAGTATCAAGAGTATCAAGAGTATCATGAGTATCATGAGTCTCATGAGCATCAAGAGTATCATGAGTATCATGAGTATCATGAGTATCAAGAGTATCAAGAGTATCAAGAGTATCGAGAGTATCAAGAGTATCATGAGTATCGAGAGTATCATGAGTATCGAGAGTATCAAGAGTATCAAGAGTATCATTAGTATCATGAGTATCAAGAGTATCAAGTGTATCATGACTATCATGTGTATCATGAGTATCAAGAGTATCAAGAGTATCATGAGTATCATTAGTGTCATGAGTATCAAGAGTATCATGAGTATCAAGAGTATCAAGAGTATCATTAGTATCATGAGTATCATGAGTATCGAGAGTATCAAGAGTATCATGAGTATCAAGAGTATCAGGAGTATCAAGAGTATCAAGAGTATCATTAGTATCATGAGTATCATGAGTATCATGAGTATCAAGAGTATCGAGAGAATCATGAGTATCGAGAGTATCAAGAGTATCATGAGTATCAAGAGTATCAGGAGTATCATGAGTATCAAGAGTATCAAGAGTATCATGAGTATCAAGAGTATCAAAAGTATCATGAGTATCAGGAGTATCAAGAGTATCAAGAGTATCGAAATTATCATGAGTATCAAGAGTATCAAGAGTATCAAGAGTATCATGAGTATCATAAATATCAAGAGTATCATGATTATCATTAGTATTATGAGTATCAAGAGTATCATGAGTATCATGAGTATCATGAGTATCAAGAGTATCCTTAGTATCATGAGTATCAAGAGTATCAAGTGTATTATGAGTATCATGTGTATCATGAGTATCAAGAGTATCAAGAGTATCATGAGTATCATTAGTATCATGAGTATCAAGAGTATCATGAGTATCAAGAGTATCAAGAATATCGAGAGTACCATGAGTATCGAGAGTATCAAGAGTATCAAGTGTATCATGAGTATCATGTGTATCATGAGTATCAAGAGTATCAAGAGTATCATGAGTATCATAAGTGTCATGAGTATCATGAGTATCATGAGTATCAAGAGTATCAAGAGTATCATTAGTATCATGAGTATCATGAGTATCAAGAGTATCGAGAGTATCATGAGTATCGAGAGTATCAAGAGTATCGAGAGTATCGAGAGTATCATGAGTATCATGAGTATCAAGAGTATCATGAGTATCATGAGTATTAAGAGTATCATGAGTATCATGAGCATCAAGAGTATCATGAGTATCAAGAGTATCAAGAGTATCGAGAGTATCATGAGTATCAAGAGTATCAAGAGTATCATGAGTATCATGAGTATCATGAGTATCAAAAGTATCATGAGTATCAAGAGATTTAAGAGTATTAAGAGTATCATGAGTATCAAGAGTAACATTAGTATATTGAGTATCAAAAGTATCGAGAGTATCATGAGTATCGAGAGTATCAAGACAATCATGAGTATCAAGAGTATCAGGAGTATCAAGAGTATCAAGAGTATCATTAGTATCATGAGTATCATGAGTATCAAGAGGGTCGAGGGTATCAAGAGTATCATGAGTATTAAGAGTATCATGAGTTTCAAGAGTATCATGAGTATCAAGAGTATAAAGAGTATCAAGAGTATCATGAGTATCAAGAGTATCATGAGTATCATGAGTATCATGAGTATCAAGATCATCGAGAGTATCATGAGTATCGAGAGTATCAAGAGTATCGAGAGTATCATGAGTATCATGAGTATCAAGAGTATCATGAGTATCATGAGTATCAAGAGTATCAAGAGTATCATGAGTATCAAGAGTATCAGGAGTATCAAGAGTATCAAGAGTATCGAGAGTATCATGAGTATCAAGAGTATCGAGAGTATCAAGAGTATCATGAGTATCATGAGTATCAAGAGTATCAAGAGTATCAAGAGTATCAAAAGTATCATGAGTATCAGGAGTATCATTAGTATCAAGAGTATCAAGAGTATCATGAGTAATCAAGAGTATCAAGAGTATCAAGAGTATCATGAGTATCATGAGTATCATGAGCATCAAGAGTATCATGAGTATCATGAGTATCATGGGTATCAAGAGTATCAAGAGTATCATGAGTATCAGGAGTATCATGAGTATCAAGAGTATCAAGAGTATCATGAGTATCAAGAGTATCAAAAGTATCATGAGTATCAGGAGTATCAAGAGTATCATAAATATCAAGAGTATCATGAGTATCATTAGTATTATGAGTATCAAGAGTATCATGAGTATCATGAGTATCAAGAGTATCATTAGTATCATGAGTATCAAGAGTATCAAGTGTATTATGAGTATCATGTGTATCATGAGTATCATGAGTATCAAGAGTATCAAGTGTATTATGAGTATCATGTGTATCATGAGTATCATGAGTATCAAGAGTATCATGAGTATCAAGAGTATCAAGAGTATCGAGAGTATCATGAGTATCGAGAGTATCAGGAGTATCAGGAGTATCATGAGTATCAAGAGTATCAAGAGTATCATGAGTGTCAAGAGTATCAAAAGTATCATGAGTATCAGGAGTATCAAGAGTATCAAGAGTATCGAAAGTATCATGAGTATCAAGAGTATAATGAGTATCAAGAGTATCAGGAGTATCAAGAGTATCAAGAGTATCATTAGTATCATGAGTATCATGAGTATCATGATTATCAAGAGTATCGAGAGTATCATGAGTATCGAGAGTATCAAGAGTATCATGAGTATCAAGAGTATCAGGAGTATCATGAGTATCAAGAGTATCAAGAGTATCATGAGTATCAAGAGTATCAAAAGTATCATGAGTATCAGGAGTATCAAGAGTATCAAGAGTATCGAAAGTATCATGAGTATCAAGAGTATCAAGAGTATCAATAGTATCATGAGTATCATAAATATCAAGAGTATCATGAGTATCATTAGTATCATTAGTATTATGAGTATCATGAGTATCATGAGTATCATGAGTATCAAGAGTATCATTAGTATCATGAGTATCAAGAGTATCAAGTGTATTATGAGTATCATGTGTATCATGAGTATCAAGAGTATCAAGAGTATCATGAGTATCATTAGTATCATGAGTATCAAGAGTATCATGAGTATCAAGAGTATCAAGAGTATCGAGAGTATCATGAGTATCGAGAGTATCAAGAGTATCAAGAGTATCATTAGTATCATGAGTATCAAGAGTATCAAGTGTATCATGACTATCATGTGTATCATGAGTATCAAGAGTATCAAGAGTATCATGAGTATCATTAGTGTCATGAGTATCAAGAGTATCATGAGTATCAAGAGTATCAAGAGTATCATTAGTATCATGAGTATCATGAGTATCAAGAGTATCGAGAGTATCATGAGTATCGAGAGTATCAAGAGTATCGAGAGTATCATGAGTATCATGAGTATCATGAGTATCATGTGTATCATGAGTATCAAGATTATCAAGAGTATCATGAGTATCATTAGTGTCATGAGTATCAAGAGTATCATGAGTATCAAGAGTATCAAGAGTATCATTAGTATCATGAGTATCATGAGTATCAAGAGTATCGAGAGTATCATGAGTATCGAGAGTATCAAGAGTATCATGAGTATCATGAGTATCAAAAGTATCATGAGTATCAAGAGATTTAAGAGTATTTAGAGTATCATGAGTATCAAGAGTAACATTAGTATATTGAGTATCAAAAGTATCGAGAGTATCATGAGTATCGAGAGTATCAACACAATCATGAGTATCAAGAGTATCAGGAGTATCAAGAGTATCAAGAGTATCATTAGTATCATGAGTATCATGAGTATCATGAGTATCATGAGTATCAAGATTATCGAGGGTATCAAGAGTATCATGAGTATTAAGAGTATCATGAGTTTCAAGAGTATCATGAGTATCAAGAGTATAAAGAGTATCAAGAGTATCATGAGTATCATGAGTATCATGAGTATCAAGAGTATTAGAGGATCAAGAGTATCATGAGTATCAAGAGTATCAAGAGTATCATGAGTATCATGAGTATCAAGAGTATCATGAGTATCAAGAGTATCAAGAGTATCATGAGTATCATTAGTATCATGAGTATCAAGAGTATCAAAAGTATCATGAGTATCATGAGTATCAGGAGTATCAAGAGTATCAAGAGTATCGAAAGTATCATGAGTATCAAGAGTATTAAGAGTATCAAGAGTATCAAGAGTATCATGAGTATCATGAGTATCAAGAGTATCATGAGTATCAAGAGTATCGAGAGTATCATGAGTATCGAGAGTATCAAGAGTATCGAGAGTATCAAAAGTATCATGAGTATCATGAGTATCATGAGTATCAGGAGTATCATTAGTATCAAGAGTATCAAGAGTATCATGAGTAATCAAGAGTATCAAGAGTATCAAGAGTATCATGAGTATCATGAGTATCATGAGCATCAAGAGTATCATGAGTATCATGAGTATCATGAGTATCAATAGTATCAAGAGTATTAGAGTATCAAGAGTATCATAAGTATCAAGAGTATCAAAAGTATCATGAGTATCATGAGTATCAGGAGTATCATGAGTATCATGAGTATCAAGAGTATCATGAGTATCAAGAGTATCGAGAGTATCAAGAGTATCATGAGTATCATGAGTATCAAGAGTATGAAGAGTATTAAGTGTATCATGAGTATCATGAGTATCATTTGTATCATAAGTATCTTGAGTATCACGTGTATCAAGAGTATCGAGAGTATCATGAGTATCGAAAGTATCAAGAGTATCAAGAGTATTAAGAGTATCAAGAGTATCAAGAGTATCAAGAGTATCATGAGTATCATGAGTATAAAGAGTATCATGAGTATCAAGAGTATCGAGAGTATCATGAGTATCGAGAGTATCAAGAGTATCGAGAGTATCATGAGTATCGAGAGTATCAAGAGTATCAAGAGTATCATGAGTATCATGAGTATCAGGAGTATCGAGAGTATCATGAGTATCGAGAGTATCAAGAGTATCGAGAGTATCATGAGTATCATGAGTATCATGAGTATCAAGAGTATCATGAGTATCATGAGTATCAAGAGTATCAAGAGTATCAGGAGTATCAAAAGTATACTCATACTCATGATACTCTTGATACTCTTGATACTCTTGATACTCATGATACTCTTGATACTCTCGATACTCATGATACTCTCGATACTCTTGATACTCATGATACTCATGATACTCATGATACTAATGATACTCTTGATACTCCTGATACTCTTAATACTCATGATACTCTTGATACTCTCGATACTCATGATACTCTCGATACTCTTGATACTCATGATACACATGATACTCATAATACACTTGATACTCTTGATACTCTTGATACTCATGATACTAATGATACTCTTGATACTCATGATACTCATGACACTCATGATACTCTTGATACTCATAATACTAATGATACTCATGATACTCTTGATATTTATGATACTCATGATACTCTTGATACTCTTGATACTCCTGATACTCATGATACTTTTGATACTCTTGATACTCTTGATACTCCTGATACTCATGATACTTTTGATACTCTTGATACTCATGATACTCTTGATACTCTTGATACTCATGATACTCCTGATACTCTTGATACTCATGATACTCTTGATACTCTCGATACTCATGATACTCTCGATACTCTTGATACTCATGATACACATGATACTCATAATACACTTGATACTCTTGATACTCTTGATACTCATGATACTAATGATACTCTTGATACTCTTGATACTCATGATACTCATGATACTCATGATACTCATGATACTAATGATACTCTTGATACTCTTGATACTCCTGATACTCTTGATACTCATGATACTCTTGATACTCTCGATACTCATGATACTCTCGATACTCTTGATACTCTTGATACTCCTGATACTCATGATACTTTTGATACTCTTGATACTCATGATACTCTTGATACTCTTGATACTCATGATACTCCTGATACTCTTGATACTCATGATACTCTTGATACTCTCGATACTCATGATACTCTCGATACTCTTGATACTCATGATACTCATGATACTCATGATACTAATGATACTCTTGATACTCTTGATACTCCTGATACTCTTAATACTCATGATACTCTTGATACTCTCGATACTCATGATACTCTCGATACTCTTGATACTCATGATACACATGATACTCATGATACACTTGATACTCATGATACTCATGATACTAATGATACTATTGATACTCATGATACTCATGATACTCTTGATACTCATAATACTAATGATACTCATGATACTCTTGATACTCATGATACTCATGATACTCTTGATACTCATGATACTAATGATACTCATGATACTCTTGATACTCTTGATACTCTTGATACTCTTGATACTCATGATACTCTTGATACTCTCGATACTCATGATACTCTCGATACTCTTGATACTCATGATACTCATGATACTCATGATACTAATGATACTCTTGATACTCTTGATACTCCTGATACTCTTAATACTCATGATACTCTTGATACTCTCGATACTCATTATACTCTCGATACTCTTGATACTCATGATACACATGATACTCATGATACACTTGATACTCATGATACTCATGATACTAATGATACTATTGATCCTCATGATACTCATGATACTCTTGATACTCATAATACTAATGATACTCATGATACTCTTGATACTCATGATACTCATGATACTCTTGATACTCATGATACTAATGATACTCATGATACTCTTGATACTCTTGATACTCTTGATACTCTTGATACTCATGATACTCATGATACTCATGATACTCTTGATGCTCATGATACTCATGATACTCATGATACTCTTGATACTCTTGATACTCTTGATTACTCATGATACTCTTGATACTCTTGATACTAATGATACTCCTGATACTCATGATACTCATGATACTTTTGATACTCTTGATACTCTTGATACTCATGATACTCATGATACTCTTGATACTCTCGATACTCATGATACTCATGATACTCTTGATACTCATGATACTCTTGATACTTTCGATACTCATGATACTCTCGATACTCTTGATACTCGTGATACTCATAATACTTATGATACAAATGATACTCTTGATACTCTTGATACTCATGATACTCATGATACTCATGATACACTTGATACTCTTGATACTCTTGATACTCATGATACTCTTGATACTCTAATACTCTTGATACTCATGATACTCTTGATACTCATGATACTCATGATACTCATGATACTCATGATACTCATGATACTCATGATACTCTTGATACTCTTGATACTCTTGATACTCTTGATACTCTTGATACTCATGGTACTCTTAATACTCTTGATACTAATGATACTCATGATACTCATGATACTTTTGATACTCTTGATACTCATGATACTTTTGATACTCTTGATACTCTTGATACTCATGATACTAATGATACTCATGATACTCTTGATACTCTTAATACTCATGATACACATGATACTCATGATACACTTGATACTCTCGATACTCATGATACTCTCGACACTCTTGATACTCATGATACTCATGATACTCATGATACTCTTGATACTCTTGATACTCTCGATACTCATGATACTCTCGATACTCTTGATACTCTCGATACTCATGATACTCTCGATACTCTTGATACTCATGATACTCTTGATACTCATGATACTCATGATACTCTTGATACTCTTGATACTCTTGATACTCTTAATACTCTTGATACTCTTGATACTTTTGATACTCTTGATACTCTTGATACTCATGATACTCATGATACACTTAATACTCTTCATACTCTTGATACTCATGATACTCATGATACTCTTGATACTCTCGATACTCTTGATACTAAGTATTAAGAGTATCAAGAGTATCAAGAGTATCAAGAGTATCATGAGTATCATGAGTATCAAGAGTATCAAGAGTATCAAGAGTATTAAGAGTATCAAGAGTATCAAGAGTATCAAGAGTATCATGAGTATCATGAGTATCAAGAGTATCATGAGTATCAAGAGTATCGAGTGTATCATGAGTATCGAGAGTATCAAGAGTATCGAGAGTATCATGAGTATCGAGAGTATCAAGAGTATCAAGAGTATCATGAGTATCATGAGTATCATGAGTATCAAGAGTATCGAGAGTATCATGAGTATCAAGAGTATCGAGAGTATCAAGAGTATCATGAGTATCATGAGTATCAAGAGTATCAAGAGTATCAAAAGTATCATGAGTATCAAGAGTATCAAAAGTATCATGAGTATCATTAGTATCAAGAGTATTAAGAGTACCATGAGTATCAAGAGTATCAAGAGTATCAAGAGTATCAAGAGTATCAAGAGTATCATGAGTATCATGAGTATCATGAGTATCATGAGTATCATGAGTATCAAGAGTATCATGAGTATCAAGAGTATTAGAGTATCAGGAGTATCATGAGTATCAAGAGTATCAAGAGTATCAAGTGTATCATGAGTATCATGAGTATCATGAGTATCAAGAGTATCAAGAGTATCATTTGTATCATAAGTATCATGAGTATCACGAGTATCAAGAGTATCGAGAGTATCATGAGTATCATGAGTATCATGAGTATCAAGAGTATCATGAGTATCATGAGTATCAAGAGTATCAAGAGTATCAGGAGTATCAAAAGTATACTCATACTCATGATACTCTTGATACTCTTGATACTCTTGATACTCATGATACTCTTGATACTCTCGATACTCATGATACTCTCGATACTCTTGATACTCATGATACTCATGATACTCATGATACTAATGATACTCTTGATACTCCTGATACTCTTAATACTCATGATACTCTTGATACTCTCGATACTCATGATACTCTCGATACTCTTGATACTCATGATACACATGATACTCATAATACACTTGATACTCTTGATACTCTTGATACTCATGATACTAATGATACTCTTGATACTCATGATACTCATGATACTCATGATACTCTTGATACTCATAATACTAATGATACTCATGATACTCTTGATATTTATGATACTCATGATACTCTTGATACTCTTGATACTCCTGATACTCATGATACTTTTGATACTCTTGATACTCTTGATACTCCTGATACTCATGATACTTTTGATACTCTTGATACTCATGATACTCTTGATACTCTTGATACTCATGATACTCCTGATACTCTTGATACTCATGATACTCTTGATACTCTCGATACTCATGATACTCTCGATACTCTTGATACTCATGATACTCATGATACTCATGATACTCATGATACTAATGATACTCTTGATACTCTTGATACTCCTGATACTCTTGATACTCATGATACTCTTGATACTCTCGATACTCATGATACTCTCGATACTCTTGATACTCTTGATACTCCTGATACTCATGATACTTTTGATACTCTTGATACTCATGATACTCTTGATACTCTTGATACTCATGATACTCCTGATACTCTTGATACTCATGATACTCTTGATACTCTCGATACTCATGATACTCTCGATACTCTTGATACTCATGATACTCATGATACTCATGATACTAATGATACTCTTGATACTCTTGATACTCCTGATACTCTTAATACTCATGATACTCTTGATACTCTCGATACTCATGATACTCTCGATACTCTTGATACTCATGATACACATGATACTCATGATACACTTGATACTCATGATACTCATGATACTAATGATACTATTGATACTCATGATACTCATGATACTCTTGATACTCATAATACTAATGATACTCATGATACTCTTGATACTCATGATACTCATGATACTCTTGATACTCATGATACTAATGATACTCATGATACTCTTGATACTCTTGATACTCTTGATACTCTTGATACTCATGATACTCTTGATACTCTCGATACTCATGATACTCTCGATACTCTTGATACTCATGATACTCATGATACTCATGATACTAATGATACTCTTGATACTCTTGATACTCCTGATACTCTTAATACTCATGATACTCTTGATACTCTCGATACTCATGATACTCTCGATACTCTTGATACTCATGATACACATGATACTCATGATACACTTGATACTCATGATACTCATGATACTAATGATACTATTGATCCTCATGATACTCATGATACTCTTGATACTCATAATACTAATGATACTCATGATACTCTTGATACTCATGATACTCATGATACTCTTGATACTCATGATACTAATGATACTCATGATACTCTTGATACTCTTGATACTCTTGATACTCTTGATACTCATGATACTCATGATACTCATGATACTCTTGATGCTCATGATACTCATGATACTCATGATACTCTTGATACTCTTGATACTCTTGATTACTCATGATACTCTTGATACTCTTGATACTAATGATACTCCTGATACTCATGATACTCATGATACTTTTGATACTCTTGATACTCTTGATACTCATGATACTCATGATACTCTTGATACTCTCGATACTCATGATACTCATGATACTCTTGATACTCATGATACTCTTGATACTTTCGATACTCATGATACTCTCGATACTCTTGATACTCGTGATACTCATAATACTTATGATACAAATGATACTCTTGATACTCTTGATACTCATGATACTCATGATACTCATGATACACTTGATACTCTTGATACTCTTGATACTCATGATACTCTTGATACTCTAATACTCTTGATACTCATGATACTCTTGATACTCATGATACTCATGATACTCATGATACTCATGATACTCATGATACTCATGATACTCTTGATACTCTTGATACTCTTGATACTCTTGATACTCTTGATACTCATGGTACTCTTAATACTCTTGATACTAATGATACTCATGATACTCATGATACTTTTGATACTCTTGATACTCATGATACTTTTGATACTCTTGATACTCTTGATACTCATGATACTAATGATACTCATGATACTCTTGATACTCTTAATACTCATGATACACATGATACTCATGATACACTTGATACTCTCGATACTCATGATACTCTCGACACTCTTGATACTCATGATACTCATGATACTCATGATACTCTTGATACTCTTGATACTCTCGATACTCATGATACTCTCGATACTCTTGATACTCTCGATACTCATGATACTCTCGATACTCTTGATACTCATGATACTCTTGATACTCATGATACTCATGATACTCTTGATACTCTTGATACTCTTGATACTCTTAATACTCTTGATACTCTTGATACTTTTGATACTCTTGATACTCTTGATACTCATGATACTCATGATACACTTAATACTCTTCATACTCTTGATACTCATGATACTCATGATACTCTTGATACTCTCGATACTCTTGATACTAAGTATTAAGAGTATCAAGAGTATCAAGAGTATCAAGAGTATCATGAGTATCATGAGTATCAAGAGTATCAAGAGTATCAAGAGTATTAAGAGTATCAAGAGTATCAAGAGTATCAAGAGTATCATGAGTATCATGAGTATCAAGAGTATCATGAGTATCAAGAGTATCGAGTGTATCATGAGTATCGAGAGTATCAAGAGTATCGAGAGTATCATGAGTATCGAGAGTATCAAGAGTATCAAGAGTATCATGAGTATCATGAGTATCATGAGTATCAAGAGTATCGAGAGTATCATGAGTATCAAGAGTATCGAGAGTATCAAGAGTATCATGAGTATCATGAGTATCAAGAGTATCAAGAGTATCAAAAGTATCATGAGTATCAAGAGTATCAAAAGTATCATGAGTATCATTAGTATCAAGAGTATTAAGAGTACCATGAGTATCAAGAGTATCAAGAGTATCAAGAGTATCAAGAGTATCAAGAGTATCATGAGTATCATGAGTATCATGAGTATCATGAGTATCATGAGTATCAAGAGTATCATGAGTATCAAGAGTATTAGAGTATCAAGAGTATCATGAGTATCAAGAGTATCAAGAGTATCAAGTGTATCATGAGTATCATGAGTATCATGAGTATCAAGAGTATCAAGAGTATCATTTGTATCATAAGTATCATGAGTATCACGAGTATCAAGAGTATCGAGAGTATCATGAGTATCGAAAGTATCAAGAGTATCATGAGTATCAAAAGTATCATGAGTATCATGAGTATCATGAGTATCAGGAGTATCATTAGTATCAAGAGTATCAAGAGTATCATGAGTAATCAAGAGTATCAAGAGTATCAAGAGTATCATGAGTATCATGAGTATCATTAGCATCAAGAGTATCATGAGTATCATGAGTATCATGAGTATCAATAGTATCAAGAGTATTAGAGTATCAAGAGTATCATAAGTATCAAGAGTATCAAAAGTATCATGAGTATCATGAGTATCAGGAGTATCATGAGTATCATGAGTATCAAGAGTATCATGAGTATCAAGAGTATCGAGAGTATCAAGAGTATCATGAGTATCATGAGTATCAAGAGTATGAAGAGTATTAAGTGTATCATGAGTATCATGAGTATCATGAGTATCATTTGTATCATAAGTATCTTGAGTATCACGTGTATCAAGAGTATCGAGAGTATCATGAGTATCGAAAGTATCATTAGTATCAAGAGTATTAAGAGTATCAAGAGTATCAAGAGTATCAAGAGTATCATGAGTATCATGAGTATCAAGAGTATCATGAGTATCAAGAGTATCGAAAGTATCATGAGTATCGAGAGTATCAAGAGTATCGAGAGTATCATGAGTATCGAGAGTATCAAGAGTATCAAGAGTATCATGAGTATCATGAGTATCAGGAGTATCGAGAGTATCATGAGTATCGAGAGTATCAAGAGTATCGAGAGTATCATGAGTATCATGAGTATCATGAGTATCAAGAGTATCATGAGTATCATGAGTATCAAGAGTATCAAGAGTATCAAGAGTATCAAGAGTATCATGAGTATCAAGGGTATCAAGAGTATCAGGAGTATCAAAAGTATCAAGAGTATCGAGAGTATCATGAGTATCAAGAGTATCGAGAGTATCAAGAGTATCATGAGTATCAAGAGTATCAAGAGTATCAAAAGTATCATGAGTATCAAGAGTATCAAAAGTATCATGAGTATCATGAGTATCAGGAGTATCATTAGTATCAAGAGTATTAAGAGTACCATGAGTATCAAGAGTATCAAGAGTATCAAGAGTATCAAGAGTATCATGAGTATCATGAGTATCATGAGTATCATGAGTATCAAGAGTATCATGAGTATCAAGAGTATTAGAGTATCAAGAGTATCATGAGTATCAAGAGTATCAAGAGTATCAAGTGTATCATAAGTATCATGAGTATCATGAGTATCAAGAGTATCAAGAGTATCATTTGTATCATAAGTATCATGAGTATCACGAGTATCAAGAGTATCGAGAGTATCATGAGTATCGAAAGTATCAAGAGTATCATGAGTATCAAGAGTATCATGAGTATCATGAGTATCGAGAGTATCAAGAGTATCATGAGTATCATGAGTATCAAGAGTATCATTAGTATCAAGAGTATCAAAAGTATCATGAGTAATCAAGAGTATCAAGAGTATCAAGAGTATCATGAGTATCATGAGTATCATGAGCATCAAGAGTATCATGAGTATCATGAGTATCATGAGTATCAAGAGTATCAAGAGTATCAAGAGTATCATGAGTATCATTAGTATCATGAGTATCAAGAGTATCAAGAGTATCATGAGTATCATGAGTATCAAGAGTATCATGAGTATCATTAGTATTATGAGTATCAAGAGTATCATGAGTATCATGAGTATCAATAGTATCATTAGTATCATGAGTATCATGAGTATCAAGTGTATCATGAGTATCATGTGTATCATGAGTATCAAGAGTATCGAGAGTATCATGAGTATCGAGAGTATCAAGAGTATCATGAGTATTAAGAGTATCAGGAGTATCAAGAGTATCAAGAGTATCATTAGTATCATGAGTATCATGAGTATCATGAGTATCAAGAGTATCGAGAGTATCATGAGTATCGAAAGTATCAAGAGTATCATGAGTATCAAGAGTATCAGGAGTATCATGAGTATCAAGAGTATCAAGAGTATCATGAGTATCAAGAGTATCAAGAGTATCAAGAGTATCGAAAGTATCATGAGTATCAAGAGTATCAAGAGTATCAAGAGTATCATGAGTATCATAAATATCAAGAGTATCATGAGTATCATTAGTATTATGAGTATCAAGAGTATCATGAGTATCATGAGTATCATGAGTATCAAGAGTATCATTAGTATCATGAGTATCAAGAGTATCAAGTGTATTATGAGTATCATGTGTATCATGAGTATCAAGAGTATCAAGAGTATCATGAGTATCATTAGTATCATGAGTATCAAGAGTATCATGAGTATCAAGAGTATCAAGAGTATCGAGAGTATCATGAGTATCGAGAGTATCAAGAGTATCAAGTGTATCATGAGTATCATGTGTATCATGAGTATCAAGAGTATCAAGAGTATCATGAGTATCATTAGTGTCATGAGTATCAAGAGTATCATGAGTATCAAGAGTATCAAGAGTATCGAGAGTATCGAGAGTATCATGAGTAACATGAGTATCAAGAGTATCATGAGTATCATGAGTATCAAGAGTATCATGAGTATCATGAGCATCAAGAGTATCATGAGTATCAAGAGTATCAAGAGTATCGAGAGTATCATAAGTATCATTAGTATCATGAGTATCAAGAGTATCGAGAGTATCATGAGTATCGAGAGTATCAAGAGTATCAAGTGTATTATGAGTATCATGTGTATCATGAGTATCAAGAGTATCAAGAGTATCATGAGTATCATTAGTATCATGAGTATCAAGAGTATCGAGAGTATCATGAGTATCGAGAGTATTAAGAGTATCGAGAGTATCGAGAGTATCATGAGTAACATGAGTATCAAGAGTATCATGAGTATCATGAGTATCAAGAGTATCATGAGTATCATGAGCATCAAGAGTATCATGAGTATCAAGAGTATCAAGAGTATCGAGAGTATCATGAGTATCAAGAGTATCAAGAGTATCATGAGTATCATGAGTATCATGAGTATCAAAAGTATCATGAGTATCAAGAGATTTAAGAGTATTAAGAGTATCATGAGTATCAAGAGTAACATTAGTATATTGAGTATCAAAAGTATCGAGAGTATCATGAGTATCGAGAGTATCAAGACAATCATGAGTATCAAGAGTATCAGGAGTATCAAGAGTATCAAGAGTATCATTAGTATCATGAGTATCATGAGTATCAAGAGTATCGAGGGTATCAAGAGTATCATGAGTATTAAGAGTATCATGAGTTTCAAGAGTATCATGAGTATCAAGAGTATAAAGAGTATCAAGAGTATCATGAGTATCAAGAGTATCATGAGTATCATGAGTATCATGAGTATCAAGATCATCGAGAGTATCATGAGTATCGAGAGTATCAAGAGTATCGAGAGTATCATGAGTATCATGAGTATCAAGAGTATCAAGAGTATCATGAGTATCAAGAGTATCAGGAGTATCAAGAGTATCAAGAGTATCGAGAGTATCATGAGTATCAAGAGTATCGAGAGTATCAAGAGTATCATGAGTATCATGAGTATCAAGAGTATCAAGAGTATCAAAAGTATCATGAGTATCAGGAGTATCATTAGTATCAAGAGTATCAAGAGTATCATGAGTAATCAAGAGTATCAAGAGTATCAAGAGTATCATGAGTATCATGAGTATCATGAGCATCAAGAGTATCATGAGTATCATGAGTATCATGGGTATCAAGAGTATTAAGAGTATCATGAGTATCAGGAGTATCATGAGTATCAAGAGTATCAAGAGTATCATGAGTATCAAGAGTATCAAAAGTATCATGAGTATCAGGAGTATCAAGAGTATCAAGAGTATCGAAAGTATCATGAGTATCAAGAGTATCAAGAGTATCAAGAGTATCATGAGTATCATAAATATCAAGAGTATCATGAGTATCATTAGTATTATGAGTATCAAGAGTATCATGAGTATCATGAGTATCAAGAGTATCATTAGTATCATGAGTATCAAGAGTATCAAGTGTATTATGAGTATCATGTGTATCATGAGTATCAAGAGTATCAAGAGTATCATGAGTATCATGAGCATCAAGAGTATCATGAGTATCATGAGTATCATGAGTATCAAGAGTATCAAGAGTATCATGAGTATCATTAGTATCATAAGTATCAAGAGTATCATGAGTATCATGAGTATCAAGAGTATCATGAGTATCATTAGTATTATGAGTATCAAGAGTATCATGAGTATCATGAGTATCAATAGTATTGAGAGTATCATGAGTATCGAGAGTATCAAGAGTATCATGAGTATCAAGAGTATCAGGAGTATCAAGAGTATCAAGAGTATCATTAGTATCATGAGTATCATGAGTATCGAGAGTATCAAGAGTATCATGAGTATCAAGAGTATCAGGAGTATCAAGAGTATCAAGAGTATCATTAGTATCATGAGTATCATGAGTATCAAGAGTATCGAGAGTATCATGAGTATCGAGAGTATCAAGAGTATCATGAGTATCAAGAGTATCAGGAGTATCATGAGTATCAAGAGTATCAAGAGTATCATGAGTATCAAGAGTATCAAAAGTATCATGAGTATCAGGAGTATCAAGAGTATCAAGAGTATCGAAAGTATCATGAGTATCAAGAGTATCAAGAGTATCAATAGTATCATGAGTATCATAAATATCAAGAGTATCATGAGTATCATTAGTATTATGAGTATCAAGAGTATCATGAGTATCATGAGTATCAAGAGTATCATTAGTATCATGAGTATCAAGAGTATCAAGTGTATTATGAGTATCATGTGTATCATGAGTATCAAGAGTATCAAGAGTATCATGAGTATCATTAGTATCATGAGTATCAAGAGTATCATGAGTATCAAGAGTATCAAGGGTATCGAGAGTATCATGAGTATCGAGAGTATCAAGAGTATCAAGAGTATCATTAGTATCATGAGTATCAAGAGTATCAAGTGTATTATGAGTATCATGTGTATCATGAGTATCAAGAGTATCAAGAGTATCATGAGTATCATTAGTGTCATGAGTATCAAGAGTATCATGAGTATCAAGAGTATCAAGAGTATCATTAGTATCATGAGTATCATGAGTATCAAGAGTATCGAGAGTATCATGAGTATCGAGAGTATCAAGAGTATCGAGAGTATCATTAGTATCAAGAGTATCAAGAGTATCATGAGTAATCAAGAGTATCAAGAGTATCAAGAGTATCATGAGTATCATGAGTATCATGAGCATCAAGAGTATCATGAGTATCATGAGTATCATGGGTATCAAGAGTATCAAGAGTATCATGAGTATCAGGAGTATCATGAGTATCAAGAGTATCAAGAGTATCATGAGTATCAAGAGTATCAAAAGTATCATGAGTATCAGGAGTATCAAGAGTATCAAGAGTATCGAAAGTATCATGAGTATCAAGAGTATCAAGAGTATCAAGAGTATCATGAGTATCATAAATATCAAGAGTATCATGAGTATCATTAGTATTATGAGTATCAAGAGTATCATGAGTATCATGAGTATCAAGAGTATCATTAGTATCATGAGTATCAAGAGTATCAAGTGTATTATGAGTATCATGTGTATCATGAGTATCAAGAGTATCAAGAGTATCATGAGTATCATGAGCATCAAGAGTATCATGAGTATCATGAGTATCATGAGTATCAAGAGTATCAAGAGTATCATGAGTATCATTAGTATCATAAGTATCAAGAGTATCATGAGTATCATGAGTATCAAGAGTATCATGAGTATCATTAGTATTATGAGTATCAAGAGTATCATGAGTATCATGAGTATCAATAGTATCGAGAGTATCATGAGTATCGAGAGTATCAAGAGTATCATGAGTATCAAGAGTATCAGGAGTATCAAGAGTATCAAGAGCATCATTAGTATCATGAGTATCATGAGTATCATGAGTATCAAGAGTATCGAGAGTATCATGAGTATCGAGAGTATCAAGAGTATCATGAGTATCAAGAGTATCAGGAGTATCAAGAGTATCAAGAGTATCATTAGTATCATGAGTATCATGAGTATCAAGAGTATCGAGAGTATCATGAGTATCGAGAGTATCAAGAGTATCATGAGTATCAAGAGTATCAGGAGTATCATGAGTATCAAGAGTATCAAGAGTATCATGAGTATCAAGAGTATCAAAAGTATCATGAGTATCAGGAGTATCAAGAGTATCAAGAGTATCGAAAGTATCATGAGTATCAAGAGTATCAAGAGTATCAATAGTATCATGAGTATCATAAATATCAAGAGTATCATGAGTATCATTAGTATTATGAGTATCAAGAGTATCATGAGTATCATGAGTATCAAGAGTATCATTAGTATCATGAGTATCAAGAGTATCAAGTGTATAATGAGTATCATGTGTATCATGAGTATCAAGAGTATCAAGAGTATCATGAGTATCATTAGTATCATGAGTATCAAGAGTATCATGAGTATCAAGAGTATCAAGAGTATCGAGAGTATCATGAGTATCGAGAGTATCAAGAGTATCAAGAGTATCATTAGTATCATGATTATCAAGAGTATCAAGTGTATCATGAGTATCATGTGTATCATGAGTATCAAGAGTATCAAGAGTTTCATGAGTATCATTAGTGTCATGAGTATCAAGAGTATCATGAGTATCAAGAGTATCAAGAGTATCATTAGTATCATGAGTATCATGAGTATCAAGAGTATCGAGAGTATCATGAGTATCGAGAGTATCAAGAGTATCGAGAGTATCATGAGTATCATGAGTATCAAGAGTATCATGAGTATCATGAGTATCAAGAGTATCATGAGTATCAAGATTATCAGGAGTATCAAGAGTATCAAGAGTATCGAGAGTATCATGAGTATCAAGAGTATCAAGAGTATCATGAGTATCATGAGTATCATGAGTATCAAAAGTATCATGAGTATCAAGAGATTTAAGAGTATTAAGAGTATCATGAGTATCAAGAGTAACATTAGTATATTGAGTATCAAAAGTATCGAGAGTATCAAGAGTATCATGAGTATCAAGAGTATCAAGAGTATCATGAGTATCATTAGTATCATGAGTATCAAGAGTATTAGAGTATCAAGAGTATCAAGAGTATCATGAGTATCAAGAGTATCAAAAGTATCATGAGTATCATGAGTATCAGGAGTATCAAGAGTATCAAGAGTATCGAAAGTATCATGAGTATCAAGAGTATTAAGAGTATCAAGAGTATCAAGAGTATCATGAGTATCATGAGTATCAAGAGTATCGAGAGTATCATGAGTATCGAGAGTATCAAGAGTATCGAGAGTATCAAAAGTATCATGAGTATCATGAGTATCATGAGTATCAGGAGTATCAAGAGTATCAGGAGTATCATTAGTATCATGAGTATCATGAGTATCAAGAGTATCGAGGGTATCAAGAGTATCATGAGTATTAAGAGTATCATGAGTTTCAAGAGTATCATGAGTATCAAGAGTATAAAGAGTATCAAGAGTATCATGAGTATCATGAGTATCATGAGTATCAAGAGTATTAGAGGATCAAGAGTATCATGAGTATCAAGAGTATCAAGAGTATCATGAGTATCATGAGTATCAAGAGTATCATGAGTATCATGAGTATCAAGAGTATCAAGAGTATCATGAGTATCAAGAGTATCAGGAGTATCAGGAGTATCAAGAGTATCAAGAGTATCGAGAGTATCATGAGTATCAAGAGTATCGAGAGTATCAAGAGTATCATGAGTATCAAGAGTATCAAGAGTATCATGAGTATCATTAGTATCATGAGTATCAAGAGTATTAGAGTATCAAGAGTATCATGAGTATCAAGAGTATCAAAAGTATCATGAGTATCATGAGTATCAGGAGTATCAAGAGTATCAAGAGTATCGAAAGTATCATGAGTATCAAGAGTATTAAGAGTATCAAGAGTATCAAGAGTATCAAGAGTATCATGAGTATCATGAGTATCAAGAGTATCATGAGTATCAAGAGTATCGAGAGTATCATGAGTATCGAGAGTATCAAGAGTATCATGAGTAATCAAGAGTATCAAGAGTATCAAGAGTATCAAGAGTATCATGAGTATCATGAGCATCAAGAGTATCATGAGTATCATGAGTATCAATAGTATCAAGAGTATTAGAGTATCAAGAGTATCATGAGTATCAAGAGTATCAAAAGTATCATGAGTATCATGAGTATCAGGAGTATCATGAGTATCATGAGTATCAAGAGTATCATGAGTATCAAGAGTATCGAGAGTATCAAGGGTATCATGAGTATCATGAGTATCAAGAGTATGAAGAGTATTAAGTGTATCATGAGTATCATGAGTATCATGAGTATCATTTGTATCATAAGTATCTTGAGTATCACGAGTATCAAGAGTATCGAGAGTATCATGAGTATCGAAAGTATCAAGAGTATCATGAGTATTAAGAGTATCATGAGTATCAAGAGTATCATGAGTATCAAGATTATCAAGAGTATCAAGAGTATCATTAGTATCATGAGTATCAAGAGTATCAAGTGTATCATGAGTATCATGTGTATCATGAGTATCAAGAGTATCAAGAGTATCATGAGTATCATTAGTGTCATGAGTATCAAGAGTATCATGAGTATCAAGAGTATCAAGAGTATCATTAGTATCATGAGTATCATGAGTATCAAGAGTATCGAGAGTATCATGAGTATCGAGAGTATCAAGAGTATTAAGAGTATCAAGAGTATCAAGAGTATCATGAGTATCATGAGTATCAAGAGTATCATGAGTATCAAGAGTATCGAGAGTATCATGAGTATCGAGAGTATCAAGAGTATCGAGAGTATCAAAAGTATCATGAGTATCATGAGTATCATGAGTATCAGGAGTATCAAGAGTATCAGGAGTATCATTAGTATCATGAGTATCATGAGTATCAAGAGTATCGAGGGTATCAAGAGTATCATGAGTATTAAGAGTATCATGAGTTTCAAGAGTATCATGAGTATCAAGAGTATAAAGAGTATCAAGAGTATCATGAGTATCATGAGTATCATGAGTATCAAGAGTATTAGAGGATCAAGAGTATCATGAGTATCAAGAGTATCAAGAGTATCATGAGTATCATGAGTATCAAGAGTATCATGAGTATCATGAGTATCAAGATTATCAAGAGTATCATGAGTATCAAGAGTATCAGGAGTATCAGGAGTATCAAGAGTATCAAGAGTATCGAGAGTATCATGAGTATCAAGAGTATCGAGAGTATCAAGAGTATCATGAGTATCAAGAGTATCAAGAGTATCATGAGTATCATTAGTATCATGAGTATCAAGAGTATTAGAGTATCAAGAGTATCATGAGTATCAAGAGTATCAAAAGTATCATGAGTATCATGAGTATCAGGAGTATCAAGAGTATCAAGAGTATCGAAAGTATCATGAGTATCAAGAGTATTGAGAGTATCAAGAGTATCAAGAGTATCAAGAGTATCATGAGTATCATGAGTATCAAGAGTATCATGAGTATCAAGAGTATCGAGAGTATCATGAGTATCGAGAGTATCAAGAGTATCATGAGTAATCAAGAGTATCAAGAGTATCAAGAGTATCATGAGTATCATGAGTATCATGAGCATCAAGAGTATCATGAGTATCATGAGTATCAATAGTATCAAGAGTATTAGAGTATCAAGAGTATCATGAGTATCAAGAGTATCAAAAGTATCATGAGTATCATGAGTATCAGGAGTATCATGAGTATCATGAGTATCAAGAGTATCATGAGTATCAAGAGTATCGAGAGTATCAAGAGTATCATGAGTATCATGAGTATCAAGAGTATGAAGAGTATTAAGTGTATCATGAGTATCATGAGTATCATGAGTATCATTTGTATCATAAGTATCTTGAGTATCACGAGTATCAAGAGTATCGAGAGTATCATGAGTATCGAAAGTATCAAGAGTATCATGAGTATTAAGAGTATCATGAGTATCAAGAGTATCATGAGTATCAAGAGTATCAAGAGTATCATGAGTATCATGAGTATCATGAGTATCAAGAGTATTAGAGTATCAAGAGTATCATGAGTATCAAGAGTATCAAAAGTATCATGAGTATCATGAGTATCAGGAGTATCAAGAGTATCAAGAGTATCGAAAGTATCATGAGTATCAAGAGTATTAAGAGTATCAAGAGTATCAAGAGTATCAAGAGTATTAAGAGTATCAAGAGTATCAAGAGTATCAAGAGTATCAAGAGTATCATGAGTATCATGAGTATCAAGAGTATCATGAGTATCAAGAGTATCGAGAGTATCAGGAGTATCGAGAGTATCAAGAGTATCGAGAGTATCATGAGTATCGAGAGTATCAAGAGTATCAAGAGTATCATGAGTATCCTGAGTATCAGGAGTATCGAGAGTATCATGAGTATCGAGAGTATCAAGAGTATCGAGAGTATCAGGAGTATCATGAGTATCATGAGTATCAAGAGTATCATGAGTATCATGAGTATCAAGAGTATCAAGAGTATCAAGAGTATCATTAGTATCATGAGTATCATGAGTATCAAGAGTATCGAGGGTATCAAGAGTATCATGAGTATTAAGAGTATCATGAGTTTCAAGAGTATCATGAGTATCAAGAGTATAAAGAGTATCAAGAGTATCATGAGTATCATGAGTATCATGAGTATCAAGAGTATTAGAGGATCAAGAGTATCATGAGTATCAAGAGTATCAAGAGTATCATGAGTATCATGAGTATCAAGAGTATCAAGAGTATCATTAGTATCATGAGTATCATGAGTATCAAGAGTATCGAGAGTATCATGAGTATCGAGAGTATCAAGAGTATCGAGAGTATCATGAGTATCATGAGTATCATGAGTATCAAGAGTATCATGAGTATCATGAGTATCAAGAGTATCATGAGTATCAAGATTATCAGGAGTATCAAGAGTATCAAGAGTATCGAGAGTATCATGAGTATCAAGAGTATCAAGAGTATCATGAGTATCATGAGTATCATGAGTATCAAAAGTATCATGAGTATCAAGAGATTTAAGAGTATTAAGAGTATCATGAGTATCAAGAGTAACATTAGTATATTGAGTATCAAAAGTATCGAGAGTATCAAGAGTATCATGAGTATCAAGAGTATCAAGAGTATCATGAGTATCATTAGTATCATGAGTATCAAGAGTATTAGAGTATCAAGAGTATCATGAGTATCAAGAGTATCAAAAGTATCATGAGTATCATGAGTATCAGGAGTATCAAGAGTATCAAGAGTATCGAAAGTATCATGAGTATCAAGAGTATTAAGAGTATCAAGAGTATCAAGAGTATCATGAGTATCATGAGTATCAAGAGTATCATGAGTATCAAGAGTATCGAGAGTATCATGAGTATCGAGAGTATCAAGAGTATCGAGAGTATCAAAAGTATCATGAGTATCATGAGTATCATGAGTATCAGGAGTACCAAGAGTATCAGGAGTATCATTAGTATCATGAGTATCATGAGTATCAAGAGTATCGAGGGTATCAAGAGTATCATGAGTATTAAGAGTATCATGAGTTTCAAGAGTATCATGAGTATCAAGAGTATAAAGAGTATCAAGAGTATCATGAGTATCATGAGTATCATGAGTATCAAGAGTATTAGAGGATCAAGAGTATCATGAGTATCAAGAGTATCAAGAGTATCATGAGTATCAAGAGTATCAAGAGTATCATGAGTATCAAGAGTATCATGAGTATCATGAGTATCAAGAGTATCAAGAGTATCATGAGTATCAAGAGTATCAGGAGTATCAGGAGTATCAAGAGTATCAAGAGTATCGAGAGTATCATGAGTATCAAGAGTATCGAGAGTATCAAGAGTATCATGAGTATCAAGAGTATCAAGAGTATCATGAGTATCATTAGTATCATGAGTATCAAGAGTATTAGAGTATCAAGAGTATCATGAGTATCAAGAGTATCAAAAGTATCATGAGTATCATGAGTATCAGGAGTATCAAGAGTATCAAGAGTATCGAAAGTATCATGAGTATCAAGAGTATTAAGAGTATCATGAGTATCAAGAGTATTAGAGTATCAAGAGTATCATGAGTATCAAGAGTATCAAAAGTATCATGAGTATCATGAGTATCAGGAGTATCAAGAGTATCAAGAGTATCGAAAGTATCATGAGTATCAAGAGTATCAAGAGTATCGAGAGTATCATGAGTATCGAGAGTATCAAGAGTATCATGAGTAATCAAGAGTATCAAGAGTATCAAGAGTATCATGAGTATCATGAGTATCATGAGCATCAAGAGTATCATGAGTATCATGAGTATCAATAGTATCAAGAGTATTAGAGTATCAAGAGTATCATGAGTATCAAGAGTATCAAAAGTATCATGAGTATCATGAGTATCAGGAGTATCATGAGTATCATGAGTATCAAGAGTATCATGAGTATCAAGAGTATCGAGAGTATCAAGAGTATCATGAGTATCATGAGTATCAAGAGTATGAAGAGTATTAAGTGTATCATGAGTATCATGAGTATCATGAGTATCATTTGTATCATAAGTATCTTGAGTATCACGAGTATCAAGAGTATCGAGAGTATCATGAGTATCGAAAGTATCAAGAGTATCATGAGTATTAAGAGTATCATGAGTATCAAGAGTATCATGAGTATCAAAAGTATCAAGAGTATCATGAGTATCATGAGTATCATGAGTATCAAGAGTATTAGAGTATCAAGAGTATCATGAGTATCAAGAGTATCAAAAGTATCATGAGTATCATGAGTATCAGGAGTATCAAGAGTATCAAGAGTATCGAAAGTATCATGAGTATCAAGAGTATTAAGAGTATCAAGAGTATCAAGAGTATCAAGAGTATTAAGAGTATCAAGAGTATCAAAAGTATCAAGAGTATCATGAGTATCATGAGTATCAAGAGTATCATGAGTATCAAGAGTATCGAGAGTATCAGGAGTATCGAGAGTATCAAGAGTATCGAGAGTATCATGAGTATCGAGAGTATCAAGAGTATCAAGAGTATCATGAGTATCCTGAGTATCAGGAGTATCGAGAGTATCATGAGTATCGAGAGTATCAAGAGTATCGAGAGTATCATGAGTATCATGAGTATCATGAGTATCAAGAGTATCATGAGTATCATGAGTATCAAGAGTATCAAGAGTATCAAGAGTATCATTAGTATCATGAGTATCATGAGTATCAAGAGTATCGAGGGTATCAAGAGTATCATGAGTATTAAGAGTATCATGAGTTTCAAGAGTATCATGAGTATCAAGAGTATAAAGAGTATCAAGAGTATCATGAGTATCATGAGTATCATGAGTATCAAGAGTATTAGAGGATCAAGAGTATCATGAGTATCAAGAGTATCAAGAGTATCATGAGTATCATGAGTATCAAGAGTATCATGAGTATCATGAGTATCAAGAGTATCAAGAGTATCATGAGTATCAAGAGTATCAGGAGTATCAAGAGTATCAAGAGTATCGAGAGTATCATGAGTATCAAGAGTATCGAGAGTATCAAGAGTATCATGAGTATCAAGAGTATCAAGAGTATCATGAGTATCATTAGTATCATGAGTATCAAGAGTATTAGAGTATCAAGAGTATCATGAGTATCAAGAGTATCAAAAGTATCATGAGTATCATGAGTATCAGGATAATCAAGAGTATCAAGAGTATCGAAAGTATCATGAGTATCAAGAGTATTAAGAGTATCAAGAGTATCAAGAGTATCAAGAGTATCATGAGTATCATGAGTATCAAGAGTATCATGAGTATCAAGAGTATCGAGAGTATCATGAGTATCGAGAGTATCAAGAGTATCGAGAGTATCAAGAGTATCATGAGTATCAAGAGTATCGAGAGTATCATTAGTATCAAGAGTATCAAGAGTATCATGAGTAATCAAGAGTATCAAGAGTATCAAGAGTATCATGAGTATCATGAGTATCATGAGCATCAAGAGTATCATGAGTATCATGAGTATCATGAGTATCAATAGTATCAAGAGTATTAGAGTATCAAGAGTATCATGAGTATCAAGAGTATCAAAAGTATCATGAGTATCATGAGTATCAGGAGTATCATGAGTATCATGAGTATCAAGAGTATCATGAGTATCAAGAGTATCGAGAGTATCAAGAGTATCATGAGTATCATGAGTATCAAGAGTATGAAGAGTATTAAGTGTATCATGAGTATCATGAGTATCATGAGTATCATTTGTATCATAAGTATCTTGAGTATCACGAGTATCAAGAGTATCGAGAGTATCATGAGTATCGAAAGTATCAAGAGTATCATGAGTATTAAGAGTATCATGAGTATCAAGAGTATCATGAGTATCAAGAGTATCATGAGTATCATGAGTATCATGAGTATCAAGAGTATTAGAGTATCAAGAGTATCATGAGTATCAAGAGTATCAAAAGTATCATGAGTATCATGAGTATCAGGAGTATCAAGAGTATCAAGAGTATCGAAAGTATCATGAGTATCAAGAGTATTAAGAGTATCAAGAGTATCAAGAGTATCAAGAGTATCAATAGTATCATGAGTATCATGAGTATCAAGAGTATCATGAGTATCAAGAGTATCGAGAGTATCATGAGTATCGAGAGTATCAAGAGTATCGAGAGTATCATGAGTATCGAGAGTATCAAGAGTATCAAAAGTATCATGAGTATCATGAGTATCAGGAGTATCGAGAGTATCATGAGTATCGAGAGTATCAAGAGTATCGAGAGTATCATGAGTATCATGAGTATCATGAGTATCAAGAGTATCATGAGTATCATGAGTATCAAGAGTATCAAGAGTATCATGAGTATCAAGAGTATCAAGAGTATCATGAGTATCAAGAGTATCAGGAGTATCAAGAGTATCAAGAGTATCGAGAGTATCATGAGTATCAAGAGTATCGAGAGTATCAAGAGTATCATTAGTATCATGAGTATCAAGAGTATCAAGAGTATCAAAAGTATCATGAGTATCAAGAGTATCAAAAGTATCATGAGTATCATGAGTATCAGGAGTATCATTAGTATCAAGAGTATCAAGAGTACCATGAGTATCAAGAGTATCAAGAGTATCAAGAGTATCAAGAGTATCATGAGTATCATGAGTATCATGAGTATCATGAGTATCATGAGTATCAAGAGTATAATGAGTATCAAGAGTATTAGAGTATCAAGAGTATCATGAGTATCAAGAGTATCAAGAGTATCAAGAGTATCAAGAGTATCAAGTGTATCATGAGTATCATGAGTATCATGAGTATCAAGAGTATCAAGAGTATCATTTGTATCATAAGTATCATGAGTATCACGAGTATCAAGAGTATCGAGAGTATCATGAGTATCGAAAGTATCAAGAGTATCATGAGTATCAAGAGTATCATGAGTATCATGAGTATCGAGAGTATCAAGAGTATCATGAGTATCATGAGTATCAAGAGTATCAAGAGTATCAAAAGTATCATGAGTATCATGAGTATCAGGAGTATCATTAGTATCAAGAGTATCAAGAGTATCATGAGTAATCAAGAGTATCAAGAGTATCAAGAGTATCATGAGTATCATGAGTATCAAGAGTATCAAGAGTATCAAAAGTATCATGAGTATCAAGAGTATCAAAAGTATCATGAGTATCATGAGTATCAGGAGTATCATTAGTATCAAAAGTAATCATGAGTACTTTTGTGTACTTTTGTGTATCAAGAATATCGAAAGTATCATGAGTATAATGTATGAGTATCGAGAGTATGTAAGAGTATCAAGAGTATCTAGAGTATCAAGAGTATCAAGAGTATCAAGAGTATCATGAGTATCATGAGTATCATGAGTATCATGAGTATCAAGAGTATCGAGAGTATCATGAGTATCGAGAGTATCAAGAGTATCATGAGTATCAAGAGTATCAGGAGTATCATGAGTATCAAGAGTATCAAGAGTATCAAGAGTATCATGAGTATCATAAATATCAAGAGTAGCATGAGTATCATTAGTATTATGAGTATCATGAGTATCATGAGTATCATGAGTATCAAGAGTATCGAGAGTATCATGAGTATCGAGAGTATCAAGAGTATCAAGAGTATCAAGAGTATCATGAGTATCATGAGTATCATGAGTATCATGAGTATCAAGAGTATCAAGAGTATCAAGAGTATCAAGAGTATCAAGAGTATCATGAGTATCAAGAGTATCAAGAGTATCATGAGTATCAAGAGTATCAAGAGTATCATGAGTATCAAGAGTATCAGGAGTATCAAGAGTATCAAGAGTATCGAGAGTATCATGAGTATCAAGAGTATCGAGAGTATCAAGAGTATCATTAGTATCATGAGTATCAAGAGTATCAAGAGTATCAAAAGTATCATGAGTATCAAGAGTATCAAAAGTATCATGAGTATCATGAGTATCAGGAGTATCATTAGTATCAAGAGTATCAAGAGTACCATGAGTATCAAGAGTATCAAGAGTATCAAGAGTATCAAGAGTATCATGAGTATCATGAGTATCATGAGTATCATGAGTATCAAGAGTATCATGAGTATCAAGAGTATTAGAGTATCAAGAGTATCATGAGTATCAAGAGTATCAAGAGTATCAAGTGTATCATGAGTATCATGAGTATCATGAGTATCAAGAGTATCAAGAGTATCATTTGTATCATAAGTATCATGAGTATCACGAGTATCAAGAGTATCGAGAGTATCATGAGTATCGAAAGTATCAAGAGTATCATGAGTATCAAGAGTATCATGAGTATCATGAGTATCGAGAGTATCAAGAGTATCATGAGTATCATGAGTATCAAGAGTATCAAGAGTATCAAAAGTATCATGAGTATCATGAGTATCAGGAGTATCATTAGTATCAAGAGTATCAAGAGTATCATGAGTAATCAAGAGTATCAAGAGTATCAAGAATATCATGAGTATCATGAGTATCAAGAGTATCAAGAGTATCAAAAGTATCATGAGTATCAAGAGTATCAAAAGTATCATGAGTATCATGAGTATCAGGAGTATCATTAGTATCAAAAGTAATCATGAGTACTTTTGTGTACTTTTGTGTATCAAGAATATCGAAAGTATCATGAGTATAATGTATGAGTATCGAGAGTATGTAAGAGTATCAAGAGTATCAAGAGTATCAAGAGTATCAAGAGTATCAAGAGTATCATGAGTATCATGAGTATCATGAGTATCATGAGTATCAAGAGTATCAAGAGTATCAAGAGTATCATTAGTATCATGAGTATCATGAGTATCATGAGTATCAAGAGTATCGAGAGTATCATGAGTATCGAGAGTATCAAGAGTATCATGAGTATCAAGAGTATCAGGAGTATCATGAGTATCAAGAGTATCAAGAGTATCAAGAGTATCATGAGTATCATAAATATCAAGAGTATCATGAGTATCATTAGTATTATGAGTATCATGAGTATCATGAGTATCATGAGTATCAAGAGTATCGAGAGTATCATGAGAATCGAGAGTATCAAGAGTATCAAGAGTATCAAGAGTATTATGAGTATCATGAGTATCATGAGTATCATGAGTATCAAGAGTATCAAGAGTATCAAGAGTATCAAGAGTATCATGAGTATCATGAGTATCATGAGTATCATGAGTATCAAGAGTATCATGAGTATCAAGAGTATCATAAGTATCATGAGTATCAAGAGTATGAAGAGTATCATTATCAAAAGTATCATGAGTATCAAGAGTATCAAGAGTATCATGAGTATCATTAGTATCATGAGTATCAAGAGTATCATGAGTATCATGAGTATCAAGAGTATCATGAGTATCATTAGTATTATGAGTATCAAGAGTATCATGAGTATCATGAGTATCAATAGTATCATTAGTATCATGAGTATCATGAGTATCAAGTGTATCATGAGTATCATGTGTATCATGAGTATCAAGAGTATCGAGAGTATCATGAGTATCGAGAGTATCAAGAGTATCGAGAGTATCATGAGTATCATGAGTATCATGAGTATCAAGAGTATCATAAGTATCATGAGTATCAAGAGTATCATGAGTATCAAGATTATCAGGAGTATCAAGAGTATCAAGAGTATCGAGAGTATCATGAGTATCAAGAGTATCAAGAGTATCATGAGTATAATGAGTATCATGAGTATCAAAAGTATCATAAGTATCAAGAGATTTAAGAGTATTAAGAGTATCATGAGTATCAAGAGTAACATTAGTATATTGAGTATCAAAAGTATCGAGAGTATCAAGAGTATCATGAGTATCAAGAGTATCAAGAGTATCATGAGTATCATTAGTATCATGAGTATCAAGAGTATTAGAGTATCAAGAGTATCATGAGTATCAAGAGTATCAAAAGTATCATGAGTATCATGAGTATCAGGAGTATCAAGAGTATCAAGAGTATCGAAAGTATCATGAGTATCAAGAGTATTAAGAGTATCAAGAGTATCAAGAGTATCAAGAGTATCATGAGTATCATGAGTATCAAGAGTATCATGAGTATCAAGAGTATCGAGAGTATCATGAGTATCGAGAGTATCAAGAGTATCGAGAGTATCAAAAGTATCATGAGTATCATGAGTATCATGAGTATCAGGAGTATCAAGAGTATCAGGAGTATCATTAGTATCATGAGTATCATGAGTATCAAGAGTATCGAGGGTATCAAGAGTATCATGAGTATTAAGAGTATCATGAGTTTCAAGAGTATCATGAGTATCAAGAGCATAAAGAGTATCAAGAGTATCATGAGTATCATGAGTATCAAGAGTATTAGAGGATCAAGAGTATCATGAGTATCAAGAGTATCAAGAGTATCATGAGTATCATGAGTATCAAGAGTATCATGAGTATCATGAGTATCAAGAGTATCAAGAGTATCATGAGTATCAAGAGTATCAGGAGTATCAAGAGTATCAAGAGTATCGAGAGTATCATGAGTATCAAGAGTATCGAGAGTATCAAGAGTATCATGAGTATCAAGAGTATCAAGAGTATCATGAGTATCATTAGTATCATGAGTATCAAGAGTATTAGAGTATCAAGAGTATCATGAGTATCAAGAGTATCAAAAGTATCATGAGTATCATGAGTATCAGGAGTATCAAGAGTATCAAGAGTATCGAAAGTATCATGAGTATCAAGAGTATTAAGAGTATCAAGAGTATCAAGAGTATCAAGAGTATCATGAGTATCATGAGTATCAAGAGTATCATGAGTATCATTAGTATCAAGAGTATCAAGAGTATCATGAGTAATCAAGAGTATCAAAAGTATCAAGAGTATCATGAGTATCATGAGTATCATGAGCATCAAGAGTATCATGAGTATCATGAGTATCAATAGTATCAAGAGTATTAGAGTATCAAGAGTATCATGAGTATCAAGAGTATCAAAAGTATCATGAGTATCATGAGTATCAGGAGTATCATGAGTATCATGAGTATCAAGAGTATCATGAGTATCAAGAGTATCGAGAGTATCAAGAGTATCATGAGTATCATGAGTATCAAGAGTATGAAGAGTATTAAGTGTATCATGAGTATCATGAGTATCATGAGTATCATTTGTATCATAAGTATCTTGAGTATCACGAGTATCAAGAGTATCGAGAGTATCATGAGTATCGAAAGTATCAAGAGTATCATGAGTATTAAGAGTATCATGAGTATCAAGAGTATCATGAGTATCAAGAGTATCAAGAGTATCATGAGTATCATGAGTATCATGAGTATCAAGAGTATTAGAGTATCAAGAGTATCATGAGTATCAAGAGTATCAAAAGTATCATGAGTATCATGAGTATCAGGAGTATCAAGAGTATCAAGAGTATCGAAAGTATCATGAGTATCAAGAGTATTAAGAGTATCAAGAGTATCAAGAGTATCAAGAGTATTAAGAGTATCAAGAGTATCAAGAGTATCAAGAGTATCATGAGTATCATGATTATCAAGAGTATCATGAGTATCAAGAGTATCGAGAGTATCAGGAGTATCGAGAGTATCAAGAGTATCGAGAGTATCATGAGTATCGAGAGTATCAAGAGTATCAAGAGTATCATGAGTATCCTGAGTATCAGGAGTATCGAGAGTATCATGAGTATCGAGAGTATCAAGAGTATCGAGAGTATCATGAGTATCATGAGTATCATGAGTATCAAGAGTATCATGAGTATCATGAGTATCAAGAGTATCAAGAGTATCAAGAGTATCATTAGTATCATGAGTATCATGAGTATCAAGAGTATCGAGGGTATCAAGAGTATCAAGAGTATCATAAGTATCATGAGTATCAAGAGTATGAAGAGTATCATTATCAAAAGTATCATGAGTATCAAGAGTATCAAGAGTATCATGAGTATCATTAGTATCATGAGTATCAAGAGTATCATGAGTATCATGAGTATCAAGAGTATCATGAGTATCATTAGTATTATGAGTATCAAGAGTATCATGAGTATCATGAGTATTAATAGTATCATTAGTATCATGAGTATCATGAGTATCAAGTGTATCATGAGTATCATGTGTATCATGAGTATCAAGAGTATCGAGAGTATCATGAGTATCGAGAGTATCAAGAGTATCGAGAGTATCATGAGTATCATGAGTATCATGAGTATCAAGAGTATCATGAGTATCATGAGTATCAAGAGTATCATGAGTATCAAGATTATCAGGAGTATCAAGAGTATCAAGAGTATCGAGAGTATCATGAGTATCAAGAGTATCAAGAGTATCATGAGTATAATGAGTATCATGAGTATCAAAAGTATCATGAGTATCAAGAGATTTAAGAGTATTAAGAGTATCATGAGTATCAAGAGTAACATTAGTATATTGAGTATCAAAAGTATCGAGAGTATCAAGAGTATCATGAGTATCAAGAGTATCAAGAGTATCATGAGTATCATTAGTATCATGAGTATCAAGAGTATTAGAGTATCAAGAGTATCATGAGTATCAAGAGTATCAAAAGTATCATGAGTATCATGAGTATCAGGAGTATCAAGAGTATCAAGAGTATCGAAAGTATCATGAGTATCAAGAGTATTAAGAGTATCAAGAGTATCAAGAGTATCAAGAGTATCATGAGTATCATGAGTATCAAGAGTATCATGAGTATCAAGAGTATCGAGAGTATCATGAGTATCGAGAGTATCAAGAGTATCGAGAGTATCAAAAGTATCATGAGTATCATGAGTATCATGAGTATCAGGAGTATCAAGAGTATCAGGAGTATCATTAGTATCATGAGTATCATGAGTATCAAGAGTATCGAGGGTATCAAGAGTATCATGAGTATTAAGAGTATCATGAGTTTCAAGAGTATCATGAGTATCAAGAGCATAAAGAGTATCAAGAGTATCATGAGTATCATGAGTATCAAGAGTATTAGAGGATCAAGAGTATCATGAGTATCAAGAGTATCAAGAGTATCATGAGTATCATGAGTATCAAGAGTATCATGAGTATCATGAGTATCAAGAGTATCAAGAGTATCATGAGTATCAAGAGTATCAGGAGTATCAAGAGTATCAAGAGTATCGAGAGTATCATGAGTATCAAGAGTATCGAGAGTATCAAGAGTATCATGAGTATCAAGAGTATCAAGAGTATCATGAGTATCATTAGTATCATGAGTATCAAGAGTATTAGAGTATCAAGAGTATCATGAGTATCAAGAGTATCAAAAGTATCATGAGTATCATGAGTATCAGGAGTATCAAGAGTATCAAGAGTATCGAAAGTATCATGAGTATCAAGAGTATTAAGAGTATCAAGAGTATCAAGAGTATCAAGAGTATCATGAGTATCATGAGTATCAAGAGTATCATGAGTATCAAGAGTATCGAGAGTATCATGAGTATCGAGAGTATCAAGAGTATCGAGAGTATCAAAAGTATCATGAGTATCATGAGTATCATGAGTATCAGGAGTATCATTAGTATCAAGAGTATCAAGAGTATCATGAGTAATCAAGAGTATCAAAAGTATCAAGAGTATCATGAGTATCATGAGTATCATGAGCATCAAGAGTATCATGAGTATCATGAGTATCAATAGTATCAAGAGTATTAGAGTATCAAGAGTATCATGAGTATCAAGAGTATCAAAAGTATCATGAGTATCATGAGTATCAGGAGTATCATGAGTATCATGAGTATCAAGAGTATCATGAGTATCAAGAGTATCGAGAGTATCAAGAGTATCATGAGTATCATGAGTATCAAGAGTATGAAGAGTATTAAGTGTATCATGAGTATCATGAGTATCATGAGTATCATTTGTATCATAAGTATCTTGAGTATCACGAGTATCAAGAGTATCGAGAGTATCATGAGTATCGAAAGTATCAAGAGTATCATGAGTATTAAGAGTATCATGAGTATCAAGAGTATCATGAGTATCAAGAGTATCAAGAGTATCATGAGTATCATGAGTATCATGAGTATCAAGAGTATTAGAGTATCAAGAGTATCATGAGTATCAAGAGTATCAAAAGTATCATGAGTATCATGAGTATCAGGAGTATCAAGAGTATCAAGAGTATCGAAAGTATCATGAGTATCAAGAGTATTAAGAGTATCAAGAGTATCAAGAGTATCAAGAGTATTAAGAGTATCAAGAGTATCAAGAGTATCAAGAGTATCATGAGTATCATGATTATCAAGAGTATCATGAGTATCAAGAGTATCGAGAGTATCAGGAGTATCGAGAGTATCAAGAGTATCGAGAGTATCATGAGTATCGAGAGTATCAAGAGTATCAAGAGTATCATGAGTATCCTGAGTATCAGGAGTATCGAGAGTATCATGAGTATCGAGAGTATCAAGAGTATCGAGAGTATCATGAGTATCATGAGTATCATGAGTATCAAGAGTATCATGAGTATCATGAGTATCAAGAGTATCAAGAGTATCAAGAGTATCATTAGTATCATGAGTATCATGAGTATCAAGAGTATCGAGGGTATCAAGAGTATCATGAGTATTAAGAGTATCATGAGTTTCAAGAGTATCATGAGTATCAAGAGTATAAAGAGTATCAAGAGTATCATGAGTATCATGAGTATCATGAGTATCAAGAGTATTAGAGGATCAAGAGTATCATGAGTATCAAGAGTATCAAGAGTATCATGAGTATCAAGAGTATCATGAGTATCATGAGTATCAAGAGTATCAAGAGTATCATGAGTATCAAGAGTATCAGGAGTATCAAGAGTATCAAGAGTATCGAGAGTATCATGAGTATCA